>NC_090402.1:5497321-5794821 GCF_036365525.1 Heterodontus francisci | reverse complement strand
CTCTCTGTCTGCCTCCCCGCTCTCTCTCTGCCCCCTCTCTCTCTGTCTCCCCTCTCTCTGTCTCCCTTTCTCTCTCTCTCTCTGTCTTTCTCTCTCCCTGCCTCCTCTCTCTCTCTCTATAACAGTTTCAAAGAGTGGGAATGCTCAGTAGATAGTTGATCAGTTTTTTTAACATCACTAGTCAGTTTCACAGCTGACAGCTGCTGACACCCCGAACAGCAGTTTCTGCACTTCGGACAGGTTCAGGGTTTTTCGGCCGGCTTTTAAAAAACCCCGAATCTGTCCGAAGTTGAGAAATGATGTTCCTGACGTCAGGACCTGTCAGCTGTGAACCTGACGGTGCGATGTTTTTTAAAAGCTGGTCTGCAAGAAGAAGCCAGTGGAAAATTTCTCCTCTCCGGTCACAGACCCCTGGCGAGAATGAGGAACAGCCCCGGGTACAGTTTATACCCATGGGCCAGATGGAAACCTTTGGGGGGGGCCGGATTCTGGCCCCTGGGCCATATGTTGGACAACCCTGTCTTAGAAGGAGGCAGGAGAAGTTGAGAATGCTGTTAAAAAGCCACACAGGAGCCTTGAGGCATAGAGCACTAATGCAAAGGAAGATGCCCTAAACCTTTATAAATCCCAAGTGGAGGATTGTGTCATACTCCGGGCTCCACTCTTCAGGAAAAATGTCAAGGCCTTGGAGAGGGTGCGGAGGAGATTTACTGGAATGTTCACAGAGATGAGGGACTTTAGTTACAGGGAGAGACTGGAGAAGCTGGGATTGTTCTCCTTAGAGCAGAGAAGGTTAAGGAGAGATTTAATCGAGGTGTTCAAAATCAAGTAGGGTTTTGATAGAGTAAAGAAGGAGAAATCTTTTCCAGTGACACGAGGGTTGGTAACCAGAGGGACACAGATTTAATATAATTGGCCAAAGGACAAGAGGTGACATGAGGAAACATTTTTTCCACAGATGGTAATGTTCTCAGGCTACACACACACACTTTCCAGTAATGGCCATTAAAGAGCAGTCATGAACGGAAAGAATAGCTCCATCCTGGGATGTTCCTGGTTTGCAGGACTCAATAGCATTGGCGTCAGTAAGTTTAACCGTGGAGGCGTCACAAGTATATCCGATCCTTTATCCTTCATCCGAAACTCAGCTGCCCGTGTTCTAACTTGCACCAATCCCAGTTCACCAATCATCACCTCTATGCTCGCTGACCTACATTGGCTCCCAGTTCAACATGGCCTCAATTTTAAAATTCTCATCCTTGTTTTCAGATCCCTCCAAGGCCTCCACCCCTCCCTATCTCTGTAACCTCCTCCAGCCCCACAACCCTCCGAGATCTCTGCACACCTCCAATTCCGGCCCCTTCAGCATCTCCGATTTTAATCACTCCACCATTGGCGGCTGTGCCTCTCGCTGCCTTGTTCCTGAGCTCTGGAATTCCCTCCCTAAACCGCTCCACCTCTCTCTCCTCCTTTAAGACACTGCTTAAAATCTCCCTCTTTAACCTGTTCTAATATCTCCTTGTGTCTCTCGGAGTCAAAATGTATTTGATAACCTTCCTGTGAAGCACCTTGGGACATTTTGCCATGTTGAAGGTACTATATAAATGCACATTGTTATTTATGGGACTCTAGGCAAGCTTTACGGTAATTAGGTACTGGGTGAAGAAGCTCTTCTGATAACTCAACGGAGTTTTTCTAGTGAGAGGCTTATCCCCAGAGACTGGGACTGCCCCAGGATTAACCATAGTGCTCTCTCAGCGGGAGCAGTGGTAGGGGCATTAAACCTGGTCTCCGTGCTCCTGGATTAGGGAGGTGACACTCATTCAGCTTTCTGCTCCTGATCATTGTGCAGTGTGTGCAGCTGGCCATCATGCCTTCCATAGTCGAATAGCTATTGACTGACAAGACTCACAAGTGAGTAAAAGCCACTTGTATGAGGTAAAAGGAAGGAGCAAGGGGCAGTGCCCATGGAACAGCATCATTTAAGGTCAAAAGAACCAGAGGGGAAGATGAGGAGAATGTTTTTTACACAGTGAGTTGTTGTGATCTGGAACGCGCTGCCTGAAAGGGCAGTGGAAGCAGATTCAATAGTAACTTTCAAAAGGGAATTGGATAAATAGTTGAAGGGGAAGAGTTTGCAGGGCTCTGGGGAAAGAGCAGGGTGAGTGGGACTAATTGGATAGTTTTTTCAAAGAGCCGGCACAGGTATGATGGGCCGAATGGCCTCCTTCTGTGCTGTAAGAGTCTATGATTCTATGGGATCAAACAAGAGATGGCCATTCAGCCCCTCAAACCTGTTCCATATTTGATTAGTTCATGTGTGACCAATGTCTTAACCCTATTTACCCACCTTGGTTCTGTACCCCTTAGTCCCCTCACCCAACAAAAATCTATCAATCTCAGTTTGGACATTTTCAATTGACCCCCAGCATCAACAGCTTTTCTGGGGGGAGAGAGTTCCAGATTCCCACTCCCCTTTGTGTGAAGAAGTGCTTCCTGACATCACCCCTGAACGGCCTGGCTCAAATTTTAAGGTTCTGTCCCCTTGTTCTGGACTCTCCTTCCATTCACTATAAAGTCTTATACAAGCACAAGTCTGATTATTATTATTTATAGGTGCCTTGAAAAAGAACAAAAGCACAAGGTAAAGACAAATCTATAAATAGATAGGTAAAATAGAGAGCGAGATGAAGTCACCAAGTTTGTCTGCACAATATAACAAGTAATAATTACCAACAGGATCTGGCTTCTGATGTTTATCCACCCCAGGGCTTTCAATGAGACTGGAGACCACTGTTCTCCCACATAATACCTGCAGTACACCTGTACTTTGAAGTCCTTAAGCTGCTTAATAACTATTACTCGTGGTTGCCTTGGTTACTGAGGCTCATTCTCTATTGTCAAGGCTGCCTCCACCTGTAGGATAGGGTCGTCAACTCCAGTCAGGTTTATTCCTGGACGTTTTGTCACGTGAAATTCGCAGATGACACAGAACTTGGCAGTCTAGTGAATAGTAAGGAGGGTAGGGATAGATTACAAGTGGACATAGACAGGCTGGTGGAATGAGGGGACATGTGGCAAATGAAATTCAATGCAGGTAAAACGTGTGTGGTGATACATTTTCGGAGGACGAATGAGGAGGGACAACAGAAGCAAGATTGTACAATTCTAAATGGGGTGCAGGAGCAGAGGTACCTGGGGGTATATGTGCAGAAATCATTGAAGGTGGCAAGGCAGGTTGAGAGAGCAGTTAATAAGGCATTTGGGATCCTGGGCTTTATAAATAGAGGAATAGAGTACAAAAGCAAGGAAGTTACGGTGAACCTTTATAAAACACTGGTTCAGCCACAACTGGAGTATTGTGTCCAATTCTGGGCACCGCACATTAGGAAGGATGTGAAGGCATTAGAGAGGGTGCAGAAAAGATTCACGGGAATGGTTCCCGGGATGAGGGTCTTTAGTTACGTGGATAGACTGGAGAAGCTGGGGCTGTTCTCCTTGGAGAAGAGAAGGTTGAAAGAAGATTTGACAGAGGTGTTCACAATCATGAGGGGTCTGGACAGAGTAGAGAAAGAGAAACAGTTCCCATTGGAGGAAGGAATGAGAACCAGAGGACACTGATTTAAGGTGATTGGCAAAAGAAGCAATGGAGAAACCTTTTTTACACAGCGAGTGGTTAGGATCTGGAATGCGCTGCCTGAGTGTGTGGTGGAGACAGATTCAGTTGTGGCTTTTGAAAGCGAATTGGATAAATACTTGAAGGAGAGACAATTGCAGGGCTATGGGGAAAGGGTAGTGAGTGGGACTAACTGGATTGCTCTTTGAAAGAACTGGCACAGACTCAACAGGTCAAATGGCCTCCTTCTGTGCTGTACTATTCTATTCAATTCTATGACCTCTCAGATCACACCAGCCCGACCCCCACCTCTTTTAATTCTTTCATGGGATGTGGGTGTCGCTGGCTAGGCCAGCATTTGTTGCCGATCTCTAATTGCCCTTGAGAAGGTGGTGGTGAGCCATTGGTCCATGCTCCAGCCTTACCACCTTCCTGTACCAATAGGAAAGGGAACAGTCTTTTTATTGGCTCTGATATTTATGGGAAAGCGGGAAGGAAGTGGGAAGTCCGTCAGTGACAAGGAAACCTGCAGATGCTGGAAACATGGAGAGTCTGCGGAAATTAGCGGCAGGACCTTATTAGAAATCATTTACACTGTTCCTCGCCCATCAGCTGGGCAGATTGAAAGCCTGGCTACCAGGTGGGGGATAGTTGTGGTACCAGGCAGCAGCCAGGGACAGTCCCTGGCAATCGAGAAGATTGGGGATCGTTGGGGTGTGTGCTGAAGAGGGGTGCAGAGATTACTGGGGTGTGGGGATATTAGGGGGGTGGGGAGCTGTCTGAGAGAAAAATAAACTTGCATTTATATAGCGCCTTTCATGACCCTTGAACGTCCCAAAATGTTTTAGGACCAATAAAGTACTTTCCAAGTGTAGTCTTGATGAAACCAGGGATCAGCAGGCACTCTCAGGTTAGTAACTGATTAGTTTCCACTGGTTCTGGCTGAGTTTGTACAAGTACTTGGTGTTTTGAAGAGTTTGTTAAAGTTGGGAAGTGGACAATGAGCAGTGCTGCACCTGGAGAAGGCCTTGGTTCTGACTTGTTCCCAGTCAAGGGGCTGCTGTATTTACCCCCTTTAGGGCTGCAGCATGAGAGGAAGGTTGAGCAGAAGCAGCATGGAGGAGGACAAGCAGCTCACAGAGGGAGGAGGAGGGGAGAAGGGCTCTCAGCAGGAGGCTTTATCCACCCAGGGTCTGTCAGGAGTATTTCTCTGACCTGAACCTCACTGTGGAACAGTGTGTGCCTCACCTCCATTTTACAAATGAAGTCCACACTGAGATCTGCCACTTCCTGCAGCCAGACCTGCAGCTTCAGTGCAGGGCAAGGACAGCACTACCAGTGGTTGTGGGGGTAACCATGGCCCTGAATTTCTTCAGATCTGGATGCTTCCGGGCTGGAGCAGGTGACATCTGTAACGTCTCTCAGTTTGCTGTCCACTGCTGCATCAGAGGAATGACTGACGTTCGTTATGCAGGAGGGGGGGGGTGGGGGGTGGGGTGGTGGGGGGGGCCTCATTGTGTTCTCTCAGAACAGGGAGAAACAGGCGGAGAGTTCACATGGCTTTGCCAGGGTATCGGGATTCCCCATGTCCAGGCGTGGCACCTCAATGTTGAAATGTACTACAACCACAAAGGTTACCACTCACTGAATGCGCAGTTGGTGTGTGACCACACTCAACACAAAGGTGCAGGTGAATACCCTCTATCCAGGCATCAGCCAGGCTGCTTTAACTCTGCAACTGTCAGCTGTTCTCTCAGTATTTGAGCTACCATGTCAAGCCAGAGGGTGGCTGCTGGGTGACGAGAGCTATCAGCTGAGCCCCTGGCTCATGACTCTACTGCGTGGTCCAATCAAACGTGTCCAGCAAGTGTAGAACGAGAACCAAGCGAGCGCACGAAACATCATTGAGCAGAATTCTGGGGTGCTGAGGCAATTCTTCCGCTGCCTTGACCACCTTGCAGGAGTTCCCGAGGTACCCGCTGGAGGATGTGCCCTAATTCATCATCCTCTGCTGTGTCCTACAAAACCGCATTATCATTGGGGCACAGCTCCTGGCACCAGGGTTACAGTGAGCAGCTCTGGAGGAGGAAGCGGCAGAGGAGAAAAGGAGGAGGCGGAGGTGGAGGAGGAAGGGAAGAGGATACCATCAGATTCCCTTTCCAGCCGGGCTGTCTGTGATCGTCGCATTCCACTCCTGTTCCACTGAACACATTCCGAATCCCCATTCGACAACAGTCCCACACGTTACCTCTTGGTCACAATGTTAAATTAAAAGCCACCACAAAACAATCATTCCAAACCAACTTTATCAAACAAACAATCCAATATTTCATACCTAAGTCAACTAATGACCCTTGTGCATTCCTTGAGTGCCTGTCTTCCATGAGCTTTTGCCTGGCCTACTGCACTTACAGAGTGTTACCCCAGTGGCTGCAGCATGGAAGGATGCTGACCTTCACTGGGGGAGACCGCAGATGGCCTTGCAGGACACCTTCCAGCAGCTCTGGGCCTTGAGGGCTCAGTTTCAGACTGTACCATCTTGGCATGGTCAGCAGCAGCCTGGGGCAGCACGCTGACAGGCACCAGCAAGGGCACTGGTAGTGTGGCACTGTTGGGAGGACAATAGCTGTCATTCTGAGAGAGGACAGCAGGTTTCTGCTCCACTCCTTGAGGGCAGTGCCTCAGCAATCCTAGTAATCTGCAGGATCACAGATTGCTGGAGTGCTGTGAGAACCTGCATATTGCCTTTGAACACTGAGATCCACAGCCACTATGGCAGCAGTCAGAACCTGCATAACAACAAGCTGAGATTTCATGACTTCAGTCCGAGCTTCTATTACTGCACTCAGCCTTCTGCCTGCTGTGATATGGAAGCTGGGTCATCGGCCATTGAAGAGTGCAGCATGGTCAGGCTCGAGGTGTTCTTGTGGAATTGGCTACCATTTTCACACTGGGAAGGCTGGGTTCCAAGCTCTGTCAAAAGCCTCGTGCCAAGTTGGAACTGGACTCCTCCATGCTCTTTGACAATGACAGCAGACTCTCTGTGTCTGCATCTCTGTGTGTGTGCCCATCAGCCTTTCTCTGTATGCTGCCCCATCAAAGTCCTCTGCAGCAGAACCCGTCTGTGACCTTGCACCCTGCCAACCAGTGCCCCCTGCCCACCTCGGGAAGCTGGAACCTGCACTATCCTCTTTCCCACTACCTGGCTTCAGACTACTGGTGTCCAGTGACTCACACAGGCAGATCCTGCCTCGATCAACCCTCTAAATTAGGCGCTGTGCCGTTATCTGAGCTGGTGGCTGCGAGTGTGTGATTGAGTGACGGTGTTACTTCATCATCAGACTCCTGCTTCCCCTGCATTTCCCACTCCTGCACCAATGTCTGACCAGGAGGCTGGTCTTCAGACTCGGAAAGGCACAAGGGTGGGCTTTCAGTGAGAGAAGGTGGGGAATGGGAGAGATGCCTGTTTACACTCTCTGCAGCATGTATATTGAGGGTTAAGGGGGAAATGGGATGTATGAGGGTGGATTAGGCAGGAACACAGAATCAGCTTCGACAGTTTCAGCCGCACCCCTGACTATAGCCTCAGTCATGGCTGCTCCAATGATGGAATATTAGGATATGGCATTTGAAGATCTTGATCTTGATCACTGATCTTCACCACTCCTGTGAGGTCATTGAACTCCTTCCTGCGCTACATCTGTGTCCTCGGGGCTAGACGGCTTGCATTGACAGCAATAGCTAACTGCTCCCTCTGCCTCTCAGTGTCTGTCTGGAGGGTCTCCCTGTCTCCTGAGGGGACAGCACTGTCCAGGAGTCCAATGTTGCATCAGAGAACCTTGGAGCACACTCTCTACCCTGTAGCGTCATTTTCACTCTCCTTCCAGCTCAGACTCGCTTTCACAAACAGCTCCAGTAGTTGCTGGAGGCAGGATGGATCTCCCTGTTAAAGGGGCAGGCTTGCTGTCAGTGGTGCTCGGCTCACACGCTGGGCTGCACACTAATATCGTAACAAGGGGCAGGCTACACAAAGATTGCATGCTGCCTACATCACAAGGAACGGGTGCAGGTTAATCGTGCGTTGCAGTCCCATGTTCATTATTTAATTTTCATAGAGAGAGACAGGAATGTGGAGCGATAGAGACAGAATTAAATTGAGAAAGTGGAGGCACTGAGAGAGAAAGAAAGAAATACAGACAGAAAGAGAGACAATCCAGGAAAGTAAGGGTGAGAAAGGGCGATATAGACAGCAAAAGACAGGCAGACAGAAAGTGACATAAAAATTGAGAAATAGGCAGAGGGGCAAACAGAATGAGAGAGGGAGAGAAACTGAGAAGCACAGAGAGCGATAGAGGGAAGGGGAAAGGTTGACAGAAAGAGAAAAAGAGAGAACGGCACAAGATGAGGGAGAAATCATGAAAACAGAAAATACTTGAGAAAGAACAAAGGGTGAGGAAAAACAGGAACCATCAGGAAACAGACTCTCATTGCAGCCACCCAGTCCAATACTGTCCAATAATTTTATTATTTTAATATTTTTCTGATCTAATAAAGTGAAAACTTGCTCCTCCCGAAACCCAAGCAGTGTAAATGTTCTTTCTGCTGTCGCAGGGCCCTGCCTGACTGATGTTTGGAGAATTCTAGCTGGACTGAGTTACCGGTGTCAGTGCCCAGACTAAACGAACACAAGCCTGGGAGATTCAGTTTCACTCCATGTATCACCAGATCAGGCAAATCACAAAGGAACTGAAAAGTTTGCAAGAAGTAAATTGGAGTTTGCAGAAACACGAAGCAGCAAGTTCAGTGGATCAACAGTGACACCTTCTGTAGGAACTGTGCCTAGTGAGAGAAATACTGGAGTCTGAAAAAGACACAGAAAATCTTCAGCTCTGGAACTCAATTAAATATGCACTTTGACACAATGTGAGCTTAGATGTCAGTTGTGTCTCAGTGGAAAGCACTCTCCACTCTGAATAGAGAGACTGAGCACAAAATCCACACCGATGCTCTCAGTACTGAGGGAGTGCTGAACTGTCGGAGGGTCAGTACTGAGGGAGTGCTGCATTGTTGGACGGTCAGTACTGAGGGAGTGCTGCACTGTTGGAGGGTCAGTACTGAGAGAGAGCTGCACTGTCAGAGGGTCAGTACTGAGGGAGTGCTGCACTGTCAGAGGGTCAGTACTGAGGGAGTGCTGCACTGTCAGAGGGTCAGTACTGAAAGAGGGCTGCACTGTCAGAGGGTCAGTACTGAGGGAGTGCTGCACTGTCAGAGGGTCAGTACTGAGGGAGTGCTGCACTGTTGGAGGGTCAGTACTGAGGGAGTGCTGCACTGTCAGAGGGTCAGTACTGAGGGAGTGCTGCACTGTTGGAGGGTCAGTACTGAGAGAGAACTGCACTGTCAGAGGGTCAGTACTGAGAGAGAGCTGCACTGTTGGACGGTCAATACTGAGGGAGTGCTTCACAGTTGGAGGGTCAGTACTGAGAGAGGGCTGCACTGTCGGAGGGTCAGTACTGAGAGAGGACTGCAGTGTCGGAGGGTCAGTACTGAGGGGGTGCCGAACTGTTGGAGGGTCAGTACTGAGGGAGTGCTGCACTGTTGGAGGGTCAGCACTGAGAGATGGCTGCACTGTCAGAGGGTCAGCACTGAGGGAGTGCTGCACTGTTGGAGAGTCAGTACTGAGGGAGTGCTGCACTGTCAGAGGGTCAGCACTGAGGGAGTGCTGCACTGTTGGAGAGTCAGTACTGAGGGAGTGCTGCACTGTCAGAGGGTCAGTACTGAGGGAGTGCTGCACTATTGGACGGTCAATACTGAGGGAGTGCTTCACAGTTGGAGGGTCAGTACTGAGAGAGGGCTGCACAGTCAGAGGGTCAGTACTGAGAGAGGACTGCAGTGTCGGAGGGTCAGTACTGAGGGGGTGCCGAACTGTTGGAGGGTCAGTACTGAGAGAGTGCTGCACTGTCAGAGGGTCAGTACTGAGGGAGCGTCGCACTGTCAGAGGGTCAGTACTGAGGGAGTGCTGCACTGTTGGAGGGTCAGTACCGAGAGAGAGCTGCACTGTCGGAGGGTCAGTATTGAGGGAGTGCTGCACTGTCAGAGGGTCAGTACTGAGGGAGTGCTGCACTGTCAGAGGGTCAGTACTGAGGGAGTGCTGCACTGTCAGAGGGTCAGTACTGAGGGAGCGTCGCACTGTCAGAGGGTCAGTACTGAGGGAGTGCTGCACTGTTCGAGGGTCAGTACTGAGAGAGAGCTGCACTGTCGGAGGGTCAGTACTGAGGGAGTGCTGCACTGTTGGAGGGTCAGTACTGAGGGAGAGCTGCACTGTTGGAGGGTCAGTACTGAGCGAGAGCAGCACTGTCAGAGGGTCAGTACTGAGAGAGAGCTGCACTGTCGGAGGGTCAGTACTGAGGGAGTGCTGCACTGTTGGAGGGTCAGTACTGAGAGAGGGCTGCACTGTCGGAGGGTCAGTACTGAGAGAGGGCTGCACTGTCGGATGGTCAGTACTAAGAGAGGGCTGCACTGTCAGAGGGTCAGTACTGAGAGAGGACTGCAGTGTCGGAGGGTCAGTACTGAGGGGGTGCCGAACTGTTGGAGGGTCAGTACTGAGGGAGTGCTGCACTGTTGGAGGGTCAGTACTGAGAGAGGGCTGCACTGTCAGAGGGTCAGTACTGAGGGAGTGCTGCACTGTTGGAGGGTCAGTACTGAGAGAGAGCTGCACTGTCAGAGGGTCAGTACTGAGGGAGTGCTGCACTGTCAGAGGGTCAGTACTGAGGGAGTGCTGCACTGTCAGAGGGTCAGTACTGAAAGAGGGCTGCACTGTCAGAGGGTCAGTACTGAGGGAGTGCTGCACTGTCAGAGGGTCAGTACTGAGGGAGTGCTGCACTGTTGGAGGGTCAGTACTGAGGGAGTGCTGCACTGTCAGAGGGTCAGTACTGAGGGAGTGCTGCACTGTTGGAGGGTCAGTACTGAGAGAGAACTGCACTGTCAGAGGGTCAGTACTGAGAGAGAGCTGCACTGTTGGACGGTCAATACTGAGGGAGTGCTTCACAGTTGGAGGGTCAGTACTGAGAGAGGGCTGCACTGTCGGAGGGTCAGTACTGAGAGAGGACTGCAGTGTCGGAGGGTCAGTACTGAGGGGGTGCCGAACTGTTGGAGGGTCAGTACTGAGGGAGTGCTGCACTGTTGGAGGGTCAGCACTGAGAGATGGCTGCACTGTCAGAGGGTCAGCACTGAGGGAGTGCTGCACTGTTGGAGAGTCAGTACTGAGGGAGTGCTGCACTGTCAGAGGGTCAGCACTGAGGGAGTGCTGCACTGTTGGAGAGTCAGTACTGAGGGAGTGCTGCACTGTCAGAGGGTCAGTACTGAGGGAGTGCTGCACTATTGGACGGTCAATACTGAGGGAGTGCTTCACAGTTGGAGGGTCAGTACTGAGAGAGGGCTGCACAGTCAGAGGGTCAGTACTGAGAGAGGACTGCAGTGTCGGAGGGTCAGTACTGAGGGGGTGCCGAACTGTTGGAGGGTCAGTACTGAGAGAGTGCTGCACTGTCAGAGGGTCAGTACTGAGGGAGCGTCGCACTGTCAGAGGGTCAGTACTGAGGGAGTGCTGCACTGTTGGAGGGTCAGTACCGAGAGAGAGCTGCACTGTCGGAGGGTCAGTATTGAGGGAGTGCTGCACTGTCAGAGGGTCAGTACTGAGGGAGTGCTGCACTGTCAGAGGGTCAGTACTGAGGGAGTGCTGCACTGTCAGAGGGTCAGTACTGAGGGAGCGTCGCACTGTCAGAGGGTCAGTACTGAGGGAGTGCTGCACTGTTCGAGGGTCAGTACTGAGAGAGAGCTGCACTGTCGGAGGGTCAGTACTGTGGGAGTGCTGCACTGTTGGAGGGTCAGTACTGAGGGAGAGCTGCACTGTTGGAGGGTCAGTACTGAGCGAGAGCAGCACTGTCAGAGGGTCAGTACTGAGAGAGAGCTGCACTGTCGGAGGGTCAGTACTGAGGGAGTGCTGCACTGTTGGAGGGTCAGTACTGAGAGAGGGCTGCACTGTCGGAGGGTCAGTACTGAGAGAGGGCTGCACTGTCGGATGGTCAGTACTAAGAGAGGGCTGCACTGTCAGAGGGTCAGTACTGAGAGAGGACTGCAGTGTCGGAGGGTCAGTACTGAGGGGGTGCCGAACTGTTGGAGGGTCAGTACTGAGGGAGTGCTGCACTGTTGGAGGGTCAGTACTGAGAGAGGGCTGCACTGTCAGAGGGTCAGTACTGAGGGAGGGCTGCACTGTTGGAGGGTCAGTACTGAGGGAGTGCTGCACTGTCAGAGGGTCAGTACTGAGGGAGCGTCGCACTGTCAGAGGGTCAGTACTGAGGGAGTGCTGCACTGTTGGAGGGTCAGTACTGAGAGAGAGCTACACTGTCAGAGGGTCAGTACTGAGAGAGAGCTGCACTGTCAGAGGGTCAGTACTGAGGGAGTGCTGCACTGTCAGAGGGTCAGTACTGAGAGAGAGCTGCACTGTTGGAGGGTCAGTACTGAGAGAGCTGCACTGTCAGAGGGTCAGTACTGAGGGAGTGCTGCACTGTTGGAGGGTCAGTACTGAGAGAGAGCTGCACTGTCGGAGGGTCAGTACTGAGAGAGCTGCACTGTCAGAGGGTCAGTACTGAGGGAGTGCTGCACTGTCGGAGGGTCAGTACTGAGAGAGAGCTGCACTGTCAGAGGGTCAGTACTGAGGGACTGCTGCACTGTTGGAGGGTCAGTACTAAGGGAGAACTGTTCCCATTGGCAGAAGGATCCAGAACCAGAACGCTGATTCAAGGTGATTGGCAAAAGATGCCATAGCAACATGAAGAATATCTTTTTCTCACAGTGAGTGGTTAGGCTTTGGAATGCACTGCCTGAGAGTGTGGTGGAGACAGATTCAATCGGGGCATTCAAAAATACATAGGAGAATTATCTGAAAAGAAAAACATTCCAGGGCTATGGGGAAAAGGCAAGGAGGGGGACTATGTGAAGCCGGCACAGACACGATGGATCCAATGGCCTCTTCCTGTGCTGTAACCATTCTATAATTCTATGAAGTCCAAGTAAATCGCTGTTTCACCTGGAAGGCATGTTTGGGGCCCTCGACGGTGGGAAGAGAGGAGGTGAAAGGGCAGGTGTTACAACTCCAGAGATTGCATGGAAAAGTGCCATGGGAAGCAGAGGAGGTGTTGGGGGGAGGTGGGGAGGGCGGGGTAATTGAGGAGTGGACCAGGGTGTCAAAGAACAAAGAACAAAGAACAGTACAGCACAGGAACAGGCCATTCGGCCCTCCAAGCCTGCGCCGATCTTGATGCCTGCCTAAACTAAAACCTTCTGCACTTCCGGGGACCGTATCCCTCTATTCCCATCCTATTCATGTATTTGTCAAGATGCCTCTTAAACGTCTCTATGGTACCTGCTTCCACCACCTCCCCCGGCAGCAAGTTCCAGGCACTCACCACCCTCTTTGTAAAGAACTTGCCTCGCACATCCCCTCTAAACTTTGCCCCTCACACCTTAAACCTATGTCCCCTAGTAACTGACTCTTCCACCCTGGGAAAAAGCTTCTGACTATCCACTCTGTCCATGCCGCTCATAACTTTGTAAACCTCTATCATGTCGCCCCTCCACCTCCGTCGTTCCAGTGAAAACAATCCGAGTTTATCCAACCTCTCTTCATAGCTAATGCCCTCCTGACCAGGCAACATCCTGGTAAACCTCTTCTGTACCCTCTCCAAAGCCTCCACGTCCTTCTGGTAGTGTGGCGACCAGAATTGCACGCAATATTCTAAGTGTGGCCTAACTAAAGTTCTGTACAGCTGCAGCATGACTTGCCAATTTTTATACTCTATGCCCCGACCGATGAAGGCAAGCATACCGTATGCCTTCTTGACTACCTTATCCACCTGCGTTGCCATTTTCAGTGACCTGTGGACCTCTACGCCCAGATCTCTCTGCCTGTCAATATTCCTAAGGGTTCTGCCATTTACTGTATACTTCCCACCTGCATTAGATCTTCCAAAATGCATTACCTCACATTTGTCCAGATTAAACTCCATCTGCCATTTTTCCGCCCAAGTCTCCAACCGATCTATATCCTGCTGTATCCTCTGACAATCCTCATCATTATCCGCAACTCCACCAACCTTTGTGTCGTCCGCAAACTTACTAATCAGACCAGCTACATTTTCCTTCAAATCATTTATATATACTACAAACAGCAAAGGTCCCAGCACTGATCCCTACGGAACACCACTAGTCACATCCCTCCATTCAGAAAAACACCCTTCCACTGATACCCTCTGTCTTCTATGACCGAGCCACTTCTGTATCCATCTTGCCAGCTCACCTCTGATCCCATGTGACTTTACCTTTTGTACCAGTCTGCCATGAGGGACCTTGTCAAAGTCTTTACTAAAGTCCATATAGATAACATCCACTGCCCTTCCCTCATCAATCATCTTCATCACTTCCTCAAAAAACTCAATCAAATTAGTGAGATACGACCTCCCCTCCACAAAACCATGCTGCCTCTCGCTAATAAATTTGTTTGTTTCCAAATGGGAGTAAATCCTGTCCCGAAGAATCCTCTCTAATAGTTTCCCTACCACTGACGTAAGGCTCACCGGCCTATAATTTCCTGGATTATCTTGCTACCCTTCTTAAACAAAGGAACAACATTGGCTATTCTCCAGTCCTCTGGGACCTCACCTGTAGCCAATGAGGATGCAAAGATTTCTGTCAAGGCCCCAACAATTTCTTCCCTTGCCTCCCTCAGTATTCTGGGTTAGATCCCATCAGGCCCTGGGGACTTATCTACCTTAATGCTTTGCAAGACACCCAACACCTCCTCCTTTTTGATAACGACATGACTGAGACTATCTACACTCCCTTCCCTAGGCTCATCATCCACCAAGTCCTTCTCTTTGGTGAATACTGATGCAAAGTACTCATTTAGCACCTTACCCATTTCCTCTGCTCCACGCATTGATTCCTTTCTCTGTCCTTGAGTGGGCCAACCCTTTCCCTGGTTACCCTCTTGCTCTTTATATATGTATAAAAAGCCTTGGGATTCTCCTTAATCCTGTTTGCCAATGACTTTTCATGACCCCTTTTAGCCCTCCTGACTCCTTGCTTAAGTTCCTTCCTACTGTCTTTATATTCCTCAAGGGATTCGTCTGTTCCTAGCCTTCCAGCCCTTACGAATGCTTCCTTTTTCTTTTTGACTAGGCTCACAATATCCCGCGTTATCTAAGGTTCCCGAAACTTGCCAAACTTATCCTGCTTCCTCACAGGAACATGCCGGTCCTGGATTCTAATCAACTGACATTTGAAAGACTCCCACATGTCAGATGTTGATTTACCCTCAAACAGCCGCCCCCAATCTAAATTCAAGTTTAAGGTGAGGGGCGGGAGGTTTAAGGGGGATTTGAGGAAGAACTTTTTTACCCGGAGGGTGGTGACTGTCTGGAATGCACTGCCTGGGAGGGTGGTAGAGGCGGGTTGCCTCACATCCTTTAAAAAGTACCTGGATGAGCACTTGGCACGTCATAACATTCAAGGCTATGGGCCAAGTGCTGGCAAATGGGATTAGGTAGACAGGTCAAGTGTTTTAATGCATTGGTGTAGACTCCATGGGCTGAAGGGCCTCTTCTGCACTGTATTATTCTGTGATTCTGTGATTCTGTGACTGGGGGCTGGGAGATGGGAGCTGGGGACTGGGAGCTGGAAACTGGGAGTGGGGACTGCGTGCTGGTAGCTGGAAGCTGGGAGTGGGGACTGGGTTTTGGGAGCTGGAGCTGGGGACTGGGACTGGGAGCTGAGGATGGGAGCTGGGGATGGGACTGGGAGCTGGGAACTGGAGCTGGGAACTGGGAGCTGGGGATGGGACTGGGAGCTGGTTGCTGGGGATGGGACTGGGAGTGGGGACTGGGACTGGGAGCTGGGGATGGGACTGGGAGCTGGGATCTGGGGACTGGGAGCTGGGAGCTGGGAGTGGGGACTGGGACTGGGAGCTGGGGATGCAACTGGGAGCTGGGATCTGGGGACTGGGAGCTGGGAGCTGGGGACTGTGAGCTGGAAGCTGGGGACTGGGATCTGGGATCTGGCGACTGGGAGCTGGGATCTGGGAGCTGAGGGCTGGGGGCTGGGAACTGGGATCTGGGGACTGGGATCTGGGGACTGGGAGCTGGGGTCTGGGAGCTGGGATCTGGGGACTGGAGCTGGGGATTGGGAGCTGGGGACTGGGAGCTGGGGTCTGGGAGCCGGGATCTGGGGACTGGAGCTGGGGATTGGCAGCTGGGGACTGGGAGCTGGGGTCTGGGAGCTGGGGACTGGGAGCTGGGGACTGGATGGGATCTGGGAGCTGAGGACTGGGAGTGGGGGGCTGGGAGCTGGGGACAGAGCTGGGGTCTGGGAGGAGGATTGGGAGCTGGGAGCTGAGGACTGGGAGTGGGAGGCTGGGAGCTGGGAGCGGGGATCTGGGATCTGGGATCTGGGGACTGAGCTGAGGTCTGGGAGCTGAGGATTGGGAGCTGGGAGCTGAGGACTGGGAGTGGGAGGTTGGGAGCTGGGTGCGGGGAGCTGGGAGTTGGGGACAGGGAGCTGGGGACTGGGAGCTGAGGGCTGGGGAGTGGGAGCTGGAGTTGGGAGCTGGGGACTAGGAGCTGGGGAGTGGGAGCTGGGGAGTGGGAGCTGGGGAGTGGGAGCTGGGGTTGGGAGCTGGGGACTAGGAGCTGGGGGCAGGGGACTGGGAGCTGGGGTTGGGGGTTGGGGACTAGGAGCTGGGGAGTGGGAGCTGGGGAGTGGGAGCTGGGGGCAGGGGACTGGGAGCTGGGGACTGGGAGCTGGGGACTGGGAGCTGGGGAGTGGGAGCTGGGGACTGGGAGCTGGGGACTGGGAGCTGGGATCTGGGGGCTGGGAGCTGGGGACTAGGAGCTGGGGACTGGGAGCTGGGGACTGGGAGCTGGGAGCTGGGGACTGGGAGCTGGGGGCTGGGAGCTGGGGGCAGGGGACTGGGTGCTGGGGACTGGGAGCTGGGAGCTGGGGACTGAGCTGGGAGCTGGGGGCAGGGGACTGGGAGCTGGGGGCTGGGAGCTGGGGACTGGGAGCTGGGAGCTGGGGACTGGGTGCTGGGGACTGGGAGCTGGGGACTCTGAGCTGGGAGCTGCGGGCAGGGGACTGGGAGCTGGGGGCTGGGAGCTGGGGACTGGGAGCTGGGAGCTGGGGACTGGGTGCTGGCGACTGGGAGCTGGGGGCAGGGGACTGGGTGCTGGGGACTGGGAGCTGGGGGCAGGGGACTGGGTGCTGGGGACTGGGAGCTGGGGGCAGGGGACTGGGTGCTGGGGACTGGGAGCTGGGGGCAGGGGACTGGGAGCTGGGGACTGGGTGCTGGGGACTGGGAGCTGGGAGCTGGGGATTGGGGACTGGATAGAACAAAGAACAAAGAAAATTACAGCACAGGAACTGGCCCTTCGGCCCTCCAAGCCTGCGGCGATCCAGATCCTCTATCTAAACCTGTCGCCTATTTTCTAAGGGTCTGTATCTCTTTGCTTCCTGCCCATTCATGTTTCTGTCTAGATACATCTTAAAAGACGCTATCGTGCCCGCGTCTACCACCTCCACTGGCAACGCGTTCCAGGCACCCACCACCCTCTGCGTAAAGAACTTTCCACGCATATCCCCCCTAAACTTTTCCCCTTTCACTTTGAACTCGTGTCCCCTTGTAATTGAATCCCCGACTCTGGGAAAAAGCTTCTTGCTATCCACCCTGTCTATACCTCTCATGATTTTGTACACCTCAATCAGGTCCCCCCTCAACCTCCGTCTTTCTAATGAAAATAATCCTAATCTACTCAACCTCTCTTCATAGCTAGCGCCCTCCATACCAGGCAACATCCTGGTGAACCTCCTCTGCACCCTCTCCAAAGCATCTACATCCTTTTGGTAATGTGGCGACCAGAACTGCACGCAGTATTCCAAATGTGGCCGAACCAAAGTCTTATACAACTGTAACATGACCTGCCAACTCTTATACTCAATACCCCGTCCGATGAAGGAAAGCATGCCGTATGCCTTCTTGACCACTCTATTGACCTGCGTTGCCACCTTCAGGGAACAATGGACCTGAACACCCAAATCTCTCTCTACATCAATTTTCCCCAGGACTTCTCCATTTATTGTATAGTTCACTCTTGAATTGGATCTTCCAAAATGCATCACCTCGCATTTGCCCGGATTGAACTCCATCTGCCATTTCTCTGGCCAACTCTCCAATCTATCTATATTCTGCTGTATTCTCTGACATTCCCCTTCACTATCTGCTACTCCACCAATCTTAGTGTCGTCTGCAAACTTGCTAATCAGACCACCTATACTTTCCTCCAAATCATTTATGTATATCACAAACAACAGTGATCCC
This sequence comes from Heterodontus francisci, assembly GCF_036365525.1. NCBI lineage: Eukaryota > Metazoa > Chordata > Chondrichthyes > Heterodontiformes > Heterodontidae > Heterodontus > Heterodontus francisci. The sequence continues at coordinate 5,776,783 of NC_090402.1, read as the reverse complement.
AGCACGGATCCCTGTGGAACACCACTGGTCACACGTCTCCATTTTGAGAAACTCCCTTCCACTACTACTCTCTGTCTCCTGTTGCCCAGCCAGTTCTTTATCCATCTAGCTAGTACACCTTGGACCCCATGCGACTTCACTTTCTCCATCAACCTACCATGCGGAAACTTATCAAACGCCGTACTGAAGTCCACGTATATGACATCTACAGCCCTTCCCTCATCAATCAACTTTGTCACTTCCTCAAAGAATTCTATTAAGTTGTTAAGACATGACCTTCCCTGCACAAAACCATGTTGCCTATCACTGATAAGCCCATTTTCTTCCAAATGGGAATAGATCCTATCCCTCAGTATCTTCTCCAGCAGCTTCCCTACCACTGACGTCAGGCTCACCGGTCTATAATTACCTGGATTATCCCTGCTACCCTTCTTAAACAAGGGGACAACATTAGCAATTCTCCAGTCCTCCGGGACCTCACCGGTGTTTAAGGATGCTGCAAAGATATCTGTTAAGGCCCCAGCTATTTCCTCTCTCGCTTCCCTCAGTAACCTGGGATAGATCCCATCCGGACCTGGGGACTTGTCCACCTTAATGCCTTTTAGAATACCCAACACTTCCTCCCTCCTTATGCCGACTTGACCTAGAGTAATCAAACATCCATCCCTAACCTCAACATCCGTCATGTCCCTCTCCTCGGTGAATGCCGATGCAAAGTACTCATTTAAAATCTCACCCATTTTCTCTGACTCCACGCATAATTTTCCTCCTTTGTCCTTGAGTGGGCCAATCCTTTCTCTAGTTACCCCCTTGCTCCTTATATATGAATAAAAGGCTTTGGGATTTTCCTTAACCCTGTTTGCTAAAGATATTTCATGACCCCTTTTAGCCCTCTTAATTCCTCGTTTCAGATTGGTCCTACATTCCCGATATTCTTCCAAAGCTTCGTCTTTCTTCAGCCGCCTAGACCTTATATATGCTTCCTTTTTCCTCTTAGCTAGTCTCACAATTTCACCTGTCATCCATGGTTCCCTAATCTTGCCATTTCTATCCCTCATTTTCACAGGAACATGTCTCTCCTGCACGCTAATCAACCTCTCTTTAAAAGCCTCCCACATCTCAAATGTGGATTTATCTTCAAACAGCTGCTCCCAATCTACATTCCCCAGCTCCTGCCGAATTTTGGTGTAGTTGGCCTTCCCCCAATTTAGAACTCTTCCTTTAGGACCACTCTCGTCTTTGTCCATGAGTATTTTAAAGCTTACGGAATTGTGATCACTATTCCCAAAGTAGTCCCCTACTGAAACTTCAACAACCTGGCCGGGCTCATTCCCCAACACCAGGTCCAGTATGGCCCCTTCCCGAGTTGGACTATTTACATACTGCTCTAGAAAACCCTCCTGGATGCTCCTTACAAATTCAGCTCCATCTAGACCTCTAACACTAAGTGAATCCCAGTCAATGTTGGGAAAACTAAAATCTCCTATCACCACCACCCTGTTGCTCCTACATCTTTCCATAATCTGTTTACATATTTGTACCTCTATCTCACGCTCACTGTTGGGAGGCCTGTAGTACAGCCCCAACATTGTTACCGCACCCTTCCTATTTCTGAGTTCTGCCCATATTGCCTCACTGCTCGAGTCCTCCATAGTGCCCTCCTTCAGCACAGCTGTGATATCCTCTTTGACCAGTAATGCAACTCCTCCACCCCTTTTACCTCCCTCTCTATCCCGCCTGAAGCATCGATATCCTGGGATATTTAGTTGCCAATCATGCCCTTCCCTCAACCAAGTCTCAGTAATAGCAATAACATCATACTCCCAGGTACTAATCCAAGCCCTAAGTTCATCTGCCTTACCTACTACACTTCTTGCATTAAAACAAATACACCTCAGACCACCAGTCCCTTTGCGTTCATCATCTGCTCCCTGCCTACTCTTCCCCCTAGTCACGCTGACTTCATTATCTAGTTCCTTACAGGCTTTAGTTACTACCTCCTTACTGTCCACTGACCTCCTCATTTGGTTCCCACTCCCCTGCCACATTAGTTTAAACCCTCCCCAACAGCGTTAGCAAAAGCACCCCCAAGGACATTGGTTCCAGTCCGGCCCAGGTGTAGACCGTCCAATTTGTAATAGATGCTGGGGACTGGGAGCTGGGAGCTGGGGACTGGGAGCTGGGGACTGGGAGCTGGGAGCTGGGGACTGGGAGCTGGGAGCTGGGGACTGGGTGCTGGGAGCTGGGGACTGGGAGCTGGGGACTGGGAGCTGGGGACTGGGAGCTGGGAGCTGGGGACGGAGCTGGGAGCTGGGGACAGGGTGCTGGGGACTGGGAGCTGGGAGCTGGGGACTGGGAGCTGGGAGCTGGGGACTGGATGCTGGGGACTGGGAGCTGGGGGCAGGGGACTGGGTGCTGGGGACTGGGAGCTGGGGGCAGATAACTGGGTGCTGGGGACTGGGAGCTGGGGACTGGGAGCTGGGGACTGGGAGCTGGGGACTGGATGCTGGGGACTGGGAGCTGGGGGCATGGGACTGGGTGCTGGGGACTGGGAGCTGGGAGCTGGGGGCAGGGGACTGGGAGCTGGGAGCAGGGGACTGGGTGCTGGGGACTGGGAGCTGGGGACTGGGAGCTGGGGGCAGGGGACTGGATGCTGGGGACTGGGAGCTGGGGGCATGGGACTGGGTGCTGGGGACTGGGAGCTGGGAGCTGGGGGCAGGGGACGGAGCTGGGAGCAGGGGACTGGATGCTGGGGACTGGGAGCTGGGGGCATGGGACTGGGTGCTGGGGACTGGGAGCTGGGAGCTGGGGGCAGGGGACTGGGAGCTGGGAGCAGGGGACTGGGTGCTGGGGACTGGGTGCTGGGGACTGGGAGCTGGGGACTGGGAGCTGGGGGCAGGGGACTGGGAGCTGGGGACTGGGAGCGGGGGCAGAGGACTGGGTGCTGGGAACTGGGACCTGGGGACTGGGAGCTGGGGGCAGGGGGCTGGGAGCTGGGGGCTGGGAGCTGGGGCTGGGAGCTGGGTACTGGGAGCTGGGGGCTGGGAGCTGGGTACTGGGAGCTGGGGGCTGGGAGCTGGGGACTGGGAGCTGGGGACTGGGAGCTGGGTACTGGAAGCTGGGGGCTGGGAGCTGGGGACTGGGAGCTGGGTACTGGGAGCTGGGGGCTGGGAGCTGGGGACTGGGAGCTGGGAGCTGGGGGCAGGGGACTGGGAGCTGGGGGCTGGGAGCTGGGGCTGGGAGCTGGGAGCTGGGGACTGGGAGCTGGGTACTGGGAGCTGGGGGCTGGGAGCTGGGGGCTGGGAGCTGGGAGCTGGGGACTGGGAGCTGGGAGCTGGGGACTGGATGCTGGGGACTGGGTGCTGGGAGCTGGGGACTGGGAGCTGGGGACTGGGAGCTGGGGACTGGGAGCTGGGAGCTGGGGACGGAGCTGGGAGCTGGGGACAGGGTGCTGGGGACTGGGAGCTGGGAGCTGGGGACTGGGAGCTGGGAGCTGGGGACTGGATGCTGGGGACTGGGAGCTGGGGGCAGGGGACTGGGTGCTGGGGACTGGGAGCTGGGGACTGGGAGCTGGGGACTGGGAGCTGGGGACTGGATGCTGGGGACTGGGAGCTGGGGGCATGGGACTGGGTGCTGGGGACTGGGAGCTGGGAGCTGGGGGCAGGGGACTGGGAGCTGGGAGCAGGGGACTGGGTGCTGGGGACTGGGAGCTGGGGACTGGGAGCTGGGGACTGGGAGCTGGGGGCAGGGGACTGGGAGCTGGGGACTGGGAGCTGGGGGCATGGGACTGGGTGCTGGGGACTGGGAGCTGGGAGCTGGGGGCAGGGGACTGGGAGCTGGGAGCAGGGGACTGGGTGCTGGGGACTGGGTGCTGGGGACTGGGAGCTGGGGACTGGGAGCTGGGGGCAGGGGACTGGGAGCTGGGGACTGGGAGCGGGGGCAGAGGACTGGGTGCTGGGAACTGGGACCTGGGGACTGGGAGCTGGGGGCAGGGGGCTGGGAGCTGGGGGCTGGGAGCTGGGGCTGGGAGCTGGGTACTGGGAGCTGGGGGCTGGGAGCTGGGTACTGGGAGCTGGGGGCTGGGAGCTGGGGACTGGGAGCTGGGGACTGGGAGCTGGGTACTGGAAGCTGGGGGCTGGGAGCTGGGGACTGGGAGCTGGGTACTGGGAGCTGGGGGCTGGGAGCTGGGGACTGGGAGCTGGGAGCTGGGGGCAGGGGACTGGGAGCTGGGGGCTGGGAGCTGGGGCTGGGAGCTGGGAGCTGGGTACTGGGAGCTGGGTACTGGGAGCTGGGGGCTGGGAGCTGGGGGCTGGGAGCTGGGAGCTGGGGACTGGGAGCTGGGAGCTGGGGACTGGGAGCTGGGAGCTGGGGACTGGGTGCTGGGAGCTGGGGACTGGGAGCTGGGGACTGGGAGCTGGGGACTGGGAGCTGGGAGCTGGGGACGGAGCTGGGAGCTGGGGACAGGGTGCTGGGGACTGGGAGCTGGGAGCTGGGGACTGGGAGCTGGGAGCTGGGGACTGGATGCTGGGGACTGGGAGCTGGGGGCAGGGGACTGGGTGCTGGGGACTGGGAGCTGGGGGCAGATAACTGGGTGCTGGGGACTGGGAGCTGGGGACTGGGAGCTGGGGACTGGGAGCTGGGGACTGGATGCTGGGGACTGGGAGCTGGGGGCATGGGACTGGGTGCTGGGGACTGGGAGCTGGGAGCTGGGGGCAGGGGACTGGGAGCTGGGAGCAGGGGACTGGGTGCTGGGGACTGGGAGCTGGGGACTGGGAGCTGGGGGCAGGGGACTGGATGCTGGGGACTGGGAGCTGGGGGCATGGGACTGGGTGCTGGGGACTGGGAGCTGGGAGCTGGGGGCAGGGGACGGAGCTGGGAGCAGGGGACTGGATGCTGGGGACTGGGAGCTGGGGGCATGGGACTGGGTGCTGGGGACTGGGAGCTGGGAGCTGGGGGCAGGGGACTGGGAGCTGGGAGCAGGGGACTGGGTGCTGGGGACTGGGTGCTGGGGACTGGGAGCTGGGGACTGGGAGCTGGGGGCAGGGGACTGGGAGCTGGGGACTGGGAGCGGGGGCAGAGGACTGGGTGCTGGGAACTGGGACCTGGGGACTGGGAGCTGGGGGCAGGGGGCTGGGAGCTGGGGGCTGGGAGCTGGGGCTGGGAGCTGGGTACTGGGAGCTGGGGGCTGGGAGCTGGGTACTGGGAGCTGGGGGCTGGGAGCTGGGGACTGGGAGCTGGGGACTGGGAGCTGGGTACTGGAAGCTGGGGGCTGGGAGCTGGGGACTGGGAGCTGGGTACTGGGAGCTGGGGGCTGGGAGCTGGGGACTGGGAGCTGGGAGCTGGGGGCAGGGGACGGAGCTGGGGGCTGGGAGCTGGGGCTGGGAGCTGGGAGCTGGGGACTGGGAGCTGGGTACTGGGAGCTGGGGGCTGGGAGCTGGGGGCTGGGAGCTGGGAGCTGGGGACTGGGAGCTGGGAGCTGGGGACTGGATGCTGGGGACTGGGTGCTGGGAGCTGGGGACTGGGAGCTGGGGACTGGGAGCTGGGGACTGGGAGCTGGGAGCTGGGGACGGAGCTGGGAGCTGGGGACAGGGTGCTGGGGACTGGGAGCTGGGAGCTGGGGACTGGGAGCTGGGAGCTGGGGACTGGATGCTGGGGACTGGGAGCTGGGGGCAGGGGACTGGGTGCTGGGGACTGGGAGCTGGGGGCAGATAACTGGGTGCTGGGGACTGGGAGCTGGGGACTGGGAGCTGGGGACTGGGAGCTGGGGACTGGATGCTGGGGACTGGGAGCTGGGGGCATGGGACTGGGTGCTGGGGACTGGGAGCTGGGAGCTGGGGGCAGGGGACTGGGAGCTGGGAGCAGGGGACTGGGTGCTGGGGACTGGGAGCTGGGGACTGGGAGCTGGGGACTGGGAGCTGGGGGCAGGGGACTGGGAGCTGGGGACTGGGAGCTGGGGGCATGGGACTGGGTGCTGGGGACTGGGAGCTGGGAGCTGGGGGCAGGGGACTGGGAGCTGGGAGCAGGGGACTGGGTGCTGGGGACTGGGTGCTGGGGACTGGGAGCTGGGGACTGGGAGCTGGGGGCAGGGGACTGGGAGCTGGGGACTGGGAGCGGGGGCAGAGGACTGGGTGCTGGGAACTGGGACCTGGGGACTGGGAGCTGGGGGCAGGGGGCTGGGAGCTGGGGGCTGGGAGCTGGGGCTGGGAGCTGGGTACTGGGAGCTGGGGGCTGGGAGCTGGGTACTGGGAGCTGGGGGCTGGGAGCTGGGGACTGGGAGCTGGGGACTGGGAGCTGGGTACTGGAAGCTGGGGGCTGGGAGCTGGGGACTGGGAGCTGGGTACTGGGAGCTGGGGGCTGGGAGCTGGGGACTGGGAGCTGGGAGCTGGGGGCAGGGGACTGGGAGCTGGGGGCTGGGAGCTGGGGCTGGGAGCTGGGAGCTGGGGACTGGGAGCTGGGTACTGGGAGCTGGGGGCTGGGAGCTGGGGGCTGGGAGCTGGGAGCTGGGGACTGGGAGCTGGGAGCTGGGGACTGGATGCTGGGGACTGGGAGCTGGGGGCAGGGGACTGGGTGCTGGGGACTGGGAGCTGGGGGCAGATAACTGGGTGCTGGGGACTGGGAGCTGGGGACTGGGAGCTGGGGACTGGGAGCTGGGGACTGGATGCTGGGGACTGGGAGCTGGGGGCATGGGACTGGGTGCTGGGGACTGGGAGCTGGGAGCTGGGGGCAGGGGACTGGGAGCTGGGAGCAGGGGACGGTGCTGGGGACTGGGAGCTGGGGACTGGGAGCTGGGGGCAGGGGACTGGATGCTGGGGACTGGGAGCTGGGGGCATGGGACTGGGTGCTGGGGACTGGGAGCTGGGAGCTGGGAGCTGGGGGCAGGGGACTGGGAGCTGGGAGCAAGGGACTGGATGCTGGGGACTGGGAGCTGGGGGCATGGGACTGGGTGCTGGGGACTGGGAGCTGGGAGCTGGGGGCAGGGGACTGGGAGCTGGGAGCAGGGGACTGGGTGCTGGGGACTGGGTGCTGGGGACTGGGAGCTGGGGACTGGGAGCTGGGGGCAGGGGACTGGGAGCTGGGGACTGGGAGCGGGGGCAGAGGACTGGGTGCTGGGAACTGGGACCTGGGGACTGGGAGCTGGGGGCAGGGGGCTGGGAGCTGGGGGCTGGGAGCTGGGGCTGGGAGCTGGGTACTGGGAGCTGGGGGCTGGGAGCTGGGTACTGGGAGCTGGGGGCTGGGAGCTGGGGACTGGGTGCTGGGGACTGGGAGCTGGGGACTGGGAGCTGGGGGCAGGGGACTGGGAGCTGGGGACTGGGAGCGGGGGCAGAGGACTGGGTGCTGGGAACTGGGACCTGGGGACTGGGAGCTGGGGGCAGGGGGCTGGGAGCTGGGGGCTGGGAGCTGGGGACTGGGAGCTGGGGACTGGGAGCTGGGTACTGGAAGCTGGGGGCTGGGAGCTGGGGGCTGGGAGCTGGGTACTGGGAGCTGGGGGCTGGGAGCTGGGGACTGGGAGCTGGGGACTGGGAGCTGGGTACTGGAAGCTGGGGGCTGGGAGCTGGGGACTGGGAGCTGGGTACTGGGAGCTGGGGGCTGGGAGCTGGGGACTGGGAGCTGGGAGCTGGGGGCAGGGGACTGGGAGCTGGGGGCTGGGAGCTGGGGCTGGGAGCTGGGAGCTGGGGACTGGGAGCTGGGTACTGGGAGCTGGGGGCTGGGAGCTGGGGGCTGGGAGCTGGGAGCTGGGGACTGGGAGCTGGGAGCTGGGGACTGGATGCTGGGGACTGGGAGCTGGGGGCAGGGGACTGGGTGCTGGGGACTGGGAGCTGGGGGCAGATAACTGGGTGCTGGGGACTGGGAGCTGGGGACTGGGAGCTGGGGACTGGGAGCTGGGGACTGGATGCTGGGGACTGGGAGCTGGGGGCATGGGACTGGGTGCTGGGGACTGGGAGCTGGGAGCTGGGGGCAGGGGACTGGGAGCTGGGAGCAGGGGACGGTGCTGGGGACTGGGAGCTGGGGACTGGGAGCTGGGGGCAGGGGACTGGATGCTGGGGACTGGGAGCTGGGGGCATGGGACTGGGTGCTGGGGACTGGGAGCTGGGAGCTGGGGGCAGGGGACTGGGAGCTGGGAGCAAGGGACTGGATGCTGGGGACTGGGAGCTGGGGGCATGGGACTGGGTGCTGGGGACTGGGAGCTGGGAGCTGGGGGCAGGGGACTGGGAGCTGGGAGCAGGGGACTGGGTGCTGGGGACTGGGTGCTGGGGACTGGGAGCTGGGGACTGGGAGCTGGGGGCAGGGGACTGGGAGCTGGGGACTGGGAGCGGGGGCAGAGGACTGGGTGCTGGGAACTGGGACCTGGGGACTGGGAGCTGGGGGCAGGGGGCTGGGAGCTGGGGGCTGGGAGCTGGGGCTGGGAGCTGGGTACTGGGAGCTGGGGGCTGGGAGCTGGGTACTGGGAGCTGGGGGCTGGGAGCTGGGGACTGGGAGCTGTGTACTGGAAGCTGGGGGCTGGGAGCTGGGGACTGGGAGCTGGGTACTGGGAGCTGGGGGCTGGGAGCTGGGGACTGGGAGCTGGGAGCTGGGGGCAGGGGACTGGGAGCTGGGGGCTGGGAGCTGGGGCTGGGAGCTGGGAGCTGGGGACTGGGAGCTGGGTACTGGGAGCTGGGGGCTGGGAGCTGGGGGCTGGGAGCTGGGGGCTGGGAGCTGGGGCTGGGAGCTGGGAGCTGGGAGATGGGGAATGGGAGCTGGGTACTGGGAGCTGGGGGCTGGGAGCTGGGGACTGGGAGCTGGGAGCTGGGGGCAGGGGACTGGGAGCTGGGGGCTGGGAGCTGGGGACTGGGAGCTGGGGGCTGGGTACTGGGAGCTGGGGGCTGGGAGCTGGGGGCAGGGGACTGGGAGCTGGGGGCTGGGAGCTGAGGGCTGGGAGCTGGGAGCTGGGGGCTGGGAGCTGGGGGCTGGGTACTGGGAGCTGGGGGCTGGGAGCTGGGGGCTGGGAGCTGGGGGCTGGGAGCTGGGAGCTGGGGGCTGGGAGCTGGGAGCTGGGGGCTGGGAGCTGGGGGCTGGGAGCTGAGGGCAGGGGACGGAGCTGGGGGCTGGGAGCTGGGAGCTGGGAGCTGGGAGCTGGGGACTGGGAGCTGGGGACTGGGAGCTGGGGACTGGGAGCTGGGAGCTGGGAGCTGGGAGCTGGGAGCTGGGAGCTGGGGGCTGGGAGCTGGGGACTGGGAGCTGGGAGCTGGGAGCTGGGGACTGGGAGCTGGGGACTGGGAGCTGGGGACGGAGCTGGCTGGGAGCTGGGAGCTGGGAGCTGGGGACTGGGAGCTGGGAGCTGGGAGCTGGGAGCTGGGGGCTGGGAGCTGGGGGCTGGGAGCTGGGGGCTGGGAGCTGGGGGCTGGGGGCTGGGAGCTGGGAGCTGAGGGCAGGGGACTGGGTGCTGGGGGCTGGGAGCTGGGGGCTGGGAGCTGGGGACTGGGAGCTGGGGGCTGGGAGCTGGGAGCTGGGGGCTGGGAGCTGGGAGCTGGGGGCTGGGAGCTGGGGACTGGGAGCTGGGGGCTGGGAGCTGGGAGCTGGGGGCTGGGGGCTGGGAGCTGGGAGCTGGGATCTGGGGACTGGGAGCTGGGGACTGGGAGCTGGGGACTGGGAGCTGGGAGCTGGGAGCTGGGAGCTGGGGGCTGGGAGCTGGGGACTGGGAGCTGGGAGCTGGGAGCTGGGGACTGGGAGCTGGGGACTGGGAGCTGGGGACTGGGAGCTGGGAGCTGGGAGCTGGGAGCTGGGGACTGGGAGCTGGGAGCTGGGAGCTGGGGACTGGGAGCTGGGAGCTGGGAGCTGGGGGCTGGGAGCTGGGGGCTGGGAGCTGGGGGCTGGGAGCTGGGGGCTGGGGGCTGGGAGCTGGGAGCTGAGGGCAGGGGACTGGGAGCTGGGGGCTGGGAGCTGGGGGCTGGGAGCTGGGGACTGGGAGCTGGGGGCTGGGAGCTGGGAGCTGGGGGCTGGGAGCTGGGAGCTGGGAGCTGGGAGCTGGGGGCTGGGAGCTGGGAGCTGGGAGCTGGGGGCTGGGAGCTGGGGCTGGGAGCTGGGAGCTGGGTACTGGGAGCTGGGGGCTGGGAGCTGGGGACTGGGAGCTGGGGGCTGGGGGCTGGGAGCTGGGGACTGGGAGCTGGGAGCTGGGAGCTGGGTATTGGGAGCTGGGAGCTGGGGACTGGGAGCTGGGGGCTGGGGGCTGGGAGCTGGGGACTGGGAGCTAGGAGCTGGGTACTGGGAGCTGGGAGCTGGGGACTGGGTGGGAGGAGCCCACAACATTGCCATCATCATTGAAATGTGAGAATGCAGACTCCACCTCGAAGCCGATGGGAAAGAATGGATGAAGGTGGGTGGGAGTGGAATCAGGTGGCTGAGACTGAAGGAGGTCTTGGGTGGTTTGATAAGGGGAGAGTGAGGGCAGCCTGGGGTAAAGCAGCTCCAGGGTTTCCTTTGACTGAGGGATGACAAGTTGTGCAAATCATACAATTCTTCATTAAAATCAGAGCAGAGTCTGAGTCGCATCATTGGAGCCCGAATTTGAATTTGGGTCGCAGTGTTCACGTCTGCCATCAACAAATAATGGAGTGTTTAAACAAAGAAGAAATTTACTGAAATGATAAAAGGCTAATTCAGGATCTATACTGGAATCAATCAATGGTAGTGAGACTTGGTAGCGGCTTGTCAGTTTCCCAATCAAAAGAGGGGTACGTCAGCGTTGTGTTACGTCCCCACAACTGTTCAACCTGTACACTGAAACTATCTTTAGAGACATAGATCAGCGACCAGGTTGTAATATTGATGGGCTGAGCATTAACAACTTGAAATACACAGATGACACTGCACTGATTACAGAGTCTGAAGAGACACTGCAGGAAATTGTGAATAAAGTGAATACGAGTGTGGAATATGGATTAAGAATGAATGTGAAGAAAACAAAGACATTGGTGATAAGCAGGGAGCTAACTTCAGAAGTGAAAATTGAAGTAAATGGACAAGTCCTGGAACAAGTGAAAGGGTTTGCATACCTTGGGCAGGGTATCACAGATGATGGGAGAACTGATTGTGAGATCCAACAGAGAATTGAGATCGCCAAGACCAGCTTTATCAGAATGAAGGACATGTTAACATCAAAGAAACTGACCCTGAATCTTTGGAAAAGAATGCTGAGGTGCTACACTTTGTCATCTATGTTATCTGCCTCGGAGACATGGACAATAAATAAAGAGACTATTGATAAGTTGAATACATTTGAGATGTGGACATATTGGAGGATGTTCTGCATATCCTACACAGACAGAAAGACTAATGAGGAAGTGCTGGAAATGTCTGGAGAAGAGAGGAAATTAGTGCATCACATCACAGAGAGAAGGATACAATACTTTGTTCAGATCATCAGAGCAGAAAGCAGACAGAGCCAATTATTGGAAGGAAAGATTGACAGAAAATGTAGGAGAGGGAAGCAGAGAAGAAAATGGATGGCGGATATAATGGACTGGATGCAGTTGACCTGTGCAGAATGTATAAGGACAGCACAGGACAGACAGAGATGGAGATTCATGACAGTCAACCGTCTGGAAAGGGCACCAATGATCAAATGTTCAAGTGTCATTGCCCCAGGGTTAGTGGGGAGGGAGGGAACATGCCAGTCAGTGAATCTTATTGGAAAGAACATGTGTTGCAGATGTCAGTTATGGGGATCCGGCTGTGAAGCTTCCCCCACACAGTCGAATAGCCTATTGATGCAGTCTGCACTCACACACGATGGGTGATTATTTGGGTGCAGAACATGTTCCGCAGTGAGAGTCAGCGCAGCCGTAGGGGGCGTGGAAGAAATTTCCTTCATTATAAGTTTAGCTTGGCCATTTAGAAACTGTTTGCAGAGGTATTCCTTTGGCTGCTTTAATTTGCAAATGTCATGTTATCATTCTGTGTAGCTGTGAAGGATGCTTTAAAGTCATAATCAGCCCAGAATTTCAGCACCAACTTCCCGTCTGAAGCTACTTGTCCTTTAAACCTCCCGAATTTCAAACTCAATTCCAGCAACAGTTCATTCTCAAGCTGTTTGCTGAGTGAGCAGTATTTCACACAGTAACAGATGTCGGAGACTTTGGTCATGGTTTTGTAAATGGGTAAAATTAGAATGTAAATTCAGTGTGATCTGATCAGAGATGTGAGGAGTTGACATTCCCCTCCCGGGTTTCACAATAAATTAAATGTATGTCAAAAATGTCAGTATAAATCTTTCTCACATCAATTTATATATAAAGCTTTCACATTTTTTCTCTTTTCTCTGTCATTTTTATATTCTGATCTACTGGAGAGAGGGGATGGCCGGGCTTGGGGAGAGATTCCAGGAGCCAATGCTGGGACAAGGACTGGTGTTAATCAGAGGATTGGGGAGATTTGGGAAAGGGATTGCAGGGTTCATGAAGATACTGCAGATAGCGAGGGGGCAAGGCCATTGAAGAACTTGCATTGATATAGTGAGACTGGCAGAGGGCAAGGAGGAATGGTCCAGGGCTTTGGGGTTTAGTGTTCAGAATATGGAGTCTGAGGCTTTGGAGTTCAGACTCTGGGGGTTCAGGGTTTGGGGGTTCAGGCTCTGGGGGTTCGGGGTTCAGGGTTTGGGGGTGACTCTTCCTCTTTGCCAGTTGAGCAGTGATTCCCGGATCCGGGGTGGAAGGTGGAGGCGGAACCAAAGCGCCCGGAACCTTCCTCCCGGGAATGGCGGATGTGACCGCACCCGGCGGCATGAGACAGTGTGTATCCGGTGGCGGAGGTGAGGGAAGCTGGTCGGAGGGAGTGAGGGGTGAGTGGAGGAGGGTGAGGGAGAGGGGGTGAGTGGAGGAGGGTGAGGGAGAGGGGGTGAGTGGAGAGGGCGTGAGGGAGGAGGTCGGACAGGGGTGGGAAGGAGGAGGAGCATTTTAATTCCTGAGAGTTTGTGCCGAAATTTCCCCGAAATCCCGACAGGGCCAATACCCCAGGGAGGCTCCTCCCCCTCCCCCCCACCGTCCTCCCCTCCCCTCCCCTCCCCTCCAAAATGGATGTGGTTGGGGAGAGGAAATGGATATGGGGGGCGGGGGGAGACCCTAACCCTATAGATGGAGATTAAGGAACTTGTCATCCATGGTGTGTATATTGATGAATGTTTGGCATCCTGGAGACTTCACTCCGCTTACCTTGAGCACATATTCCAGTGTTTTTTCTTCTCTGCAGTTTTCCCTCTGATTCTTTGTCTCTTTCAGACTTTGGATGAGTCTGGGAAGAGAGTTATTGACACCCACTAACCTTTGACCAGCTAGTAATTTGGCAGGAAGAGAGTTATTTCCCGTGACACTGCAGCCACTCTACTTTGTAACGTAGTGTCCTGTAATGCTCCTTAAAACCGAGTGAAATTAACTAGGTTAGGGAGGACCAGGGCTCAATCTCCAGTTATGTAAGAGCCAGGTTGAGGTGAGATGTCAGGAGGTGTTTCTTTTCCCAGAGTGTAAGCGACTTGTGGAACAGGGGATCTGGCTGGCTCGTACGGTGCACGCTCATTCACTGAGTTCCTTCCTGTCAGAGCACGAGTTGTTTCTGGCTGGGGCAGGAGATCACCTTATACAAGCACAGTAATCAGGACTGGAGTGCTCTCCTGGATTTGTGTTAATCGGCTAAGAGGGTGGTGGAGGAACTTGCCAGATTTTGTTCCCACAAATTGGCCTGGGTTTGTATCTGCTCTCCCAAGAGATCACATGATTTCATGGTGCGGTGAGGGATTGGAGATATTGTGACAAACAAGGCATCAGGTCTGTAATCGGGACAAGCAGGAGGAAAAACAGGGTTTTTTCCTTACTCTTTTTAAAGTGTTTCCTTCCCTCTCCATTCCTCACATCGCTCCCTGTTTCAGCTCCAGAGAAGATGTGTTTTGTGTCGGGTGCTGCTACATGATAGAGTGGGGAAGCCATGCCTTACCTGCATGGATTCCGACGGATCATCTTCGAGTATCAACCGTTGGTCGATGAAATTCTCCGGGTTGCAGAGTTGGAGGAGCCGAGCAGAGAGACAGGTGATGGAAACACAGCCGGGTGAGTTAGTGGAACTGTCCAGAAACTTTATATCAGTCTGTGCTGTGTGGGATAAAGGGGCATCCTGATCGAGTATTATCACCACCCTGACTGCAGTGGTCCAAGGCGGCAACTCAACACCACCTTCTTGAGGGCTATTAGAGACAGGCAACAAATGCTGGCTTAGTCAGCGATGCCCACAATGAATTTTTTTATAAAGGGCCCAACAGCTCCGTGGTATTACAGGTCCCTCTACACCAACCGAAAGGAGATTTCATTAAAATACTCACACCTGATTATTCCCTTCATTATATGAAGGAAAGAAATTTCTCCCACTTGCTCAAGAGAATGCTGCACTGGCAGAGAGTCAGTACTGAGGGAGTGCTGCACTGTCAGAGGGTCGGTACTGAGGGAGTGCTCCACTGTCGGAGGGTCAGTACTGAGGGAGCGCTGCACTGTCGGAGGGTAAGTACTGAGGGAGCGCTGCACTGTCGGAGGGTAAGTACTGAGGGAGCGCTGCACTGTCGGAGGGTAAGTACTGAGGGAGCGCTGCACTGTCGGAGGGTCAGTACTGAGGGAGCGCTGCACTGTCGGAGGGTCAGTACTGAGGGAGCGCTGGACTGTCGGAGGGTCAGTACTGAGGGAGCGCTGGACTGTCGGAGGGTCAGTACTGAGGGAGCGCTGGACTGTCGGAGGGTCAGTACTGAGGGAACGCTGGACTGTCGGAGGGTCAGTACTGAGGGAGTGCTGCACTGTCAGAGGTGCTGTCTTGTGGATGAGACATTAAACCGAGGCTCCATCTGCCCTCTCAGGTGGCTCTAAAAGGTCCCTTGGCAGTTTTCTGAAGAAATGCAGGGCATTCTCCTCCATGTCCCGCCCGATATTTATCCGTCAACAACCGCTCCTAGTAACAGGATAACTGGTCGTTATCACGTTGCTGTTTGTGGGATCTTGCTGTGTGAAATTGGCTGCCACCTCTCCTACATAACTAACAAAAAGTGCTTCATTGGCTGTAAAGCACCTTCGGATATCCTGAGATCATGAAAGGCGCTATAGAAATGCAAATTCTTTGCTTTATCAATTAAAAATTTCAGAACTGATCTTGTTAACATTTTTGTTGAGACCCATTATGGAATGATGGTGGTTAGAAGCAGTAGATGTCCAGGTTTGTTCTGATCTAATTGAATGGTGGAACAGGCCAGAGGGGCTGAATGGCCTCTTCCTGTTCCTAGACCAGCAATGGGGGAGTTGGATCAAGGATTTGACATGAGTGACCCCTTTCTGATGCCGTAGATCTTCCTCTGTGTGAGGTTTACTCTGACGGCTCCTGTTACGGTTAATGTTTCTCCGGTTGGGTTGCAGTGACGGCCCTGCGAATGGGACAGACTCAACAGCTCTTCTGGACCTGTTGGAGAGAGAATCGCAATCGGCCTTCTACGAGGAAGCTGTTAGTTATTCACTGCTTAAAGTATCGGAGGCCGGCATGGTCAGTGCTGCTGAGAAGCTGCTGCTACATGGAGCTGACCTCAACTTTGAAGGTTCGTATCGTCCGGGAAAGCGGGACACAGTGACTCTTACAGTCAATTTATTTACGGAGAATTACACAGGCTGTACAGCATTGAAACAGGCCATTCGGCCCAACTGCTGCAAGCCTGTCTTTCTGCTCCATATGAGCCTCCTCCCACTCTACTTTATCTCACCCTATCAGCATATCCTTCTATTCCTTTCTCCCCCCTGTGTTTATCCAACTTCCCCTTAAATGTATCTACAGTATTCACCTCAACAACTCCCTATGGTAGTGAATTCTACATTCTCACCACTCTTTGGGGAAAGAGGTTTCTCCTGAATTCCCCATTGGATTTATTGGTAACTGTCTGATATTGATGGCCCCAAGTTTTGGTCCTACTCACAAATGGAAACATCTTCTCCAGGTCTATCCTACTGAATCCCTTTGTAATTTTAAAGACCTCTATCAGGTCACCCCTCGGCCTTCTCTTTTCTACAGAAAAGATCCCCAGCCTGTTCAGTCTTTCCTGGGATGCTCTCAGTTCTTTCCTACCCACTTCTCCTTCTCCACCTGAAACAGCACCCCACCTCTCCTGTCCCGGGAAAAGCTGAGGACTTTGAACCTGTTCTGCACTCTGTGTCTGGTTACTGGGTCAGCTGTGCGATGTTGACTGGTTCTGTCTGGTGGGTCTCTTCCTTCAATGGTGTTACTGTGTTTTGTCTTTTCCATAGATCCCGTCACATATTACACAGCCTTGCACGTGGCCGTCCTGCGCAACCAGCCCAATATGGTGGAACTGTTAGTCCGATATGGAGCAGACATCAACAAGAGGGACCGGGTAAGAGAGGCATCAGGAACTATCCTGAATAAAGGTCTAAAATATCCAAGTACATCAATGCCTGTGCTCATGGCCCCTTCAGCCTAGAACCCAGACTGGTACTCCCAGTGCAGTACTGAGGGAGTACTGTACTTTCAGAAATGCCATCTTTCAGCTGAAACGTTAAACCCAGTCTCTGACTGCTGTCTGGGTGAACATTAAAGATCCCACAGCCACTATACGAGGAAGAGCAAGGGGAGTTCTCCCCAGTGTCCTGGCCAATATTTATCTCCTAATCAACACGTACATATAGATTATCTGGTCTTTATCATATTGCTGATTGTGAGATCTTGCTGTGTACAAATTGGCTGCCATGGATTCGACATCACAACAGAGTCTATACTTCCAAAGTACTTCATTGGCTGTAAAGTACTTTGGGAGATCCTGAGAGTGTGAAAGGTGCTACAGAAATGCAGGGTCTCGTTCCAACGATGCCTCTTTTTCTCCTGTGCAGGTTCACAATAGCAGCCCATTGGACCTGGCGAGTGAGGAAGTGGAACGTTTACCGTGCCTGCAGCAGCTCCTTGACCTTGGCGCTGATATAAACGGGGTTGACAAGACCGGTTTGTCGTCTTTTCATTGTTCCTTTATTTTCGAAATCTCATCCGCGCCGACACCTTCACGTTAACCCTATAGTCTCTCTCTCTTTCCCACTCAGGAAAATCAGCCTTGCTGCACTCACTGGCCAGCAGTGACGGAGTGCAGGTGCTCAACACTGACAACATCAAGCTGCTGCTCAAAAGGGGTACGGTAACAGAGCTTCCTCTTAATCTTCACCCATCTCCCCCCCCCCCCCCCCACTCTCCTGAACATGCTGACCTTTGCTGGGGATCAGGGTCAGGGAGACCTGCCCCTTGTTGCCTAATATGTAGGATTTCACCAACAGAGATGACACATCAGAAGCAGTTCACTGACTGTGTAAGCGCGTTGGGACATCCCAAGAATGTAAAAGATGCTCTTGAAATGCAAGTTTGTTTTTCTTGCCCTGGAGCCGGTGAGGGGAACAGCACAGTGCCATTTGCAGCAGTTTTATTCACTGAATTTAATATTTGTTGAGACTCATAATCCCAGTTGGTGTTTTAGCAATCCTGCAACTGACCCTCAAACACCTAAGAGTGCTGTAAAATGGAGGACGGACACTTCCCTACAGGAAAAGGGAGAATGCCAGAGGACAGGTAGTTATTACATGAATGGGGTTGTGTGGGAGTTGGGATAGCATTCCACGGCCTTCACTCGTGAATGGAGGCCAGGAACGTGTGGAAGTGCTGAGGGCCCTATTGAAGGGTGTTAGACTGTAAGCTGTTGTACTGTCTTGCTTGCCCTGGGCTGTTTTACAATTCTGACTGATTTACATAATATTTTACAGCACAGTCAACCCAACTACTCAGTGCTGGTGTTTCTGCTCCACATGAGCCTCCTCACACCCTACTCCATCTCACCCTATCAGCAGATCCTTCTATTCCTTTCTCCCTTGTGTTTATCCAGTTTCCCCTGAAATGTATCTATACTATTCACCTCAACCACTCCTGTGGTAGTGTGTTCCACATTCTCACCACTCTTTGGGTAAAGAAGCTTCTGCTGAATTCCCTTTTGGATTTATTAGTGACTATCTTAAGTTTTCATAGGATGTGGAGTGGAGAGAATAGGGATGGTATCAGCAAGATGGAGATTAGTGATGGGACTATCAGTTTGCAGCAGCATCTTTAGGTGGATGTTCTCCTGGGTCCTGAGGATTGGGCTATCGCTCAGTGTGAGCTGTTGCAGCAGACTGCAGGTGCTCAACATGATTTTAGCATCTTTGCTAATCCTGAGAATATTGGGCAGGGAAGGGGAATCGCACCACAGTTTGTTTCAGGGATCTCCGAGGGGCTCATTCCCCAAGGGCTCTCAGTTGATGAGGTAAAGGAAAGTGACACAGCCTTGGTGCCCCTATCAGAGCTCTTTCTGTACAGGGACAGTGTAAATATCACGTCAACTGCTTTCCGACCCACTCTTGTGGGTTCAAGTCCCACTCCAGAGACCTGAGTCCATAATCCAAGCCGACACTCCCAGTGCAGTAGTGAAGGAGTGCTGCACTGTCGGAGGGACACTAGTGAGGAAGTTCTGCACTGTCGGAGGGTCAGTACTTGAGGGAGTGCTGCACTGTCGGAGGGACGGTAGTGAGGGAGTGCTGCACTGTCGGAGGAACGGTAGTGAGGGAGTGCTGCACTGTCGGAGGAACAGTAGTGAGGGAGTGCTGCACTGTTGGGAGGGGCAGTACTGAGGGAGTGCTGCACTGTCGGAGGTGTCGTCTGCCTGTGCTGGTGGATGTAAGTTATCTTGTGGCCACTATTTTGAAGAAGAGCAGGGGGGCTTCGCCCCAGTGTCCTGGGCCAATATTTATCTCGCAGTCAATATCTCAAAACCAGATTATTTTGTCATTATCATACTGCTCTATTTGGAAGCTTGCTGTGCGTAATTTGGCTGCTGCGTTTCCTACATTACAACAGTGTCTGCACTTCAAAAAGTGTTTCATTATTTGTAAAATGCTTGGATATGTCCAGTGGATGTGAAAGCCGCTATAGTGATGCTATCATATCTGAAGCAACTGACCTAAAGTTAATGTGTTGCTTATTAGGTGCGGATGTGAATGCGACTATGATGGATGGCGACAATGTCTTCACATTTATTACCTTTCTTCTGGGCGAGACAGAAGGTAGAGACCAGGAAGAGGCCGAGACCCTCAGGCACTTCTGCTTGCAGACCATCCAGCTGCTGCTCGCCCACTCCGCTAGACCTGACGCCTGTCAGCCTGAGGACTCCCTGATCTACACCTGCATCAACCAGTTTGAAGTTCACCTTCCTATCATACGAGTTCTTCTGGACTCTGGGGCTTCCAACCATTGCCCTGACCATGGCCCTTCCTGCTGGTCCGGGTTCTCCCTTCTCTTTGAGAGACTGCGCGTACTGTTAAATGGCCCAGAGTCCATGCTGACGCACCGAGAGGCCTTGCAACGGGCAGACGTGGCCCTGGAGCTGATGGTGGGCAGTGTATCTCGTCCCTGGCTATCTCCAGGCTGGGAGATCAAACCTACGGCTTACTCCATTTACACGGACCAAGTGGTGGCACTGTCCAGGCCCCTGAAGCTACTGGAGCTTTCTCCAGCCTCGCTGAAACACCTGTGTAGGGTGGACATTCGACGGCTTCTGAGGCCCGTTCCCTTGGATCCCAAGGTGAAGGCCTTGCCTCTGCCGGACCGGTTGAAGTGGTTCCTTTTGATGGAAAACGACAAAGATAAAGAAGAGGAGATGCAGCAGTAACGACCGAGGGCACCTTGGCTGCAATTTGAAGGCAGGCTGTTGCCTGGGGCTGGGAGCACTCTTTTTGACTTTTGCATTGGGTTTGAAGCAGATAATCTTCAGAATCCAACAGTGTTTGACTGCTTGAACCAATATCAGGATAATACAGGACCATGAACAGTATTGTAGATCAAAGTGGCACAAGTGGTGCTCTTTGTTCCTAGATGTCTCTGGTGTGCTTCAGTACAAGTTGTACCTATAGGTGTGCTGGTGACATCTAGAGACAGACGATCAGTGCTGGACCAAGAGTGGACTTGTGTTGGGCACTGCCACTTTCCTGTGGTGACTAACTGGAATCTCAGCTGGTCGTTGAACATGGGCCAAATACAATAGTGGAGCCCTGGAGAGTCTGTAATCCCAGGGACGAATGATTTCTGTCAGCCTGCCCATTCCATTGTGTCTCTCGTGTCCCTCCTTCCAGTTCTAATTGTAAACAGTGCATGTATGAGCAGATGAAGTATTCATTATCGAGAAGGTTGAGCTGAGATTCCCACACTGGGTTTAGGTTGACAGTGCAGTGCCAGCACTGAGGGAGTACTGCATTGTTGGAGGGTGCTGTCCTTTGGGTGAGACTTTAAACTGAGATTTCCCCTCCCCCATCCCCCAATCCACCACCAAAGCCAGATGAGGGAATGTCCAAGTAATTTGAATGGGAATGGTCATGGGCCCCTCAGCAATTGCAGCGTGACCATGGAGGGGCTTTTCTTCCCCTAATTACATTTTTAAGAAGCTGACAGACTCCCCTCTATGTTTCTACTGTTCATTCTGACAGGAATGAGGGCACCTGGGTCCTGGCTGGTGTTTTTCCCTAGAAATAGTGGGTGGGACAAAACGGGGACAGTACCCCCTCCCACTGTTTTCACCTGTCTTGAGTCCCTGGTCTTTATAGCCCACTGCTGAGAAAACGAGCTCCAAATAAGATATTTTGTCTGTGTGACAGACTTTAAACTTGCCTTTCACTGCTCGGTGCAGGGGGACAGGGGATGTTTATAAGCACTGCTTAGTGTCAACAACACTCAATCCCCCTACTGAAAACGGGAATCGGTTTAAATCAGTAAATTTATGGATTGACATGATTTGGGTCTTTCATTCTTTTGGTGGATCCTGCAGACCCAGGGCTCAGTGTTGAATTTTCACCCAGGCGGAGGGGGCAGTTGGCCTCAGCACCCCATGGTTAGGAAAGGGGAAAATCTGCCAGGTTTCCTGTGCGTTGACTCTGTCTGGGGGCGGGGGGTGGGGTGGGAGGGGGTTTGTGTATTTAGATCAGCCCAAGATGGGATGCTTCCCATAGCCCAACAGCTGGTTGCAGAGCTCCGGTGAGGCTGGTCAATGATGAATTAACTTCACCCCCTGGAGGAAAAGAACCAGACACAAATAGTTAACAGATTTATTTTGCTGAACAGCATTTGTTTTCAGGCCTGAAAAGCAGAAATGGCTTTGGTAAAAGTTGACTTTTACATTTTTATTTGTGATAATTAGTGCAGTTTGACTGTGGAATTAGTGTTCCACCTTTCAAGATGCTGCATTGTAAATTAGCTGTGTTCAAACATGGGACAACTTTCCCCAGGGTCACTGGAAGGGGGAGGGGAAGGAGAGAAATTACCCTTAGAAAATAAAAACTTTATTGTACCCTTGTGCTGCCCTGATTCTTTTCCAAAACATACTTGCTCATTACAGTGGGCCATCCTGTTGAAGGAGTAGCAGAGCTGTGGGAAAGAGGAGGTGTAAATTCACCAGAGCTGCTGAATAACCTAAAGAAAACTAGAGCTGTGATCACTGCAGTTAAAAGGTGGAGAATCGAATAAAAACAGTGTTAACCAGGGACAGAAGCTCAGGATTAGTACTGGGTGAAAAGGAGAGCAGCGAAAGAGGTTTTCCACACAAAGGATTGTTGGGATGGGGAATATGTTACCACAGGGACTGTTGAAAACACACAGTCACAGCCTTTAAGAGGGAATCAGGTGAATACACAGCAGGGAAATGGGATGAAACCACTCCAGTTGAAGAGCCACTGCTAATGCAGGGCTGCTGGGCTGAATGGCCTCCTGTGCTGAAATTTCACTCAACACTGGCTGTGGAACAAGAGCAACTGCACTGTGTTTGTAAACCCAGTGTCAAAGCAGGCTGACTAACGACATTCAGGTCAAGAGCAGGAGGAGGGAGCAAGTGCTGAATCCGAAGGAGCAGAAATTTCTGCAGGAGACACGTCTTCCCTCCTCCCTCCCCCTCACTTCCCTCCTCCCTCCCCCTCTCTTCCCTCCTCCCTCCCCCTCTCTTCCCTCCTCCCTCCCCCTCTCTTCCCTCCTCCCTCCCCCTCTCTTCCCTCCTCCCTCCCCCTCTCTTCCCTCCTCCCTCCCCCTCTCTTCCCTCCTCCCTCCCCCTCTCTTCCCTCCTCCCTCCCCCTCAGATCAAAACTGTTTGCCGTACTCGGAATCCAACTTTTTAAATGTTCATTCACAAAAAGAACAGACATCGTTGCCCAACAATCCCCAAACATGACTGTCATAGTAGTAACATGGGGGCTGCACTGAGCTTCCTACAGAGTCCCAGGACCAGGGAGCAATATTTGGACAACACAGCCTAGAGAGAGTTGGGCATATGCAGCGGTGCTCAGCTAACACTAGCTGGTCATGCCTGGGATTGTGTCGTTTTCCAGTCAGCAGCACCATGCTGTAAACAAGAGTCGGATACCGTCTCCATGTTCAGTGTCCTTTTGGGAGTCTGATTCATCCGCCTGGTGGAAGGAGGATTCCAGGCCAAGTTGAGAGTTGCCATTTAGGAATATAGATAGATTCAGCTTTGAAGTCTGCTATGCTTCAGGTTTTTCCATATTACGCCCAGTATCGCGGAGCTGTGTGCCACTCTCTTCTCTTTACCTGTCTCGCTGTCCCCCATCCCCTCCCCTCAGACACTACCCCCTTCCTTTCCCACTATGACCCTTCCCTCGCTTGTGCTGCGGGTTAGCTTCACCTCAGCCAGACTACACCTGGTAAATCTCATCGAGGAAGTTGTCCTGCTTCTCCTCTGCCAACACATGGATTCCTGCCAGCCGCAAGATGGTACGCAGGGAGGCCAGGTCCCGGCAGACACTGCTGCCCACCTTGTCCTCAATCACCCCCTCTTGGCTTTGGCTCAGCCAAGGGCCCATGGTGCAGCACATCAAACTACAAAAGCAGCAGAGATGAGCAGTTGCAGCAAGTTTGGGTTTGGAAGGCTGTATTTTGTAGGAGAAAAGGGAAAAGAGGGAGGCGAGGCTCTCAATCTGGTTGGCGTCTGGCTTCATGTGTACCAGCTGTCCCCTGGTGCATGGCCTAAGCACCTCAACGGTGAGTCAGCAACAACGAATTGCATTTATATAGCGCTTTTAACGTAGTAAAATGTCCCAAGGCACATCACAGGAGCGCGATCAGACAAACTTGATATTGAGGCATAAAGGGAGATAATAGGACAAGTGACCAAAAGCATAGTCAAAGAGGTAGGTATTAAGGATCATCTTAGAGGAGGAGAGAGGGTTAGAGAGGTTCAGGGAGGGAATTTCAGAGCTTAAGGCCCTGGCAGCTGAAGGCATGGTCGTCAATGGTGAAGCACTGGAAGTGCAAGAGTCCAGAAATGGAAGAGTGCAGAGATCTTGGAGGGTTGTAAGTTTGGAGCAGAGTATTTGATCATGAGGGTGGTGCAGCTGAGCCCCATTCTGTCTTTGCCTATTGTCTAAAGACCAGGAAGGTCTCAGCTTTGAGCTCTCGTATTTGCCAGTTTAGCTAAAATCATCGAAATTTATGGCATAGAAAGGCCATTTGGCCCATTGTGTCTGTGCTAGCAGAAAGCTATCCAGCCTAATGTCACTTTCCAGTTCTTGGTCCGTCGCCCTGTAGGCTGCGACACTTTAGGTACATATCCAAGTAATTTTTGAATGCTTTTCTGGTCATTATCACATTGCCGTTTGTGTAATCTTGTGCACAAATTGATTGCCGCATTTCCTACGTTACAACAGTGACTACACTTTAAAAGTACTTCAGCTATCGAATTACAAGTTTTTTTTTGAGGAACAAGATTCAGCATCTGCATAGAGAAGAACAGAGAGATGGGGAATTGAAAATTAAATAAATCTGTGTGTTCTCAGGCTGCATGATATCCATCGCAGGCTGTAATGAGTGATTCCAGTGTGGAATATTGAGGAAGGTTGAAAAGTTAAGACGACCTCAGCTGGAACAACAAAATGAAATGGGTGAAGGGGTTTTTCTGACTGGGATCAGAGTGACGATAGGACAGACAGAATCGGCAGCTGCCAGCGACTGGGACACAGTCAACTCTCTGAATAGTCTGACTGCTTCAACAGCTGTGGGGCTGGGACAGGTGCTGAACAGCCTCCTGCTGAGCTGCAGACCCAGAAATTCCACAGCTATACTGGGAAGAAGTGCCGCTCGCTGTCAACGCAACTTCCTTCTCAGAGTCAGAGGGAAGGGTCTGAATGGAATTAATACAGGCTCTGGAACATCTCACCTTTGGAGAACTGAATTCCTTAGCTCCTGTTGCATTCGATACCCTGCGAACAACAGTTTTATATTGGACTGTGTTGGTGCTCCTGAACTGGAAAACTTTCTCAACTTCCACCCTTCTCTCACCTTTACATGGTCCATCTCTGACACTTCCCTTCCCTTCCTCGACTTCTCTGTCTCCATCTCTGGGGATAGGCTGTCCACTAGTATTATAAGCCCACCAACTCCCACAGCTACCTCGACTACACTTCTTCACACGCTGCCTCCTTTAAGGATTCCATTCCATTCCATTCTCCCAGTTTCTCCGTCTCCGATGCAACTGCTTTGATGATGCAACCTTCCAGGACAGCGCTCCTGATATGTCTTCCTTTTTCCTCAACCGAGCATTTCCCCCCACTGTGGTTGACAGGGCCCTCGACCATTTCCCGCACCTCTACCCTCACCCCTTCCCCTCTCTTCCACAACCGCAACAGGGTTCCCCTTGTGCTCGCTTTCCACCCCACCAGCCTCCACATCCAAAGCATCATCCTCCGCCATTTCTGCCACGTCCAGCGTGATGCCACTACCAAATGCATCTTCCTCTCCCCTCCCCTGTCAGCATTCTAAAGGGATCGTTCCCACCACGACACCCTGGTCCACTCCTCCATTACCCCAACACCTCGTTCCCCTCCCACGCAATCGCAGGTGTAATACCTGGCCTTTTACTTCCTCTTTCCTCACTATCCAAGGCCCCAAACACTCCTTTTAGGTGAAGCAGCAATTTACTTATACTTCTTTCAATTTAGTATACTGTATTCGCTGCTCACAATGTAGTCTCCTCTACATTGGGGAGAGTAAACGCAGATTTGGGACTGCTTTGCGGAACACCTCCGCTCAGTCCAAAAGCATGACTCCGAGCTTCCAGTTGCTTGCCATTTTATTGCTCTCATGCCCACATCTCTGTCCTGGGCTTGCTGCAGTGTTCCAGTGAACATCAACGCAAGCTTGAGGAACAGCATCTCATTTACCAATTAGGCAGGCTACAGCCTGCCGGACTGAACATTGAGTTCAATAATTTCAGAGCCCCCCTTTTTATTTTTAGTTATTTTTTCTTTTTTATTATTTTTATTTATTTTATTTCAGTTTTGTTTCATCATTTTTTTTTTACCATGTGCCTACCCACTTTTTTTTCCCTGTTTGTGCTTTGGGCCAGGGCAGTTCAGTTTTCTGTCAATTAACACCCTCTCTGCACTAACGCTTTGTCTTTCAGCATACCATTAGCATACTGTTTGCCTTTGCTCCATGACCACCTTGTCAGTTATTCTCTGTGACCCTCTGTCAGATCAACACTTTGCCATTTATTATCTCTTGCCCCACCTCCGCTTTATTTGCTTAAAATCTATTACATTTCTAACAACAAAGTGATTCCTGACAATGCAGCAGCCCGCTGCCATCATCAGAGTGTGCCAAGCGGTCCATTTTTGCATATGCGCAATAAAGCGTCATCTGGTTTCCAGCCCCCCCCACTCGGCTGGAGGAAGCGGCTGAATGGGAGACTTTGAGGCTGGAACTCGATCCCCGTCACTCGCTCCCGCCCCACTGGCCGCTCTCCCTCCTCAGCAACTCACTCCAGGCCACGACGCTTCCTCCTCTCAGCCACTCGCTCTAGATCTTGCTGCTCCCTCCCACTCCCCTGGCCAATTGTTCCTCACTTCGCGCCACCCCGCTCTCAGGCCGCTCGTATTTAATAGGATTACTGGAATATTAAATGGATCTGAGGATTACAGTTAGTATCCTATAATTACATAGCATAGTACTGGGCATCCATGTAAAGGCTTGCTTGGGTCTGCAAATGAAACCCGACCCGAGCCCGACAGAACCACATCTGACCTGGCCCGAGTCCTTTCATTTTTTCCCACGCCCGACCTGACCACCAGAATGTTCAGTTAACCTAGCTTTTGTTATTCACTTTCTAAGCTTGTGCAGATAAGCAACAAAAACTGTAACTGAACTTGAAAGGTTGTTTAAAAAGTACATTAAGATTGGAGCCACGTACCAGAGGTGGTGATAGAGTGTGTCCGACCCGGCCCAACCCGAGCCCGAATGCCGGACCCGGAAGAGTGACCCGACCCGACATATGTCGTCGGGTTCGGGTCGGGTAGCCATGCTCTACTTCCATCCAACTTAATGTAAGGTTAGTTTGCTAGAACGATCTAGCCATAAGCATGTCCTGTGAAAAATTGAGTAGCACCATCTTTAATCCTGGCAGCTGCCTGAAGGTCGCAGACGCCGACGTTCCGGTTGAAGAGGCTGCATTTGCGCGTGTGCGAGTACTGCGTCATCTAGTGGTTGCATTGTCAGCAAAGGCAGCCTTCTAACAATTGCCAGTTCTGATGAAGGGTCACTGACTTGAAACGTTAACTCTGTTTCTCTCTCCACAGATGCTGCCAGACCTGCGGACTATTTCCAGCATTTGTTGTTTTTATTTTATATTGGACTGTCTGATCACACTCGAGGGGAGAACTACGTATACCAAACTAGGGAGTGGGGGGCAAACTCAGCCAGGGGACAGTGAGCCGGGTCAGCACATGACGGGCAGTGGGGGGCAAAAAAATAAGCCAAAAACTTTAATCACATGAGATTAAACCAAATCCTAATCATACAGAGTCTGACTCCTCACACCTGCTCTGCCATTCAATAAGATCACAACTAATCTACCTCAACTCAACTTTCCCCCAGTATCCCTTATTTCCCCTGGTATTGCAAACTCTAATCAACGTCTGTCTTGAATAAACTCAATGATGGAGCATCACAGCTCTCTGGGGCAGAGAATTCCAAAGATTTACAACCCTCTGAGTGAAGGAATTTCTCCTCATCTCAGTCCTAAATGGCCAACCCCTTCTCCCGAGACTGTGACCCCGTGTTCTAGACTCTCCAGTCAGGGGGGAAACAGCCTCTGATCATCTACCCTGTGAAGCCCTCTCAGAGGGTTTCAATGAGATCACCTCTCATTCCTCTGAACTCCAGAGAGTCTAGACCTATTCTACATGATCTCTCCTCATAGGCTATTCCATTATTCCTACCAAAGTGGATAAGTTCACCTTTTCCCACATCATACATAATCTACTGCCTTGTTGCCCTGTCACTTATCCAGTCTATATCACTTTGTAGCCTCTGCCTCCTCACAGTTTACTCTCCTACTGAGGTTTACATTGACAACAAACTTGAGGAAGTGAGGGGGGGGTGGAGGAGGATGTAGGTGAGGGGAAGGGGTGGAGAAGTAGAGTGGGAAGGAAGGGGTGAATGGAGGGAAGAGGGGAGGGGGAGGGCTGGAGTGATGCCTCCCCTGGCTGATTTCCCGCTACATGAGGCGCTCGCGCTCTCAGCACCAACTGACAGCGCTCGAGCCTCCACATGACATCACATCTCCCGGCAATGGAAGCCGTTGGTGACATCATAAGGACGCGCAGCCATTGGCAACCGGGAGGAGGCGTGGCCTCGGGCGCGTCACAGGGGGCGTGTCCTGCCTCCCGGGCAGCTTCCGTCAGTTTGCGGTGAGTCCGGAGCGGAGCCTGCGGCCTTTGGGGACCCTCAGCACCAGGTTAGTGAGTCCGTGCGGAAGGAGCCGCCCGCTGTGTCCCTTCGGCTCTCGGCAGCGGCGGCTTCACATCGCAATAAAGCGCCGAGACCGTAAAGCAGAAGCTTCTGGAAGCACCTGGAGCCTGTTAGCAACTGAGAGCCGGCGGCAGTGTCCCCCCCTTCACCCCCCCACCCCCTTCACCCCTCACACCCCACCCCTACCACCTTCACCCCCACCCCCTCACACCCCCCACCCCCTTCCCTTCACCCCCTCACACCCCCTTCACCCCTCACCCCCCACCCCTACCACCTTCACCCCCACCCCCTCACACCCCCCACCCCCTTCCCTTCACCGCCCTCAACCCCCACCCCCTTCACCCCCCCCACCCCCTTCACCCCCCCACCCCCTTCCCTTCACCCCCTCACACCCCCTTCACCCCTCACCCCCCACCCCTACCACCTTCACCCCCACCCCCTCACACCCCCCACCCCCTTCCCTTCACCGCCCTCAACCCCCACCCCCTTCACCCCCTTCACCCCCCCACCCCCTTCACCCCCCCACCCCCTTCACCCCCCCACCCCCTTCCCTTCACCCCCTCACACCCCCTTCACCCCTCACCCCCCACCCCTACCACCTTCACCCCTCACCCCCCACCCCTACCACCTTCACCCCCACCCCCTCACACCCCCCACCCCCTTCCCTTCACCGCCCTCAACCCCCACCCCCTCACACCCCCTTCACCCCCTTCACCCCCTTCACCCCCCCACCCCCTTCACCCCCCCACCCCTTCACCCCCCCACCCCCTTCCCTTCACCCCCTCACACCCCCTTCACCCCTCACCCCCCACCCCTACCACCTTCACCCCTCACCCCCCACCCCTACCACCTTCACCCCCACCCCCTCACACCCCCCACCCCCTTCCCTTCACCGCCCTCAACCCCCACCCCCTCACACCCCCTTCACCCCCCCACCCCTTCACCCCCCCACCCCCTTCCCTTCACCGCCCTCAACCCCCACCCCCTCACACCCCCTTCACCCCCCCACCCCTTCACCCCCCCACCCCCCTCACCCCCCTCACCCCCACCCCTACCACCTTTACACCCCCTTCACCTCACACCCCCTACCACCTTCACCCCTCCACCCCCTCACATCCCCTACCACCTTCACCCCCCTCACACCCCCTTCACCCCCCTCACACCCCCTTCACACCCCCCCTTCCGTTCACGGCCACACCCTTTGCCTTACCCCCTCCCCACTTCACCCTGACCCTCTCCCCTTAACCAACCCCAGGTTTGGTGGGGGGCTGCAAATCGCCAACTCAAGCTTCTAGTTTTTATGTTTTTATATATGGTTCTTCCCTCTAGAGTGATCAGACAGTCCAATATAAAACTGTTCTTCACAGGGTATCGAATGCAACAGGAGCTGAGGGATTCAGTTCTCCAAAGGTGAGATGTTCCAGAGCCTGTATGAATTCCATTCAGAACCTTCCCTCTGACTCTGAGAAGGATGTTGCGTTGACAGTGAGGGGCACTTCTTCCCAGTGTAGCTGTGGAATTTCTGGGTCAGCAGCTCAGCAGGAGGCTGTTCAGCACCTGTCCCAGCCCCACAGCTGTTGAAGCAGTCAGACTATTCAGAGAGTTGACTGTGTCCCAGTCCCAGTCGCTGGCAGCTGCCGATTCTGTCTGTCCTATCGTCACTCTGATCCCAGTCAGAAAAACCCCTTCACCCATTTCATTCTGTTGTTCCAGCTGAGGTCGTCTTAACTTTTCAACCTCCGACTGACCTTCCTCAATATTCCACACTGGAATCACTCATTACAGTCTGCGATGGATATCGTGCAGCCTGAGAACACACAGATTTATTTAATTTTCAGTTCCCCATTTCTGACTTATTCCCATATTTGAAATCTAGAGTGGAATCAAATCATTGAATAGACAATTCATTGTACATGTGAGCCTCCCATTTGAGCCCTCTCTTTGGTCCTCTTACCCTTTAATCCTCATTCAGGAGTTCTCTAGTTGCCCTTTAATTAATTCTGTTTCAGCAACCATTTTTTGGCAGAGGAACTGACAGTCCTTGATAGAAATTAATTTTCTGTAAATGTTCTCTTTAATTGTGAATATTTTAATTTTTTTTTGTTCTCCCATTCCAATCTCACTGACCAATGAATAGACTTTATCTCTATTTATCTGATTGTAAACCATGATGATCTGTCATGTTGCCTCAGCTCTGGTGTAAAAAGATCCAAGTTTACAAGCCTGTCTTCATGACTGTAACCCCATGTTGCTGTAAATTCATCTTGAATCTGCGTTGCATCTATTCCATTGCTTTTATACATTCCTCATAGGACTGAGGGTGGTTGGAATCTGGAACAAACTGCCTGAAGGGGTGGTAGAGGCAGGAACCCTCACAACATTTAAGGATTATTTAGGTGAGCACTTGAAATGCCATAGCATACAAGGCTACGGGTCAAGTGCTGGAAAATGGGGTTAGAATAGATAGGTGCTTGATGGCCGGCACAGACGCGATGGGCCGAAGGGCCTGTTTCTGTGCTGTATAACTCTATGACTCAATGACTGCCAGGAAGTGTGCACAGTGCTCCAACTGCAGATGATCTAAGGAGTTGTACCAGTTCGCTGTTACCTTCTCACTTTTGCATTCCAAGCCTCAAAGAAACCAAAGATTCTCTGCCTTTTAATGGCTGTCTCTGGTTTTGTTGCCACTGTACTCTGCTCCTGTACTCCATGTAGAATCATATCATTTCAGGAATGTTTCCTTCAATCATGTATAGTTTCGCACTTTGCTATATTAAACTGCATCTGCTACTTGTCTGCCCATCTTGCTAACCTATCTATGGCCTGATTGGAGTTGCTGTGTATCAGGGATGTCCAAACTGCACTCTGTTTCCTAGAAAAAGCCCAGACAGTTTGTTCCTGTTGTGTTTAATTCTTATCTACTTGAGTGTCCTGTTTGAGTTTTGTGGGCCTGTAAACTATTGCTCTCCTGAGTCGCATGGTTGTGTGTTCAAGTCCCATTCTAGAGACTTGAGCCTATAATCTAGGCTGACACACTCCACGCAGTAGTAAGGGAGTGCTGCACAGTCAGTACTGTAGAAGAGGAGCGGGGGAGTTCTCACCGATGTCCTGGTCCAAAATTTATCCCTCAACCAACATCACTAATAAACATTTCCTGGTTATCGCCACCTTGCTGTGCACAATTTGGTTGTTGTGTTTCCTACGTTATGACAGTGACTACATAGCCAAATAATTTGTCAGCTGTAAAACACTTTGGAATGTCAGAGGATGTGAAACACACTGAATAAGTGCAAGCTCATTCTTAGCATTGTTGCCTCATTGGTAGCTAATTCCTAACAGGACCAAAATTTGTTCATATCTGCAACTTTAGGTCTGTGCAAATTAATGAGAGCCTGGGTTTCAAGTTTACAGGTGATGCTTGAGGCTCCGCAGCGCACACATCATGTGGTTCATAGACCCTGTCCTGCAGTGTGTGAACAGATTGAACAAGAGCCCTGGCGGACCAGAAGAGGGAGCACGTATCCACTGCACAGTATCTGACTAATGTCTAACTTCACCAGTTCCTCACACTTGTGTGACAGCTGAGAATTGGGTTCAACTCTCTGAACCTGATGTGCTTGCAACAGAAAGCAGGAAACTGACTTGTGCTTTACTGGGGAAAAGTTATTCTGTCTCTTTGCAAAAATAAAAACATTCCTCTTAAAATCGGCAACTAACAGTCTTGTCAGCGTTCTGAATCTCACCAGCACAAGCTCTTGTACCTTGATATGATGCACTGTGGGCTCTTGGCTGAGATTTCTCTCTGGAATAATTCTTATCCTTTAGATCTCTGTGTTGTTACAGCTTGCAAGTGTGAGATTTATTTCATGTGGTCTCCTCCCCATCTAGTCAATCTCTAGTTCTACCTCTATTTCCTTGGATTGGGCGGGTCTGTGCACCATGACTGCAGAGGTGATCGGTGATGAGGAAGGGTTCTATTCCAAAGCCAAGAAATACTGGAAGAACATTCCCCCAACAGTGGATGGCATGTTGGGGGGATATGGGCACATCTCCAGCATTGATATCTACTCCTCAAAGAAGTTTTTGCAGAGGTTTGTTGAGGTGAGTCTCTGATTATCTGTGTTCTTATTTCTCACTTGTTCTTTGAAAGTTTATTCAATCCCGCCCCAAAAAGCTTTTGCATTTGTGACCCCCAATCAAGCCTTAGCATGTGCAGTTCTAGCAAAATGATTGGCTGATGGATGTGGTGCATTTAATTTGCCCCTCAGCGTAGTAGGGAGTAGAACATGTGACTGGAAACAGACAGACATAATTGTGCCCAAAGTAGAACTTTGACCCAATCGGGAAATTGTGCTGGATCGGTCACACTTAAAGTTTCGGCTCAAATTCTTTTTCATAAGTACAAATGTAAAATCTTCTGTGAACCAGCGCAATTGGCCAGCCTAATAGAACAGAATTGTTTCTTCTGTCCTTCTCCCACTCCCCTGCCCCATTCCATTAAAAATTGTTCCAGATGTATTGAGTTGATCACCTGGGGTAGTTTTATTTATACAGCTGAAAATGAGATTATTCTCCGTTCCAGGGACACTGCTTCCTCTTATGGGGAAGTCATAGTCATTTACGGCATAGAAGGAGGCCATTTGACCCATTGAGTCTATGCTGGCTCTCCATGGAGCAGTCCAGTCAGTCCCACTCCCCCGCTTGATCCCCATAGCCCTGCTTGTTTATTTCCTTCAAATGCCCATCCGATTTCATTTTGAAGTCATTGATTGTGTCCGCTTCCAATACCCTTGTTGGCAGCGAGTTCCAGGTCATTACCACTCACTGCTTAAAAAAACTGCTTCATATTCCTCTGCATCTCTTGCCCAAAACCTTCAATTTGTGTCCCCTAGTCCTTGTACTATCAGTTATGGGAACAGTTTTTCCTTGTCTACCTTATCTAAGCCTGTCATAATTATGTACATCTCTATCTCCTTTGCTTCGGGAAGAACAGCCCCAGTTTTTCCAACCTAACCTTGTAACAAAAATCCCTCATCCCGGAACCATTCTGGCAAATGGTAAAAAGTGACTGAACTTTGGTGCTTTCCAAATAACCAATAGAAACCTACCCTTACCATGGAGAGTGACTGCGGTGTCCTGCAACACTTGCTGTTTCATGCCACCTTCTGTTCTCAACAGGAGGGTTCCGGGAAAGCAGGGACGGGCTGTGCGCTGGACTGTGGTGCTGGCATCGGCAGGATCACCAAGCGACTGCTGCTGCCTCTGTTTAAAGTTGTTGACATGGTGGATGTGACGGAGAGCTTCCTGGCCAAGGCCAAGGCCCACCTGGGGGAGGAAGGCAATCGTGTGGGCAACTATTACTGCTGCGGCCTGCAGGACT
Organism: Heterodontus francisci; assembly: GCF_036365525.1. Classification (NCBI taxonomy): domain Eukaryota; kingdom Metazoa; phylum Chordata; class Chondrichthyes; order Heterodontiformes; family Heterodontidae; genus Heterodontus; species Heterodontus francisci. The sequence goes on along the minus strand of NC_090402.1, from coordinate 5,743,539 downwards.
TCATCCCGCAGCCCCAACGATATGACGTCATCTGGATCCAGTGGGTGATAGGTGAGGCACTGAGTGAAACTAATATTAGTCGATCTCCTGTGGTTCTGCACACGAGTGTCAAGACCAATGGTAGTCTTAAGGTGCAGTAGGGTTAGAGGGTGGGGGATAATTGGACCAGGGTGTGAAGATATAATACGGTCCTCATTTTAAAGTCATATATTCTGTCCTTGTTTTGATTCTCCATTATAAATTCCTGCATCCACATTTGTAATGTAATTGCCCATGTAAACTTGCCACATTGTAATTACACCCTCCCACCTGTGGTTGCACTGCAACTCCTCTACTCATGGAAGTGTGTAATTACAGTGTGACAAGTTTAGGAATTTCCATTATGAATATGGACACCAGAATTTATAATGGGTCTGTCTGCATTTATGATGGACCAAGTTGATGGGAAGTACACGCAGACATAAGTTGGTAAAATATTTCAAGAAATCACGTTGTATCTGGGGGAGCCCAGTACCAAGTGCAGTCTTCAGGTGAAAAAAGGTTAGCGGGTGGGGGATAACAAATGACAGGTGTAATTTAGTTCCCATTTTTAAAAGCATGCATTCTGTCCCTATTTTCATACAATACTTTTCATTTATATTTATTTAAATAGCAAAATGTTCCAGCAGTTTCAGGAGGAGAGAAATTGAGTTGGTTGCAGCGGAGAATTTCTCTGCGGGGCAGATTAAGGAGCTATAGCTGCATAATTGAAGCATGTCAGCATGATGGTTTCCGTAGGCAGTTTCCATTATAAACCTGAATTTAGAACAAGAAGTGAGCATAGATGTAAGATCTTTAATGTACTGTGTTGAAGTTCTGCCACTTTTCTCCAACCTCTTGAGACGCTAGCTTTCGCTAATGTACGTCTCACAGGCACTGCTGAGTGTTTATTGTGTGAGCATAATGCCGTGCAGACCCCACGACTTAAAACATCCACGTTTAAAATGGGCAGTCGCGTATATTAGCAAAACATCGAAAACCATTAGCCACTTTCATAAGCAACAATTTCTGAGTTGTCGGTCATCGCGTCTTAAATGCTGTTTATTTCATGCAGCAACAGCTGCGTTTGCTCACCAGTTCACTACTTAAGGTACACTAAAGCAAGAGCACTCAAGAAAATAGCACCACTTTAAGATTCAATTACATTAGGTTTAGTCCCTGTAATGCCCTATAAACGGTCTGGAGTTACAGATTGCAGTAAGCATTGACTGCAGTAGCAAAGGTGACTATCTTTAATAGTGATCTACAGTACTTATTGGAGTATTGTCACAGCTCTGCCTTGTTGCACTGGCCATCATGTATAGTGCTCGATATTAACAATGAGAACTGTATTGACGAGTTAGTTGACTTTGAAGGAAATCACAGACAAGCCTAGTCCTATTTTCAGTCAGTATCCACTTGGGCAATCATAGAATTATATCGAATATACATCACAGACAGGCCATTCAGCCCTGGGACCAATTCCAACCCCCTTACTGTCATTCCAGCTGGAAACAACACAGACTGGGAATCAAACCACCCTGGGCTATGTACTGAGTGCAGACTGAGAATTGAGCTGCTCTGGTCTGTGGACTGCTTAGTACAACTGAGACAAGAAAGAAATGATATTTATGCTTTGAAATTAAATGATCTCTGAACAGATTTACTGCTTGTCCGACAGACAAGGAATCCAAGCAACCTATGACTAGCCTCTGTTGTCAGTGCACCAAATGCTCCTACCCTGCCTAACCTGTGTTGCTGTGACACCTTCATTCCACATAAGGCATTAGTCAGTGGTGGGACCTCAAAGATCTAACAATTGAAGATATTAAAACAGCTAGCCATCAGGGGCATTTCTACCCTCTGAAATTTCCTCCTGTCCTCAGGTGCTGAATCATGCTGGGATATAAGCAGCCCCCCCAGTACCAGCTGCTAAATCTTGCTGGGATACCAGCAACCCCCCAATATCTCATCTCAGGCATGACCCTAGATAGTGAACATTGGCTGTTTATTGGGCAGATTGCAGCCGAACCCCAACCTGCCCACACACTAGCATTTTCCTGCTGGGATGCTGAGAAGAAGCAGGAACCTGAGTTGTCATTCCCCCCCCAGTCCAGTGATCCTGAGCACAGCTATATGCCTGATTTGTTCCCCTCCTTCCCCGCCCCCTCCCCAGCCAGGCTGAGCTCAAATGTTGGACCCTATTAATTTCACACTCCATTGTGCATATGGTCAATGGAGCTGAAGGCATAGTATAGTTACCATCTGATGGGCCCAATTTTCAGTTTGTATTGCTTGCTCAGAAGGGCCCCTCTCTTCTGATCATTCAGCCATCAATTAAAACAGGCTGTTGGCATGCTTTATAAATGGAGGCATAGAGTACAAAAGCAAGGCAGGTTATCCTAAATCTTTATAAATCACTGGTTAGGCCTTGACTGGAGTTTCATTTCTGACTCTGGGCACTGCATTTAGGAAGAATGTTGAGGCCTTGGAGAGGGTGCAGAGAAGATTTACTAGAATGGTTCCAGGGATAAGGGACTTCAGTTATGTGGAGAGACTGGAGAAGCTGGGATTATTCTCCTTAGAACAGAGACGGTTAAGAGGAGATTTATAGAGGTGTTCAAAATTATGAAGGGTTTTGATAGAGTAAATAAGGAGAAACTGTTTCCAGTGGCAGAAGGGTCTGTAACCAGAGGGGCACAGATTTAAAGTGATTGGCAAAAGAAACAGAGGGGTAGATGAGAATGTTTTTGTGATCTGGAGCTCATTTCCTGAAAGGGCGGTAGAAGCAGATTGAGTAGTAACTTTCAAAAGGGAATTGGATAAATATTTGAACAGGAAAAGTTTGCAGAGCTGTGAGGAAAGAACATGGGTGGAGTGGGACTAATTGGATAGCTCTTTCAAAGGGCCGACACACGCACAATGGACCAGTGACAACCTCCTATGCTGTCATTTTTATAATTCTATGAACGTAAGCCAGGGCATGAATCATGTGCCACAGTCTTGACAATTTCCTGTAGTTTCCATTAAGGGAGTCACCGGGTCTCTTTTGGGATTGTTGCAGGGCACTTGACTGACGCCCACCTCACCCAGTTCCTCAAGAGGTGCCAAAAAGGTCTTCGGCCGAACGGAATCATCTGTGTGAAGGACAACGTGAGCCAGGAAGGGGTGATTGAGGACGAGGTGGACAGCAGCGTCTGCCGGGACCTGGCCTCCCTTCGTACCATCGTGCGGCTGGCGGGACTCCATGTGTTGGCGGAGGAGAAGCAGGACAACTTCCCCGATGAGATTTACCAGGTGTACAGTCTGGCTCTGAGGTGAAGCTAACCCGCCCCGCGAGTGAGGGATGGGTCGTAGCAGGAAAGGAAGGGTGCAGTGTCTGAGGGAAGGGAAGGGGGAGAGCAAGAGAGGTAGAGAAGAGAGTGGCATGCAGCTCCCGGGCACAGGGTGTAATATGAAAAAACCTGAAGCACAGCACAGAGACTGCAAAGCTGAATCTAACTTTATTCCTAAATAGCAGCTCCCAACATGGCCTGGAACTTTATTTCCACCAGGCGGATGAATCCGATGGTCAAGGAAAGCATTGAATAGCAAGATGCTGAGAAGCAGCGTCAGCAGGTTAATGGTTTTGTCTGGAGTCTGACTAACTGCACCTAATGATCCACTGTGTTTATTCAGAGCACAGTTTCCAGGGAAAAAGTGGAAAACAGGGATATTTTAAACAGCTGTGAATTGTTTGTCTCTCAGAATCAGCAGTAATCAGCTGCTTTTCCCATTCACCAAAAGCCACAAGTTGGAGAACAAGAAGTCCCACTCAGGACTGAAGTCCCTAATCTAGGCTGACAGTTCAGTGTAGCACTGAGGGAGTGCTGCACTGTTGAAGGTGCCATCTTTTAAACCGAGGCCCAATCTAATCAACATTACTCCAACAATCAACACCACGAGAAAGCGTTATCTGGCCATTTATTGTGTTAACCTTTGTGGAACCTTGATGTGCACAACATAGCTTTCCCATTTGCCTACACAATGGTGACTGCACTTGAAAAGTAATTCATTGAATTTGAAGCACTTTGGGTCATTACTGGCAGGCAGATTTTCCTTGGTAAGATTGGACAGGTACAAATCCCAAATTGCAGGTCTTTCCATCCCTTTTGCCTTTCATTTACAGATAATCCACCCTGAGGAATTCTGCCTACTGCAGCCTTCCAATCTCTGCTGCCTCCCCCCATATATTCTCTCTCCTCTCTTCTCTCTTTTCTCTCTCTCGCTCTCCCAGTCTGCAGCAACTGCTGCCATTGGATTGTGTGGAGTTTAAGTTGTAAGGAAACACTCAGATCCCACAACACATTCTGAGGCCCAAGAAATGTTGGTTCAATTTTTAAACAATGCAATTTATCAGCTATCATAATTTATTAAATAAATGAATTATTTTTGTGTGAAGTGTGTGTCTTTTGTCATTTGAAAGGCTTGCTGCTGTTGGTGCAGGTCTGTGAGTGACAGCAGTGCAGGAATTCTTTCCTACATGTCACTCTTGCTGCACGGACTGCCTGCAGGTAAAATGAAATGTTCCCAGCATGCTTCTCTGTGGGTGAAGGTTCTTTTACCCATCAAATGCAGAACTCCATGTTTGACATTTATAGCCTCACCAGCTCCCTTGGGTATAATACATAAGCTTCTTTTCTCACCTGAGACAGAGGTTGTGGGTTTGAGCCCTGCTCATATTACTTGAACACACAAACTCAGCTGAAACTTCCAGTACCAATACTGAGGGGGTGCTGCACTGTCAGAGGTACTATCTTTTTGAGATATGTTAAACTGAGGCCCCATCTGCCCTCTCTGGGTGTAAAAGATCCCACAGCCACTACTTTGAAGAAGAGCACGGGAGATATCCCCAATGTCCTGGGCCAATCGTTATCCTTTGACTGATATTGCTAAAACTGATCTATTGGGTGCTTCAAGTAAGCAAATCTAATGGGTAATCAGTGTGAAGATTTTCCCTGTGGCATGTCATTATCTGTTTAAGGAGGGTTATCCCCTCTCTAAAGTCGCTATAAATGGGGATTTATACACTGTGTAAAATTTTGGAACCGCCTACCTAACAGCATGGTAGTAGTACTTTCAGCACAAAGCCTGCAGCAGTTCAAGAAGGTGGCTCACTGCCACCCCCTCATGGGGCAACTAGGGGTGGGCAATAAATACTGACCTTGACAAGACACACACATCCCAAGAGTGAATTAAACTGCATGTAAACTAACCTGGCCTCCCATTGTCTTACAATGTTCAGGAATGGTACCTTTGCTCTCCCTATGTTGCCCTGAGTAAGTACAGCTGCCTGATTCCAGGTTCAAACTCCAGCCTGCACTGAGTTCAGCTGTCTAATCTGTCCAGGCAGGAGGGGCAGCATTGCAGAAGACCTTTGAGCCGCTGGACCCGGGAGGCGAAGAAGTCGGCCGGGGTTTCCGCGTGCAGCAGCTCTCCAAGAGATTCCAGCTGGCAAAGGGCAGAGGTGGGTGTCTGCTGAAGATGGGGGTCGGCATTGGCAATGCACCCCTTGGTCAAATAGCCTGCTCCCACATGCTGTGGAGACTGGCACAAGAACACTGAACCCCCAGATGAGATACTAGTGTGCGTCAACACTTAGGGGTGAGGAGATTGAAAATCAACAGCAGGAGAAACAGTCTTTTCCTTCTCCCATGTGCTCCATATTAAATAAGAAAAAAGGTCATAAAATCCCAGCCACCAGTTAAGTGCAGAGAGAACACCCAAGGATCAATGCTTAGGTACAGATTCCACAGGTACTTGGTTGCCTTCTGGTCAGACCATAAGAACATAAGAAATAGGAGAAGGAGTAGGCTATTCAATGAGATCGTGGCAGATCTACTTCAACACCATTTTCCTGCACAAGCCCCGTAACTCTTGATGTTTTTAATATGTAGAAATCTCTCGATCTCTGTCTTGAACATACTCAACAACTGAGCCTCCACAGCCCTCTGGGGCAGAGAATTCCTAAGATTCACCACTCTCTGAGTGAAGAAATTCCTCCTTATCACAGTCCTAAATAACCTGCCCCTTATTCTGAGACTGTGTCTCCTAGTTCTAGACTTCCCAGCCAGGGAAAACATCCTTCCTGCCTCTACCCTACAAAACCTTGTAAGAATTTTGAATGAGATCACCTCTCATTCTTCTAAACTCCACATCTGGAGTAACCGTGTTCAGTTCTGGGCGCACAGCACCTCAGGAAGAATAGATTGGCGTTGATACTGGGACTAAAAGGGTTAGGTTGTGAGGACAGGTTGCATAGACTATTGTATTCCTGCATTATGACAGTGACTACGCTTCGAGATTCCGGCAATTTATTCTGGCAATAGTACTGAAGACCTGTGCTCCAGAACTTGCCGCGCCCCTAGCCAAGCTGTTCCAGTTCAGCTACAGTACTGGCATCTACCCTGCAATGTGGAAAATTGACCAGGTATGTCCTGTACGCAAAAAGCAGGACAAATCCAACCAGGCCAATTACCGCTCCATCAGCCTACTCTCTATCATCAGTAAAGTGATGGAAGGTGCCATCAAGCAGCACTTGCTTAGCAATAACCTGATCAGTGATGCTCAGTTTGGGTTCCACCAGGGCCAATCAGCTCCTGACCTCATTACAGCCTTGGTTCAAGCATGGACAAAAGGGCTGAACTCAAGAAGTGAGGTGAGAGTGACTGCCCTTGGCATCAAGGAGCCCTAGCAAAACTGGAGTCAATGGGAATTGGGGGAAAACCCTACGCAGGCTGGAGTCATACCTAGCGCAAAGGAAGATGGTTGTGTTTGTTGGAGGTCAATCATCTGAGCTCCAGGACATCACTGCAGGAGTTCCTCTGGGTAGTATCCTAGGCCCAATCATCTTCAGCTGCTTCATCAATGACATTCCTTCAATCACAAGGTCAGAAGTGGGGATGTTCGCGGATGATTGCACAATGTTCAGCACCATTCGTGACTCCTCAGATACTGATGCAGTCCGTATAGAAATGCAGCAAGACCTGGACAATATCCAGGCTTGGGCTGATAAGTGGCAAGTAACATTCGTGCCACACAAGTGCCAGGCAATGACCATCTCCAACAAGAGAGAATCCAACCATCTCCCCTTGACATTCAACAGCATTACCATCGCTGAATCCCCCACTATCAACATCCGAGAGGTTACCATTGACCGGAAACTGAACTGGAGTAGCCATATAAATACCATGGCTACAAGAGCAGGTCAGAGGCTAGGAATCCTGAGGCGAGTAACTCAGCGCCTGACTCCCCAAAGCCTGTCCACCATCTACAAGGCACAAGTCAGGAGTGTGATGGAATACTCTCCACTTGCCTGGATGGGTGCAGCTCCAACAACACTCAAGAAGCTCGACACCATCCAGGACAAAGCAGCCCGCTTGATTGGCACCCTATCTACAAACATTCACTCCCTCCACCACCGACGCACAGTGGCAGCAGTGTGTACCATCTACAAGATGCACTGCAGCAATGCACCAAGGCTCCTTAGCCAGCACCTTCCAAACCTGCGACCTCTACCAACTAGAAGGACAAGGGCAGTAAATACATGGGAACACCACCACCTGCAAGTTCCCCTCCAAGTCACACACCATCCTGAATTGGAACTATATCGCCGTTCCTTCACTGTTGCTGGGTCAAAATCCTGGAACTCCCTTCCTAACAGCACTGTGGGTATACCTACCCCACATGGACTGCAGCGGTTCAAGAAGGCAGCTCACCACCACCTTCTCGAGGGTAATTAGGGATGGGCAATAAATGCTGCCCTGGCCAGTGTCACCCACATCCCATGAATTAATATATATATTAAAAAAAAACGCTTCGAGAGTATTTCATTGGCTGGACTGTAAAGCAGTTAAAGACACCCTGAGGTAGTGAAAGATGCTATAGAAATGCAAGTCTTTTTTTGAGTAAAGAGATTAAGGGGTGATCTAATTGAGGTGTTTAAGATGATTAAGAGTTGATAGGGTGTAGGAAAACTATTTCCTTTGATGGGGAGGTCCAGAACACGGGGGCATAACATTAAAGATAAAACATTTGGCAGTGAATTCGCGAATCATCTTCACACAAAAGATAGTGGAAATCTTGGAACTCCCAAAAGGTGGATGCTGGGAGTCAATTGAAATGGTCAAGACTGAGATTGATAGATTTTTGTTGGGTAAGACTTTCAAGGGATATGGAGCAAAGGTGCGTAAATGGAGTTAAGATACAGATCAGCCATGATATAATTGAATGGCAGAGTAGGCTTAAGGAGCTGAATGGCCTCCTTCTGTTGCTATACATAAGTTTTTTTTTGTCATTCTCAGGATGTGGATGTTGCTGCTTTTATTGTCCTTCCCTAGTTGCCCATTCGAAGGTGGTAGTGCACTGCCTTCTTAAACCAGTGGAATCCATGTGGTAAAGTTGCTCCTGCAATGGTGTTAGGTAGGTAATTCCAGGATACTGACCAATGATGAAGGGGTGTCCATGTATGACTCAGGTCAGTGCTTGACTTGCTGTTGGTAGTGTTCCCATGATGTTACTGCACCTGTCCTCCTCTCTGCCAGACATGGCGGGGGCGGGAGGAACTGTCAAAGTAACTTTGGTGGGTGGATTAAGGAGGTATGTCTGAACATAATGAACAGAAACTTGAGCTCGTACAAAACTGCTGCCTGCATCCTAACTTGCACTAAGTTCCGTTCACCTATCACCTCCCTGTGCTCAGCAACCTAAATTGGCTCCCGGTCCAGCAATGCCTCAATTTTAAAATGCTCAGTCTTGTGTTCAAATCCATGCCTTCTCCCTTCCCTATCTCTGTAACCTCCTCTAGCCCCACAATCCTCTGAGGTCTCTGTGCACCTCCAATTCTGACCTCTTGAGCATTCCCGATTTTAATCATTCCACCATTGGCGACCATGTTTTCAGCTGCCTACACCCAAAGCTCTGGAATTCTGCCCTTAAATCTCTCCGTCTCTCTTTTCTCCTTTGCTCTGTCCTAATATCTCCTTATCTGTCTCAATGTCAAATCTTGTTTTATAATGCTCCTGTGAAGTGCTTTGGGATGTTCTACTATATTAAAGGTGTTACATAACTCAAGTTGTTTGAAACTGTATTACCCATGATTGTGGATCCCTCAAAAGTAAGCTGACTGGCTCCATTGCGTTTTTTTACTTTTTGAAATCTAAGGAAAGAGCAAAAAACACTTTGGTTCTGTTTCTCATTTTCCTGCTGCAATCTATCTGGGCTTTTTGAAGGATGGGACTAGCTTTAAAAGCTTGAGGTTGATCTAAACAATCCTCTCATGGGGGCCTTCCTGCACCATTAAGTGGTTTTGAGGATGAAGTAGTGAGTACTTGCTTGGAGAGTGGCACAATTTAAGTGGATTGTCGCTACAGTCTCATCTGGTTCTCCTCTGTCGTGCTCTTTATGGCGTCCAGACTGTTGAGAAAGTGGCTGAAAATCATTTTTTGCAGATGTGAAGTGATTCAAACCAGCTGCTCGTGTTGGAGAATGTAGCAATAGAGTGGGGAGGTTGGGTGAAGAGAGGGGCTTTGGGGGGAGGGATGTAAGGGCAGCTGGTGTTCTAGTTGGAAACAGCTGCATAACAACCGTATGAAGATCATGGTTTTGTGCTAACTCAGTCCGACATGGCCCACCTCAGCAGCAGTTGCAAAACGTGCCCTTAGCATTTGGCTGACAGTCAGCAGGGGGCTTTATGAATCTCCCACTGAGCTGATTCGACAATCACGAGAGTGCGATCTTACAAGACTCATCACCTCCATGCTTCCCTCCAATTCACACACGCCATCCCGATTTGGACATATATCGGCCATTCCTTCATTGTCACTGGGTCAAATTCCTGAAATTCCTGACCTAACAACATTGTAGATGCGCCTTAACCACACAAACCTGCAGTGGTTCAAAAAGGCAGCCCACCACCACCTTCTCATGGGTAACGAACGCCAGCCTTGTTGTCGATGCTCACATCCTGAGACAGATTTTTTAAGAACGACTCAACTCTGTTTTGGGGTTTGAATGATTTTTGTAAAGTCATCAGGCAGAGTCTGTGCCGTTTGCTCTGTGGCGTTACTCCGCAGGTTTGGTCCAATCAGTGTAAGTGTGCTGTAAGTGGCTGTAATAAAATATACTGTAGACGGAAAACAATAGAATTGTTTAGCACATGAGGCCATTCAGCCCATTCTGTCAGTGCCAGCTCTTTGAAAGAGCTATGCAATTAGTCCCAGTACCCCAGCTCTTTCCCCATAGCCCTGCAAAATTTTCCACTTATTGTACTTATCCCATTCCCTTTTATAAGTTACTATTGAATCTGCTTCCGCCGCCCTTTCAGGCAGCGCATTCCAGATCATTGTAACTCGTACGTAAAAAAAAGTTCTCATTTCTCCTCCAATTCTGTTGTCTTGCACATCTCTGATTTCCTTCACCCCCACCGTTGGCGGCTGGGTCTTCAGTTGGCTCGTCCTCAGGTCTCTCTGTTCCTGCATTGCCTTTAAAATTACACCAGTTCATTTATATTGCCTTTCCTCATTCTTCGTTCCAAAATGTGTCACTGCATCAGTCACAGCCCCCTTGAAGTTCCCCAAATGTTTTTATTATCTCATTGCTGTTTGTGGGAGCTTGCTGTGTGCAAATTGGCTGCTGTGCTTCCTACATTGTAACTGTGACTACACTTCAAAAATACTTTATTGCCTATAAAGCACTTTGGGACGTCCTGAGGTTGAAGGCCTTAAAATTAGAGCAAGGTCATTCAGGATGTGACAAGGAAGGCAGCTTTCACAGAAAGGAGAGGATACATAAATGGGTCCTTTTCTGCTTGGCAGGATGTGAAGAGTGGAGTCCCGCATGGGGTCTCTGCTGGGGCCTCAACATTTTACAATTTATATCAATGACTTAGATGAGGGGAGCGATGGCTTGGTAGCTAAATTTGCAGATGACACAAAGATAGGTAGGAAAGTATGTTGTGAAGAAGACATAAGGAAGTTGCAGACCGATATAGATAGGTTGAATAAGTGGGCAAAAATCTAGCAGATGGAGTATAATGTGGGAAAATCTGAAGTTGTTCATTTTGGCAGGAATATAAGAAAGCAGAGTATTACTTAAATGGAGAACATCTGCAGAATTTCGAGGTGCAGAGGGATCTAGGTGTTCTAGTGCATGAGTCACAAAAAGTTAGTATGCAGGTACAGCAGGTAATAAAGAAGGCTAATGGAATGCTATCCTTTATTATGCGAGGAATTGAAAATAAAAGTAAGGCTGTTATGCTTCAGTTATACAGGGCATTGGTGAGACCACATCTCGAATACTGTGTGCAGTTCTGGTCTCCTTATTTAAGGACAGATGTAAATGTGTTGGAGGCGGTTCAGAGGAGGTTTACTAGATTGATACCTGGAATGAACGGGTTGCCTTATGAGGAAAGGCTGGATAGACTGGGCTTGTTTTCACTGGAGTTTAGAAGAATGAGGGGAGACTTGATTGAAGTTTATAACATCCTGAACAGTCTTGACAAGGTGGACGTGGAAAGGATGTTTCCTCTTGTGGGTGAGTCCAGAACTAGGGGGCACTGTTTTAAAATTAGAGGTCGCCCTTTTAGGACAGAGACGAGGAGAAATTTTTTCTCTCAGTGGGTTGTGCGACTTTGGAACACTGCCTCAGAAGGTGGTGGAGGCGGGGTCATTGAATATTTTTAAGGTGGGGGTAGATAGATTCTTGTTAGGCAAGGGAATCAAAGCTTATTGGGGGGTAGATGGGAGTGTGGAATTTGAGTCAGAAACAGATCAGCCATGATCTTATTGAATGGCGGAGCAGGCTCGAGGGGCCGAATGGCCTACTTCTGCTCCTAATTCGTATGGTTGCATGGTTTCTTCCCCCAAAAGGCTGTGGCTTCTGGGGGTCATTTGAAATATTTGAGCCTGAAATCGGTATATTTCTGTTGGGTGAGAGCATCAAGGGATATTGAACAAGAGAGTAAATGGAGTTGCAGTACAGATCGCCCATGGTCTAATTTATTTATTTAGAGATACAGCACTGAAACAGGCCCTTCAGCCCACTGAGTCTGTGCTGACCATCAACCACCCATTTATACTAATCCTACATTAATCCCATATTCCCAACCACATCCCTACCATTCTCCTACCACCGACCTACACTAGGGGCAATTTACAATGGTCAATTTACCTGTCAACCTGCAAGTCTTTGGCTGTGGGAGGAAACCGGAGCACCCGGCGGAAACCCATGCAGTCACAGGGAGAACTTGCAAACTCCACACAGGCAGTACCCAGAATCAAACTTGGGTCGCTGGAGCTGTGAGGCTGCAGTGCTAGCCACTGTGCCGCCTGGGCACAATCCTGGCACAGTGACCAGAATTGTGTCTCAAAAAAGTTTGGGGCCCATTTGTTAAATCTCTGGAATCTGCAGACACCAGCTTGATTGAAAGTTCTGCTTGTGCTGTTTGCACCTCCAGTTTTGAGTAGCATTTTTTTTTAGAATTAGAACATTACAGCACAGTACAGGCCCTTCGGCCCTCGATGTTGCGCAGACCTGTGAAACCATCTGACCTACACTATTCCATTTTCATCCATATGTCTATCCAATGACCACTTAAATGCCCTTCAAGTTGGAGAGTCTACTACTGTTGCAGGCAGGGCGTTCCACGCCCCTACTACTCTCTGAGTAAAGAAACTACCTCTTGCATTTTGTCCTCTTGCACTCTGGTTGTCTGCTTCAGTTGTTAATCCAATTCCAGCAGCCCACTGACAATACCACAAGGGGGCTGTAAGCACCTGGGAGACCCCAGTGCCAGTGCTTCTCGATCCCACTAAATGGATTTGAGAGTTTCTCTCCCAACACCCCTCGCTCTGAAAAGCAGTGGTCACCTGAGACATTGTGTAATGGTGAAGGAGGTGAAAGCCGGACTCTTTAAAATGTTTACAAGGACACAGAATGGAAGCAACAGATTTTAAGAGCTTGTATTTATACAACGTCTTTCACCGTCTCAGGACCTCCCAAAGCGCTTTACAGCCAATGATATACTTTTTTGAAATGCAGTCACTGTTGTAATGTAGGAAATGCAGCAGCCAATTTGCACACAGCAAGATCCCACACCAGATAATGTTTTTATGATGTTTGTTGAGAGCTAAACTTTGGCCACAGGACACTGGGGAGAACTCCCCCTGCTCTTCTGTGAAATAGTGTTGTGGGATCTTTTCCGTCCACCTAAGAGGACATATAAGGCCCCAGTTTAACATCTCATCCAAAAGATGATATTGTGTGTACATGTGTGTATGTAACTGTCTGTGTGTGAGAGAATATCTGAGTATCAACAATAGCAACTTGTATATTTATATAGCAATTTATTCTGTTTCAGCAACCATTTTTTGGCAGAGGAACTGACAGCCCTTGATAGAAATAAATTTTCTGTAAATGTTCTCTTTAATTGTGAATATTTTCAGGTTTTTTTTTGTTCTCCCATTCCAATCTCACCGACCGATGAATAGACTTTATCTCTATTTATCTGATTGTAAACCATGATGATCTGTCATGTTGCCCCAGAAACACTCAGCTCTGGTGTAAAAAGATCCAAGTTTTCAAGACCGTCTTCATGACTAACTGCTTGTTGCTGTAAATTCATCTTGAATCTGCGCTGCATCTATTCCATTGCTTTTATACATTCCTCACAGGACTGAGGGTGGTTGGAATCTGGAACAAACTGCCTGAAGGGGTGGTAGAGGCAGGAACAAAGAACCGTACAGCACAGGAACAGGCCATTCGGCCCTCCAAGCCTGTGCCGAGCTTGATGCCTGCCTAAACTAACACCTTCTGCACTTCTGGGGCCCATATCCCTCTATTCCCTTCTTATTCATATATTTGTCAAGATGTCTCTTAAACGTCGCTATCGTATCTGCTTCCACCACCTCCCCTGGCAGCAAGTTCCAGGCACTCACCACCCTCTGTGTAAAAAACTTGCCTCACACATCCCCTCTAAACTTTGCCCCTCGCACCTTAAACCTATGTCCCCTAGTAACTGACTCTTCCACCCTGGGAAAAAGCTTCTGACTATCCACTCTGTCCATGCCGTTCATAACTTTGTAAACTTCTATCATGTCGCCCCTCCACCTCCGTCGTTCCAGTGAAAACAATCCGAGTTTTTCCAACCTCTCCTCATAGCTAATGCCCTCCAGACCAGGCAACATCCTAGTAAACCTCCTCTGTACCCTCTCCAAAGCCTCCACGTCCTTCTGGTAGTGTGGCGACCAGAATTGCACGCAATATTCTAAGTGTGGCCTAACTAAGGTTCTGTACAACTGCAACATGACTTGCCAATTTTTATACTCTATGCCCCGACCGATGAAGGCAAGCATGCCATATGCCTTCTTGACTACCTTATCCACCTGCGTTGCCACTTTCAGTGACCTGTGGACCTGTACGCCCAGATCTCTCTGCCTGTCAATACTCCTAAGGGTTCTGCCATTTACTGTATACCTCTCACCTGCATTAGACCTTCCAAAATGCATTACCTCACATTTGTCCGGGTTAAACTCCATCTGCCATTTCTCCGCTCAAGTCTCCAACCGATCTATATCCTGCTGTATCCTCTGACAATCCTCATCATTATCCGCAACTCCACCAACCTTTGTGTCGTCCGCAAAATTACTAATCAGACCAGCTACATTTTCCTCCAAATCATTTATATATACTACAAACAGCAAAGATCCCAGCACTGATCCCTGCGGAACACCACTAGTCACATCCCTCCATTCAGAAAAACACCCATCCACTGATACCCTCACAACATTTAAGAATTATTTAGGTGAGCACTTGAAACGCCATAGCATACAAGGCTACGGGCCAAGTGCTGGTAAATGGGATTAGAATAGATAGGCTTGATGGCTGGCGCGAACTCGGTGGGCCGAAGGGCCTGATTCTGTGCTGTATAACTCTATGACTCTATAACTTTAACATAGCAAAACATCCCAAGAGGCTTCACAGGAGTGTTATAAAACAAAATTTGACACCTAGCCACATAAGGGGATGTTAGAGCAAATGCTTGGTCAAAGTGGTCGATTTTGTGTTGTGTCTTAGAAGAGAAAAAAGAGGTGGAGCGGTTTAGGGAGGGAATCCCAGAGCTTAGGGCCTTGGCAGTTGGTGGAGTGATTAAAATCAGGGATGCTGAAGAGGCCAGAATTAGAGGAGCACATATTACCATTGAAAGGGAGGAGGTATTAGCGGTTTTAATGGGCGTAAAAGTGGATAAATCCCCAGGCCCAGATGAAATGTATCCCAGACTATTATGTGAGGCAAGGGAGGAGATAGCAGGGACTCTGACACAAATTTTCAAATCCTATCTGGCCACAGGAGAGGTACCAGAGGACTGGAGGACAGCGACTGTGGCACCATTATTCAAGAAGGGTAATAGGGATAAACCAGGTAACTACAGGCCAGTGAGTCTAACGTCAGTGGTTGGGAAACTATTGGAAAAAGTTCTGAGGACAGGATTAATCTCCACTTGAAGAGGCAGCGATTAAGGATAGTCAGCATGGCTTTGTCAGGGGAGATCATGTCTAACTAACTTGATTGAATTTTTCAATGAGGTGACTAGATGTGTAGATGAGGGTAAAGCAGTTGATGTAGTCTACATGGACTTCAGTAAGGCTTTTGATAAGGTCCCGCATGGGAAATTGGTTAAGAAGGGAAGAGCCCATGGGATCCAGGGAAATTTGGCAAATTGGATCCAAAATTGGCTTGGTGGCAGGAGGCAGAGGGTGATGGTCAAGGGTTGTCTGCGAGTGGAAGCCTGTGACCAGTGGTGTACCGCAGGGATCGGTGCTGGGACCCTTGCTGTTTGTAGTGTACATTAATGATTTAGACATGAATATAGGAGATATGATCAATAAGTTTGCAGATGACACGAAAATTGGTGGTGTCGTAAATAGTGAGGAGGAAAGCCTTAGATTACAGGGAGATATAGATGGGCTGGTAAGATGGGCAGAGCAGTGGCAAATGGGATTTAATCCTGAGAAGTGTGAGGTGATGCATTTTGGGAGGACTAACAAGGCAAGGGAATATACAATGGATGGTAGGACCCTAGGAAGTACAGAGGGTCAGAGGGACCTTGGTGTACTTGTCCATAGATCACTGAAGGCAGCAGCACAGGTAGATAAGGAAGGCATATGAGATACTTGCCTTTATTAGCTGAGGCATAGAATATAAGAGCAGGGAGGTTATGATGGAGCTGTATAAAACGCTAGTTAGGCCACAGCTGGAGTACTGTGTACAGTTCTGGGCACCACACTATAGGAAGGATGTGATTACCCTGGAGAGGGTGCAGAGGAGATTCACCAGGATGTTGCCTGAGCTGGAGCATTTCAGCTATGAAGAGAGACTGGATAGGTTGGGGTTGTTTTCCTTCGAGCAGAGAAGGCTAAAGGGAGGACCTGATTGAGGTATACAAAATTATGAGGGGCATTGATAGGTTAGTTATTTTATTTTATTTATTTAGAGATATAGCACTGAAACAGGCCCATCGGCCCACCGAGTCTGTGCTGACCATCAACCACCCATTTATACTAATCCTACATTAATCCCATTACCCTCTTACATCCCCACCTTCCCTCAATTCCCCTACCACCAATTCCTTATATAGGAAGAAACTTTTTCCCTTAGCAGAGGTGTCAATAACCAGGGGGCATAGATTTAAGGTAAGGGGCAGGAGGTTTAGAGGGGATTTGAGGAAAATGTTTTTCACCCTGAGGGTGGTTGGAATCTGGAACACACTGCCTGAAGGGATGGTAGAGGCAGGAACCCTCACAACATTTAAGCAGTATTTAGATGAGCACTTGAAACGCCAGAGCATACAAGGCTACGGGCCAAGTGCTGGAAAATGGGATTAGAATAGATAGGTGCTTCATGGCCATTACGGACATGATGGGCCAAAGGGCCTGTTTCAGTGCTGTATAACTTTATGACTCAAAGGGTTGTGGGCTGGAGGAGATTACAGAGACAGGGAGGGGCGAGGCCATGGAGGGATTTGAAAACAAGCATGATAACTTTTAAATTGAGGTGTTGTTTAACTGGGAGCCAGTGTAAGTCAGTGAGCACAGGGGTAATGGGTGAATGGGAATTAATGTGAATTAGAACACAGGCAGCAGAGCTTTGGATAACCTCAAGTTTACAGAGGATGGAATGTGGGAGACGAGCCAGGAGTGCATTGGAATAGTCAAGTCTGGAGGTAACGAAGGCATGAATGAGGGTTTCAGCAGCTGATGAGCTGAGACAGGGGTGGAGTCAGGCGATCTTTCACTGGTGGAAATAGGCAATCTTCGTGATGGCGCAAGTATGTAAGCGGAAGCTCATCTTGAGGTCAAATATGACACCAAGGTTACGAACAGGCGGGTTCAGCTTCAGACAGTTGCCAGGGAAAGGAATTGAGTTGGTAGCTAGGGAATGGAGTTTGTGTCGGGGACTGAAGACAATGGCTTCAGTCTTCCCAATATTTAGTTGGAGGAAATTTCTGCTCATCCAGTACTGAATGTTGGATAAACAGCCTGATAATTTAGGAACAGTGGAGGAGATAGGAGATGTGGTCAAGTAGAGCTGGATGTCGTCAGAGTTGATATGAAACTAACACTGCTTTTGGATGGTGTTGCTGAGGGGGAGTTTGTAGATGAAAAATAGGAGAGGGAGCCTAGAATAGATCCTTGGGGATACCAGAGGTAACGGTGCGGGAGCAGGAAGAGAAGCTATTGCAGGTGATTCTCTGGCTATGATTAGACAGATAAGAATGGAACTCGGTGAGTGCAGTCCCACCCAGCTGGACGACAGTGGAGAGGTGTTGGAGGAGGATGGTGTGGTCAACCGTGTCAAAGGCTGCAGACAGGTCGAGAAGGACAAGGAGGGAAAGTTTACATTTGTCACAGTCACAAAGGATGTCATTTGCGACTTTGATAAGAGCTGCTTTGGTACTGTGGCAGGGACAGAAACCTGATTGGAGATTCAAACATTTCAGGAAAGATGGACATGGATTTGGGAGGCGACGTTTAAGGACTTTGGAGAGGAAAGGGAGGTTGGAGATGGGATGGTAGTTTGCAAGGATGGAGGGGTGAAGGGTTGTTTTTTTTTGAGGAAAGGGGTGATGAGGGCAGATTTGAAGGAGAGAGGGACAACATCTGAAGAGGGAGAACCATTTACAATATCGGAGATGAGGACTGTACCGGGGGGGACAGACAAGGTGAGAGAGAGTAATAGTTTTATTGGGGACTAGGGCATCAAAGGTGGAGGTGAGGGTGTGGTTGAGCAGACTTGTAGCTGTAGAAATGTCATGATGAATGGAAGGCCAAAGGCAAAACTGCTGGTATTTTGAAAGTGCAATTGTAAGTGAATTGGGAGAGAGTTTTTTCCAGGGTGGATACAGTAGGAAGTAGGGTTAGGAGGGGGATGGAGGAGGTGGGTAGAGAGCAATAGGAGAAGGTGATCAGCAATAACCTATTTTTAACCCTTCAGCAGAGTTACAGTAAATAATTCTCAGTGACACCACTGGTCTTGCTCAGCTGCTGACTGTTCTGGGCCACATCCAGTGACTCTGGGCTGTTACAATACTCGGTTGTCTCAAGGTGCTTCTACAATTGAACTTGTGGAGTGAGAAGGTTCCAGTTTTGCCAGTTTCACAGTTTGAGAATCTGCTCATTGTAATTGTTTAGAGTCTGTGACTGGAACAATTCATTCCTCAACCTTATTAACTAGAATCACAGATTCGTACAACACAGAAGGAGGCCATTTGGCCCATCGTGCCTTTGCCAGCTCTTTGAAAGAGCTATCCAATTAATCCCACTGCCCTTTCCCCATAGCCCTGCAAATTTATTCTTTTCAATTCCTTTTTGCAAGTTATTCTTGAATCTGCTTCCACCGCCCTTTCAGGCAGCACATTCCAGATCACAACAACTCACTGCGTAAAAAAAAACTCCCTTCATTTCTCTCTGGTTCTTTTGCCAATTACCTTAAATCTGTGTCCTCTGGTTATCAACCCTCCTGACACTGGAAACAGTTTCTCCTTATTTACTCGATCAAAAGCCCTCATAATCTTGAAGTGAAACTGAATCCTTAAAATGATTGGAAGCTTCATTCCGTGATCGACTTTAACCTCACGCAGACTGTGCCTCCTATTCCAGGCTCCACACACACCACATACTGAACCCATTAGAACCCTCAAACTATCTCATTTCAGCACAACTCCCTTCCAGCCCCCGCCCCCGCTCTTAGGATATGTTGAGAGTTTAGTGGAGAATCTGTATGTTTGAGTCCTTCAGAATTAACCCAAACACTTCACAATCACAGGGGTGTCAGCTGTGGCTCAGACGGTACCTCTGGGTCAGTGCTTAGGGAGCGCTGCACTGTCAGGGTCAGTACTGAGGGAGTGCTGCACTGTCGGAGGGTCAGTACTGAGGGAGTGCTGCACTGTTGGAGGCTCAGTACTGAGGGAGTGCTGCACTGTTAGAGGCTCAGTATTGAGGGAATGCTGCACTGTCGGAAGGTCAGTACCGAGGGAGTGCTGCACTGTCGGAGGGTCAGTACCGAGGGAGTGCTGCACTGTCGGAGGGTCAGTACTGAGGGAGTGCTGCACTGTCGGAGGGTCAGTACTGAGGGAGTGCTGCACTGTTGGAGGCTCAGTACTGAGGGAGTGCTGCGTTGTCGGAGGGTCAGTACTGACGGAGCGCTGCACTGTCGGAGGGTCAGTATTGAGGGAATGCTGCACTGTCGGAAGGTCAGTACTGAGGGAGTGCTGCACTGTCGGAGGGTCAGTACCAAGGGAGTGCTGCACTGTCGGAGGGTCAGTACTGAGGGAGTGCTGCACTGTCGGAGGGTCAGTACTGAGGGAGTGCTGCACTGTCGGAGGGTCAGTACTGAGGGAGTGCTGCACTGCCGGAGGTTCAGTACTGAGGGAGTGCTGCACTGTCAGAGGTTCAGTACTGAGGGAGTGCTGCACTGTCGGAGGTTCAGTACTGAGGGAGTGCTGCACTGTCGGAGGTTCAGTACTGAGGGAGTGCTGCACTGTCGGAGGTTCAGTACTGAGGGAGTGCTGCACTGTCGGAGGTTCAGTACTGAGGGAGTGCTGCACTGTCGGAGGTTCAGTACTGAGGGAGTGCTGCACTGTCGGAGGGTCAGTACTGAGGGAGTGCTGCACTGTCGGAGGTTCAGTATTGAGGGAATGCTGCACTGTCGGAGGTTCCGTATTGAGGGAGCGCTGCACTGTGTAGGTGCTATTTGTTGGACAAGTCGTTAAACCGAAGCCCTGGCTGCCCTTTCAGGTAGATATAGAACAGAGTTGTCCAACATACGGCCCGTAGGTCTGGATCCAGCCCGCCAAAAGACTCCATCCGGCCCGCAGGTGTAAACTGTTCCCGGGGCCGTTCCTCTTCCTCATTGTGACTGGAGATGAGAAATTACCCTTTGTCATCTTCTTACAGAGCGGCCTTTTGAAAAACATTGTGCTGTCAGTTTGAAGCCGACAGCTGCTGACATCGGGAACAGCCGTTTCCCATCAGACTCGGTCGTCCGGTGGGTTCTCACTTTTTTTTTGAAGAAGCCTGCTGGAAAACCCAGAGTCTGTTGTGAAACAGCTGTTCTGATGTCAGCAGCTGTCGGCTTCAAACTGACAGCGCAATGTTTTACAAAAGAACTGACCAACCGTCTGCTGACAGTCTGTTCTCTGCAACTGTGTATAATAAGACAGAAGGGGGACGGAGAGACTGGGGAGGGGGTACGGAGAGACTGGGGAGGGGGTACGGAGAGACTGGGGAGGGGGTACGGAGAGACTGGGGAGGGGGTACGGAGAGACTGGGGGGGGTATGGAGAGACTGGGGGGGGGGTACGGAGAGACTGGGGAAGGGGGAACAGAGAGACGGGGGGGCAAAGAGACGGGATGGAGAGCGTAGGGAACACTGAGTGGGCAGTGGGGCACACGGGAGACATGGGGGCGGAAGAGATAGAGAGAGAGGAGGGAGGGAGAGGGGGAGAAAGAGAGAGGGGGAGAGGGAGAGAAAGAGAAAGAGAGAGAGAAAGAGAGAGGGGGAGAAAAAGAGAAAGAGAGAGGGGGAGAAAAAGAGAGGCGGGAGAGGGAGAAAAAGAGAGGGGAGAGAGAGAAAGAGAGAGGGGGAGAAAAAGAGAGGCGGGAGAGGGAGAGAGAGAAAGAGAGATGGGGAGGGGGGGAGAAAAAGAGAGGGGGATAAAGGGAGAGGGAGGGAGAGAGAGGGGGAGAGGGAAATATATATATATATATATAGAGGGTGGGGGGGGTGGAGAAGGCCACTCTGTCCCCCGATTCCATGCTGGCTCTCCATGGAGCTATGTAGTCAGTCCCACTCCCTGGCTCGATTCCCCGTAGCCCTGTAAGTCTATTTCTCTCAGGTGACCATCCAACCTCCTCTTGACATCATTGATCGTCTCCACTTCCACCACACTTGTGGGCAGTGAGTTCCAGGTCATTACCACCCATTGTGTAAAAAAGTGTTTCCTCACCTTCCCCCTGCATCTTTTGCCCAAATCTTTCAATCTGTGTCTCCTAGTCCTAGAGGGGAGGCGGTGGGGGGGGTGGGGAGAGAGATCAAGGACTCCTGAAAGATGGACATCTCTCCAGAATACTCTGCAACGCTGCATCAAGTGTGCGAGCAGAGATTGACTACTTATTAAAGTAGTCCCTCTAGGCCAAGCAAAAATCATAATGCGGCCCTCTGCCCGAGAAGGTTGGACAACCCTGATATAGAAGATTACATGACTACTATTTCAAGAGAGCAGGGGAGTTCTCCCAGGTGTCCTGGGGTTAATATTTACCCCTCAACCAACATCACCAGATTACCTGGTCGTCATCACATTGCTGTTTATGGGATCTTGCTGTGTGCAAATTGGCATCTGCGTTTCCTACATTATAACAGCGACTACACTTCAAAATACTACTTCAACTACACAGAGTTCTGAAGGCTACAATCAAATCTTCAGGAATGGCGAGTCAAAACACTGCTATAAATGTGACCATCATTGTCTCTGACTCACAATCCTGGAACTCCCTTCCTAACAGCACTGTGGGTGTACCTACCCCACATGGACTGCAGCAGTTCAAGAAGGCTGCTCACCACCACCTTCTCAAAGGGCGACCCGGGATAACTAATAAATGCCAGCCTTGCCAGCGACACCCACAACCCAAGAATGAATTCTTTCAAAAGTTCAGCCCCTACAGTTGGTTCATCCTCCCCATCAAATTTAAATGGATTGTTTTAATATTCACCTATTAGTAGCCAGACCCACAAGCTGTGCTTTAAGGGGAATTTTACAAACTTTGTTTGAGCTTTTGTAGTTGAAGGGACTATAGGAACTAAGGCACGCACCTAAACCAGTACACTCATATACACACACACACACACTCATACGCACTTACAACTCACTCATACGTAGTCAAGCACACACACTCACGCACACACACACACAGGAAGAGGGGATAGCGAAAGGGGAGGAAGGGATAGCTCAGGATGGAGAGTTGAGGGGGTGGGGGGTTAATGTTTTAAACCTGTGATTACTTTCTATGGCTAAATGTTTAGATTTTCAGAAGGGTTGGATCCTGTCGGAAGAGCACAGACCATTTGTCCTGTCCCAGACCCCCCTACCCTCAGGGAACCAGAGTCTGCTGGTCTCTAAATCCCCGGGATTCCCCTCAGTCAGGAATGATTCGGGGTTTAATAGCTGTCTCAGTCAATCCAGATCCCGAGAGTCTGGAGGGCTTTCATGTGGCTGCATCAGACTATCACTATCTGTAATGGGCACTGGAGCCATTTCCTAGACTCTATTCTTGAGGTTTTGCAAGTACTAGATACAGTCTGACTGTCAGCACCAAAACACTTGACGGGAGGGGAATGGCGAAGGTCTCTCCGCTTTCTGGGCTTAACCCCCTCACTACCACTCTGTAAAACATTGACTTTCACTCACTCCCCTCCTGCCGAGGGGGCAAACTGGCAGCACCATTAGTACACAGGGCTCAAACGGCTTAGTTGAATTGCCATTTCAGTGCTGTGCATTGAAAGGCTCAGGGCCCACTCCAGGGCATCAGGATCCCTTTTGCATCTTCTCCAGTACCAGAACTGTTCACTTTTCCTCTTCACCTTTCCTTCAAACTTTGAGCAGAACAGCAGTCAAGAATGTCAGTGAATATACAACAGGAACAGGGGCTGGATTACAGTAAGAACCAGCAAAATCCAATAATTTTAGTTCAGAAATGGTTCTGGCCATCTGGGGGATTTAATTAAGTTTCTGCCGTATTTGTGGAGCTCACACACATGGTTTCAATATGTGACTTTGATGCTGTTTCTCTTTGCTATCTCACAGCATTTAGAAAGCTGCAGACCTGCAGAGTACTTAATTCATATGAATCCCTGAATTCCTGTTTCGTTTCACTAGCTATTGGCTGAAATCTTTCCCCCAGCTCCACTGCCCCCTCCCCCCACACAGCTCCAAAGGCAGACGGAAACATCACTGACTGCTTTGAACTGCCTCAAAGTATTAGGACGAGTAACACCCATAGGAGGAAGCTGAGGGTGTCTGGCTGTGATATGAGGTGTTACAAGAATTGCCTGTTAATGTGATAAATAGCTACTTATCACGCCATCATTAACAATGAGCTCAGTAGACTCAATGTGGACATTGCAGTACTTCAGGAGACACGCCTCCCTGCGAGTGGATCTCTAAGAGAGCAAGACTACACCTTCTTCTGGCAGGGTAGGGATCCTGAAGAACCAAGACAGCATGGAGTGGGCTTCGCCATCAGAAACCCTTTGCTCAGCATGATAGAGCCTCCCTCAAATGGCTCGGAACGCATAATGTCCATCCGACTGTTCACCGCCTCTGGCCCAGTACACCTACTCAGCATCTATGCTCCAACACTCTGCTCCCCACCTGAAGCTAAAGACCAGTTCTACGAGGAACTCCATAATATCATTAGTAGCATCCCCAATACCGAACACCTGTTCCTGCTGGGGGACTTTAATGCCAGGGTTGGGGCTGACCATGACTCTTGGCCCTCCTGCCTTGGGCGCTATGGCATTGGAAGGATGAATGAGAATGGACAGAGACTGCTTGAGTTGTGTATCTATCACAACCTCTGCATCACCAACTCGTTCTTTCATACTAAACCGTCACCAGGTTTCTTGGAGGCACCCAAAATCACGTCATTGGCACCAGCTGGACCTCATCGTCACAAGGCGAGCCTCTTTAAACAGCGTTCAAATCACACACAGCTTCCACAGTGTGGACTGCGACACCGACCACTCCGTGGTGTGCAGCAAGGTTAGACTCAAACCAAAGAAGCTGATTCACTCCAAGCAGAAGGGCTGTCCGCGCATCAACACTAGCAGAATTTCTTATCCACAGCTGTTACATAAGTTTCTAAATTCACTTGAAAAAGCCCTTCAAAACACTCTTACAGGGGATGCAGAGACCAAGTGGGCCCACATCAGAGACGCCATCTATGACTCAGCAATGACCACCTATGGCAAACATGTGAAGCAGAATGCAGACTGGTTTCAATCTCACCTTGAAGAGCTGGAACCTGTCATAGCCGCTAAGCGCATTGCACTGTTGAACTACAAGAAAGCCCCCAGCAAGTTAGCATCTGCAGCACTTAAAGTAGCCAGAAGCGCTGCACAAAGAATAGCCAGGCGCTGCGCAAATGACTACTGGCAACACCTATGCAGTCATATTCAGCTGGCCTCCGACACCGGAAACATCAGAGGAATGTATGATGGCATTAAGAGAGCTTTGGGCCAACCATCAGGAAGATCGCCCCCCCTCAAATCTAAATCAGGGGACACAATCACTGACCAACGCAAGCAAATGGACCGCTGGGTGGAACACTACTTAGAACTGTACTCCAGGGAAAATGTTGTCACTGAGACCGCCCTCAATGCAGCCCAGTCTCTGCCAGTCATGGATGAGCTGGACGTACAGCCAACAAAATCGGAACTCAGTGATGCCATTGCTTCTCTAGCCAGTGGAAAGGCCCCTGGGAAGGACGGCATTACCCCTGAAATAATCAAGAGTGCCAACCTGCTATACTTTCAGCACTCTACGAACTGCTTTGCCTGTGCTGGGACGAGGGAGCAGTACCACAGGACATGCGCGATGCCAATATCATCACCCTCTATAAGAACAAAGGTGACTGCAACAACTACCGTGGAATCTCCCTGCTCAGCATAGTGGGGAAAGTCTTCGCTCGAGTCGCTTTAAACAGGCTCCAGAAGCTGGCTGAGCATGTCAACCCTGAGGCACAGTGTAGCTTTTGAGCGGAGAGATCCACCATTGACATACTGTTCTCCCTTCGCCAGCTACAGGAGAAATGCCACGAACAACAGATGCCCCTCTACGTTGCTTTCATTGATCTCACCAGAGCCTTTGACCTCGTGAGCAGACGTGGTCTCTTCAGACTACTAGCAAAGATTGGATGTCCACCAAAGCTACTAAGTATCATCACATCATTCCATGACAATATGAAAGGCACAATTCAGCCTCATCAGACCCATTTCCTATCCTGAGTGGCATGAAACAGGGCTGTGTTCTCGCACCTACTGTTTGGGATCTTCTCCCTGCTGCTCTCACATGCGTTCAACTCTTCAGAAGCAGGAATTTTCCTCCACACAAGATCAGGGGGCAGGTTGTTCAACCTTGCCCGTCTCAGAGCGAAGACCAAAGTACGGAAAATCCTCATTAGGGAACTTCTCTTTGCTGACGTTGCTGCTTTAACATCTCACACTGAAGAGTGTCTGCAGAGACTCATCGACAGGATTGCGGCTGCCTGCAACGAATTTGGCCTAACCATCAGTCTCAAGAAAACAAACATCATGGGACAGGACATCAGAAATGCTCCATCCATCAATATCGGCGACCACGCTCTGGAAGTGGTTCAAGAGTTCACCTACCTAGGCTCAACTATCACCAGTAACCTGTCTCTCGATGCAGAAATCAACAAGCGCGTAGGAAGGGCGTCCGCTGCTATGTCCAGACTGGTCAAGAGTGTGTGGGAAAATGGCGCACTGACACAGAACACAAAAGTCCGAGTGTTTCAAGCCTATGTCCTCAATATCTTGCTCTACGGCAGCGAGGCCTGGACAACGTATGTCAGCCAAGAGCGACATCTCAACTCATTCCATCTTCGCTGCCTCCGGAGAATCCTTGGCATCAGGTGGCAGGACTGTATCTCCAACGCAGAAGTCCTCGAGGCGGCCAACATCCCCAGCATATACATCCTACTGAGTCAGCGGCGCTTGAGGTGGCTTGGCCATGTGAGCCGCATGGAAGGTGGCAGGATCCCAAGGACACATTGTACAGCGAGCTCGTCACTGGTATCAGACCCACCGGTCATCCATGTCTCTGCTTTAAAGACGTCTGCAAATGCGACATGAGGTCCTGTGACATTGACCACAAGTCGTGTGAGTCAGTTGCCAGTGATCACCAGAGCTGGCGGACAGCCATAAAGGCGGGGCTAAAGATTGGCGAGTCAAAGAGACTTAGCAGTTGGCAGGAAAAAAAGACAGAAGTGTATGGAGAGCCAACTGTGTAACAGCCCCGACAAACAATTTTATCTGCAGCACCTGTGGAAGAGTCTGTCACTCTAGAATTGGCCTTTATAGCCACTCCAGGCGCTGCTCCACAAACCACTGACCACCTCTAAGCACTTACCCATTGTCTCTCGAGACAAGGAAGCCAAAGAGATGGAGATTTGTGTGTGTGTACATATGTTGAGTGTGTGTTTGCATATGCGTGTGTAGCTGTGCATGTGTGTTGGCGAGTTTTTTATTTGTTCTTGGGATGTGAGCTTTGCTTGTAAGGTCAAAATTTATTGCCCATCCTTAATTGCTCTTGAGAAGGTGGTGGTGAGCTACCTTCTTAAACCACTACAGTCCTTGGTGTGTAGGTACACCCACAGTGCTGTTAGGGAGGGAGTTCCAGGATTTTGACCCAGCGACAGTGAAGGAACGGCGATATAGTTCCAAGTCAGGATGGTTTGTGACTTGGAGGAGAACCTGCAGGTGGTGCTGCCCTTGTCCTTCTAGGTGGTAGAGGTTGCAGGTTTGGAAGGTGCTTTCGAAGGAGGCTTGGTGAGTTGCTGCAGTGCATCTTGTAGATGGTACACACTGCTGCGTCGGTAGTGGAGGGAGCGAATGTCTGTGGATGGGGTGCCAATCAAGCGGGCTGCTTTACCCTGAATGGTGTCGAGCTTCTTGAGTGTTGTTGGAGCTGCACTCATCCAGGCAAGTGGAGAGTATTCCATCATACTCCTAACTTGTACCTTGTAGATGGTGGACAGGGTTTGGGGAGTCAGGAGGTGAGTTACTGACTGCAGAATTCCCAGCCTCTGACCTGCTCTTGTAGCCACAGTATTTATATGGCTGGTCCAGTTCAGCTTCTGGTCAATGGTCACCTCCAAGATTTTTAGTTTAGTTTAGTTTAGAGATACAGCACTGAAACAGGCCCTTCGGCCCACCGAGTCTGTGCCGACCATCAACCACCCATTTATACTAATCCTACACTAATCCCATATTCCTATCACATCCCCACCTGTCCCTATATATTTCCCTACCACCTACCTATACTAGGGGCAATTTATAATGGCCAATTAACCTATCAACCTGCAAGTCTTTGGCATGTGGGAGGAAACCGGAGCACCCGGAGGAAACCCACGCAGACACAGGGAGAACTTGCAAACTCCGCACAGGCAGTACCCGGAATCAAACCCGGGTCCCTGGAGCTGTGAAGCTGCAGTGCTAACCACTGCGCCACTGTGCCGCCCCAAGATGTTGATAGTGGGGGATTCAGCGATGGTAATCCCATTGAACGTCAAGGGGAGATGGTTGGATTCTCTCTTGTTGGAGAGGGTCATTGTCTGACACTTTTGTGGCACGAATGTTACTTGCCACTTTCAGCCCAAGCCTGGATAATGTCCAGATCTTGCTGCATTTCTATATGGACTGCTTTAGAACTTGAGAAATTGTGAATGGTTCTGAAGTCTGTGCAATCATCAACGAACACTCCCACTTCTGACCTTATGATGGAGGGAAGATCATTGATGAAGCAGCTGAAGATGGTTGAGCCTAGGATACTACCCTGAGGAACTCCTGCAGCGATGTCCTGGAGCTCAGATGATTGACCTCCAACCACCACAACCATCTTCCTTTGTGTGAGGTATGAATTCAACCAGCGGAGAATTTTCCCCCTGATTCCCAGTTTTGCTAGGGGTCCTTGATGTCATACTTGGTCAAATGCTGCCTTGATATCAAGGGCAGTCACTCTCACCTCATCTTCTGAATTCAGCGCTTTTGTCCATGTGTGGACCAAGGCTGTAATGAGTGGCCCTGGCAGAACCCAAACTGAGCAGGTTATTGCTGAGTAAGTGCTGCTTGACAGCACTGTTGATGACACCTTCCATCACTTTGCTGATGATCAAGATTCGATTGATGGGGCAGTAATTGGCTGGATTGGATTTGTCCTGCTTTTTGTGGACAGGACATACCTGGGCAATTTTCCACATTGTCGGGTAGATGCCAGTGTTGTAGCTGTTTTGGAAAGCTTGGCTAGAGTAGTTCTGGAGCACGTCTTCAATACTGCAGCTGGGATGTTGTCAGGACCCATAGCCTTTGCAGTATCTATTGCCTTCAGCCGTTTAATGAATCGAATTGTCTGAAGACTGGCATCTGTGATGCTGGGAAACTCGGGAGGAGGCTGAGATGGATCATCCTCTTGGCATTTCTGATGAAAGATGGTTGCAAATACCTCAGCTTTGACTTTTGCACAGACGTGCTGGGCTCCGTCATCATTGAGAATGGGGATGATTTTGGAGCCTCCCTCTCCTGTTAGTAGTTTCATTGTCCACCACCATTCATGACTGGATGTGGCAGGACTGCAGAGCTTTGATCTGATCCGTTTGGTTAACTCTGTGTGTGTGTATCTGTGTGTGTGTGTATTTGTGAGTGTGTGTATTTGTGTGGCAGTGTGTTTTTGTGTGTATTTGTGTGCACGTGCGCAAGTGTGTGTGCATTTGTGAGTCCGTGTGTGTATTTGTGCGAGTGCATGTTTGTATTTGTGCGAGTGCGTGTATGCCCAGTTGTGTGAGTGTGTATTTCTATTTGTGAGTATTTGTGTGAGTGCGTATTTGTGTGTGTTTTTCTGTATCGCTGGGAGTTAGAGCGGAGGGTGGAAGGCGGAAGGAGCCTCCTCAATCTGTTCATGGTTCAGGGACAAACTGCATCAGCCCAGAGCCAGTGTGTTGGTGGGTCCTGTATAGACCACCCTCTATTAGAGTACACTTTGAGTGAAGGTTAGTTCACTCATTTAGTAACTTCTGAGCATTTTTGTTGATTGTAGGATTAACAAGCAAGAGGAGCAGCTCAAGTGTTGTATGTTCTGGGGAGCTATGGAATGGGAAATGCCTCTGCAGAGTAAACCATGTATTTTCTGTCCATCTCCACCGTCGCTTTTGATCAGCCAGGAGGTCATGTTTAACCAGAATATCCGCAATCAAACAGATCGAGAGGTGGGATTCAGGAAAGGGGGCAGGGCATTGGATTCCTGGGAGTCTGTTACACTAATTACAGGGTCGGCCCTGATTAATTCTCATTCAGGTCACTGTGTTTCAGGTACTGGACCAACTCCAAAATATTCCCTTAAATAAAATTACTGCGCAAATTGATTGTTCCCAAAAATGTCCAGTCAGCACTAGCACATCCTGAATCTATGTCCCCAACTTCAGAACTGTTTACATTGAGCAAGTTGCCAACTTCAAAAAGGAGGAATGTTTATATTAATCCCTCAATTCGGAGTTGGATTCGTATTAATCCCTGCATTCGGACTGGGATTCGTATTAATCCCTGCATTCGGACTGGGTTTTGTATTAATGCCTGCATTCGGACTGGGATTTATATTAATCCCTCCATTCGGACTGGGATTCGTATTAATCCCTGCATTCGGACTGGGATTTATATCAATCCCTGCATTCGGACTGGGTTTTGCATTAATCCCTCCATTCGGACTGGGATTTGTATTAATCCCTCCATTCGGACTGGGTTTTGTATTAATCCCTGCATTCGGACTGGGATTTATATTAATCCCTCCATTCGGATTGGGTTTTGCATTAATCCCTCCATTCGGACTGGGATTTGTATTAATCCCTCCATTCGGACTGGGTTTTGTATTAATCCCTCCATTCGGACTGGGATTTATATCAATCCCTGCATTCGGACTGGGTTTTGTATTAATCCCTCCATTCGGATTGGGTTTTGCATTAATCCCTCCATTCGGACTGGGTTTTGTATTAATCCCTCCATTCGGATTGGGTTTTGCATTAATCCCTCCATTCGGACTGGGTTTTGTATTAATCCCTCCATTCGGACTGGGTTTTGTATTAATCCCTCCATTCGGATTGGGTTTTGCATTAATCCCTCCATTCGGACTGGGTTTTGCATTAATCCCTCCATTCGGACTGGGATTTGTATTAATCCCTCCATTCGGACTGGGTTTTGTATTAATCCCTCCATTCGGACTGGGTTTTGTATTAATCCCTCCATTCGGACAGGGTTTTGTATCAATCCCTCCATTCGGACTGGGATTTGTATTAATCCCTCCATTCGGATTGGGTTTTGCATTAATCCCTCCATTCGGACTGGGATTTGTATTAATCCCTCCATTCGGACTGGGTTTTGTATTAATCCCTCCATTCGGACTGGGTTTTGTATTAATCCCTCCATTCGGACAGGGTTTTGTATCAATCCCTCCATTCGGACTGGGATTTGTATTAATCCCTCCATTCGGATTGGGTTTTGTATTAATGCCTCCATTCGGACTGGGTTTTGCAGTAATCCCTCCATTCGGACAGGGTTTTGTATTAATGCCTCCATTCAGACTTGGTTTTGTATTAATCCCTCCATTCGGACTGGGTTTTGTATTAATCCCTCCATTCGGACTGGGTTTTGTATTAATCCCTCCATTCGGACTGGGTTTTGTATTAATGCCTCCATTCGGACTGGGTTTTGCAGTAATCCCTCCATTCGGACAGGGTTTTGTATTAATGCCTCCATTCAGACTTGGTTTTGTATTAATCCCTCCATTCGGACTGGGTTTTGTATTAATCCCTCCATTCGGACTGGGTTTTGTATTAATCCCTCCATTCGGACTGGGTTTTGTATTAATCCCTCCATTCGGACTGGGTTTTGTATTAATCCCTCCATTCGGACAGGGTTTTGTATTAATGCCTCCATTCAGACTTGGTTTTGTATTAATCCCTCCATTCGGACTGGGTTTTGTATTAATCCCTCCATTCGGACTGGGTTTTGTATTAATCCCTCCATTCGGATTGGGTTTTGTATTAATGCCTCCATTCGGACTGGGTTTTGCAGTAATCCCTCCATTCGGACAGGGTTTTGTATTAATGCCTCCATTCAGACTTGGTTTTGTATTAATCCCTCCATTCGGACTGGGTTTTGTATTAATCCCTCCATTCGGACTGGGTTTTGTATTAATCCCTCCATTCGGACTGGGTTTTGTATTAATGCCTCCATTCGGACTGGGTTTTGCAGTAATCCCTCCATTCGGACAGGGTTTTGTATTAATGCCTCCATTCAGACTTGGTTTTGTATTAATCCCTCCATTCGGACTGGGTTTTGTATTAATCCCTCCATTCGGACTGGGTTTTGTATTAATCCCTCCATTCGGACTGGGTTTTGTATTAATGCCTCCATTCGGACTGGGTTTTGCAGTAATCCCTCCATTCGGACAGGGTTTTGTATTAATGCCTCCATTCAGACTTGGTTTTGTATTAATCCCTCCATTCGGACTGGGTTTTGTATTAATCCCTCCATTCGGACTGGGTTTTGTATTAATCCCTCCATTCGGACTGGGTTTTGTATTAATCCCTCCATTCGGACTGGGTTTTGTATTAATCCGTCCATTCCGACTGGGTTTTGTATTAATGCCTCCATTCGGACTTGGTTTTGTATTAATCCCTCCATTCGGACTGGGTTTTGTATTAATCCCTCCATTCGGACTGGGTTTTGTATTAATCCCTCCATTCGGACTGGGTTTTGTATTAATGCCTCCATTCGGACTGGGTTTTGCAGTAATCCCTCCATTCGGACAGGGTTTTGTATTAATGCCTCCATTCAGACTTGGTTTTGTATTAATCCCTCCATTCGGACTGGGTTTTGTATTAATCCCTCCATTCGGACTGGGTTTTGTATTAATCCCTCCATTCGGACTGGGTTTTGTATTAATCCCTCCATTCGGACTGGGTTTTGTATTAATCCGTCCATTCCGACTGGGTTTTGTATTAATGCCTCCATTCGGACTTGGTTTTGTATTAATCCCTCCATTCGGACTGGGTTTTGTATTAATCCCTCCATTCGGACTGGGTTTTGTATTAATCCCTCCATTCGGACTGGGTTTTGTATTAATCCCTCCATTCGGACTGGGTTTTGTATTAATCCCTCCATTCGGACTGGGTTTTGTATTAATCCCTCCATTCGGACTGGGTTTTGTATTAATCCTTCCATTCGGACTGGGTTTTGTATTAATCCCTCCATTCGGACTGGGTTTTGTATTAATCCCTCCATTCGGACTGGGTTTTGTATTAATCCCTCCATTCGGACTGGGTTTTGTATTAATCCCTCCATTCGGACTGGGTTTTGTATTAATCCTTCCATTCGGACTGGGATTTATATTAATCCCTCCATTCGGATTGGGTTTTGCATTAATCCCTCCATTCGGACTGGGTTTTGTATTAATCCCTCCATTCGGACAGGGTTTTGTATTAATCCCTCCATTCGGACTGGGATTTATATCAATCCCTGCATTCGGACTGGGTTTTGTATTAATCCCTCCATTCGGATTGGGTTTTGCATTAATCCCTCCATTCGGACTGGGTTTTGCATTAATCCCTCCATTCGGATTGGGTTTTGCATTAATCCCTCCATTCGGACTGGGTTTTGTATTAATCCCTCCATTCGGACTGGGTTTTGTATTAATCCCTCCATTCGGATTGGGTTTTGCATTAATCCCTCCATTCGGACTGGGTTTTGCATTAATCCCTCCATTCGGACTGGGATTTGTATTAATCCCTCCATTCGGACTGGGTTTTGTATTAATCCCTCCATTCGGACTGGGTTTTGTATTAATCCCTCCATTCGGACAGGGTTTTGTATCAATCCCTCCATTCGGACTGGGATTTGTATTAATCCCTCCATTCGGATTGGGTTTTGCATTAATCCCTCCATTCGGACTGGGATTTGTATTAATCCCTCCATTCGGACTGGGTTTTGTATTAATCCCTCCATTCGGACTGGGTTTTGTATTAATCCCTCCATTCGGACAGGGTTTTGTATCAATCCCTCCATTCGGACTGGGATTTGTATTAATCCCTCCATTCGGATTGGGTTTTGTATTAATGCCTCCATTCGGACTGGGTTTTGCAGTAATCCCTCCATTCGGACAGGGTTTTGTATTAATCCCTCCATTCGGACTGGGTTTTGTATTAATCCCTCCATTCGGACAGGGTTTTGTATTAATGCCTCCATTCTGACTTGGTTTTGTATTAATCCCTCCATTCGGACTGGGTTTTGTATTAATCCCTCCATTCGGACCGGGTTTTGTATTAATCCCTCCATTCGGACTGGGTTTTGTATTAATCCCTCCATTCGGACTGGGTTTTGTATTAATCCGTCCATTCCGACTGGGTTTTGTATTAATGCCTCCATTCGGAGTTGGTTTTGTATTAATCCCTCCATTCGGACTGGGTTTTGTATTAATCCCTCCATTCGGACTGGGTTTTGTATTAATCCCTCCATTCGGACTGGGTTTTGTATTAATCCCTCCATTCGGACTGGGTTTTGTATTAATCCCTCCATTCGGACTGGGTTTTGTATTAATCCCTCCATTCGGACTGGGTTTTGTATTAATCCTTCCATTCGGACTGGGTTTTGTATTAATCCCTCCATTCGGACTGGGTTTTGTATTAATCCCTCCATTCGGACTGGGTTTTGTTTTCATGCCTCCATTCGGACTGGGTTTTATATTAATCCGTCCATTCCGACTGGGTTTTGTATTAATCCCTCCATTCGGACTGGGTTTTGTATTAATCCCTCCATTCGGACTGGGTTTTGTATTAATCCCTCCATTCGGACAGGGTTTTGTATCAATCCCTCCATTCGGACTGGGATTTGTATTAATCCCTCCATTCGGACTGGGTTTTGTATTAATCCTTCCATTCGGACTGGGTTTTGTATCAATCCCTCCATTCGGACTGGGTTTTGTATTAATCCCTCCATTCGGACTGGGTTTTGTATTAATCCCTCCATTCGGACAGGGTTTTGTATTAATGCCTCCATTCAGACTTGGTTTTGTATTAATCCCTCCATTCGGACTGGGTTTTGTATTAATCCCTCCATTCGGACAGGGTTTTGTATCAATCCCTCCATTCGGACTGGGATTTGTATTAATCCCTCCATTCGGACTGGGTTTTGTATTAATCCTTCCATTCGGACTGGGTTTTGTATTAATCCCTCCATTCGGACTGGGTTTTGTATTAATCCCTCCATTCGGACTGGGTTTTGTTTTCATGCCTCCATTCGGACTGGGTTTTATATTAATCCGTCCATTCCGACTGGGTTTTGTATTAATCCCTCCATTCGGACTGGGTTTTGTATTAATCCCTCCATTCGGACTGGGTTTTGTATTAATCCTTCCATTCGGACTGGGTTTTGTATTAATCCCTCCATTCGGACTGGGTTTTGTATTAATCCCTCCATTCGGACTGGGTTTTGTATTAATCCCTCCAT
The DNA here is from genome assembly GCF_036365525.1 of Heterodontus francisci. Classification (NCBI taxonomy): domain Eukaryota; kingdom Metazoa; phylum Chordata; class Chondrichthyes; order Heterodontiformes; family Heterodontidae; genus Heterodontus; species Heterodontus francisci. The sequence continues at coordinate 5,708,641 of NC_090402.1, read as the reverse complement.
TCGGACTGGGTTTTGTATTAATCCCTCCATTCGGACTGGGTTTTGTATTAATGCCTCCATTCGGACTGGGTTTTGCAGTAATCCCTCCATTCGGACAGGGTTTTGTATTAATGCCTCCATTCAGACTTGGTTTTGTATTAATCCCTCCATTCGGACTGGGTTTTGTATTAATCCCTCCATTCGGACTGGGTTTTGTATTAATCCCTCCATTCGGACTGGGTTTTGTATTAATCCCTCCATTCGGACTGGGTTTTGTATTAATCCGTCCATTCCGACTGGGTTTTGTATTAATGCCTCCATTCGGACTGGGTTTTGTATTAATCCCTCCATTCGGACTGGGTTTTGTATTAATCCCTCCATTCGGACTGGGTTTTGTATTAATCCCTCCATTCGGACTGGGTTTTGTTTTCATGCCTCCATTCGGACTGGGTTTTATATTAATCCGTCCATTCCGACTGGGTTTTGTATTAATCCCTCCATTCGGACTGGGTTTTGTATTAATCCCTCCATTCGGACTGGGTTTTGTATTAATCCCTCCATTCGGACAGGGTTTTGTATTAATCCCTCCATTCGGATTGGGTTTTGTATTAATGCCTCCATTCGGACTGGGTTTTGTATTAATCCCTCCATTCGGACTGGGTTTTGCAGTAATCCCTCCATTCGGACTGGGTTTTGCAGTAATCCCTCCATTCGGACTGGGTTTTGTATTAATCCCTCCATTCGGACTGGGTTTTGCAGTAATCCCTCCATTCGGACAGGGTTTTGTATTAATGCCTCCATTCAGACTTGGTTTTGTATTAATCCCTCCATTCGGACTGGGTTTTGTATTAATCCCTCCATTCGGACTGGGTTTTGTATTAATCCCTCCATTCGGACTGGGTTTTGTATTAATCCCTCCATTCGGACTGGGTTTTGTATTAATCCCTCCATTCGGACTGGGTTTTGTATTAATCCGTCCATTCCGACTGGGTTTTGTATTAATGCCTCCATTCGGACTTGGTTTTGTATTAATCCCTCCATTCGGACTGGGTTTTGTATTAATCCCTCCATTCGGACTGGGTTTTGTATTAATCCCTCCATTCGGACTGGGTTTTGTATTAATCCCTCCATTCGGACTGGGTTTTGTATTAATCCCTCCATTCGGACTGGGTTTTGTATTAATCCCTCCATTCGGACTGGGTTTTGTATTAATCCCTCCATTCGGACTGGGTTTTGTTTTCATGCCTCCATTCGGACTGGGTTTTATATTAATCCGTCCATTCCGACTGGGTTTTGTATTAATCCCTCCATTCGGACTGGGTTTTGTTTTCATGCCTCCATTCGGACTGGGTTTTGTATTAATCCCTCCATTCGGACTGGGTTTTGTTTTCATGCCTCCATTCGGACTGTGTTTTGTATTAATCCTTCCATTCGGACTGGGTTTTGTATTAATCCCTCCATTCGGACTGGGTTTTGTATTAATCCCTCCATTCGGACTGGGTTTTGTATTAATCCCTCCATTCGGACTGGGTTTTGTATTAATGCCTCCATTCGGACTGGGTTTTGCAGTAATCCCTCCATTCGGACAGGGTTTTGTATTAATGCCTCCATTCAGACTTGGTTTTGTATTAATCCCTCCATTCGGACTGGGTTTTGTATTAATCCCTCCATTCGGACTGGGTTTTGTATTAATCCCTCCATTCGGACTGGGTTTTGTATTAATCCCTCCATTCGGACTGGGTTTTGTATTAATCCGTCCATTCCGACTGGGTTTTGTATTAATGCCTCCATTCGGACTTGGTTTTGTATTAATCCCTCCATTCGGACTGGGTTTTGTATTAATCCCTCCATTCGGACTGGGTTTTGTATTAATCCCTCCATTCGGACTGGGTTTTGTTTTCATGCCTCCATTCGGACTGGGTTTTATATTAATCCGTCCATTCCGACTGGGTTTTGTATTAATCCCTCCATTCGGACTGGGTTTTGTATTAATCCCTCCATTCGGACTGGGTTTTGTATTAATCCCTCCATTCGGACAGGGTTTTGTATTAATCCCTCCATTCGGATTGGGTTTTGTATTAATGCCTCCATTCGGACTGGGTTTTGTATTAATCCCTCCATTCGGACTGGGTTTTGCAGTAATCCCTCCATTCGGACTGGGTTTTGCAGTAATCCCTCCATTCGGACTGGGTTTTGTATTAATCCCTCCATTCGGACTGGGTTTTGCAGTAATCCCTCCATTCGGACAGGGTTTTGTATTAATGCCTCCATTCAGACTTGGTTTTGTATTAATCCCTCCATTCGGACTGGGTTTTGTATTAATCCCTCCATTCGGACTGGGTTTTGTATTAATCCCTCCATTCGGACTGGGTTTTGTATTAATCCCTCCATTCGGACTGGGTTTTGTATTAATCCCTCCATTCGGACTGGGTTTTGTATTAATCCGTCCATTCCGACTGGGTTTTGTATTAATGCCTCCATTCGGACTTGGTTTTGTATTAATCCCTCCATTCGGACTGGGTTTTGTATTAATCCCTCCATTCGGACTGGGTTTTGTATTAATCCCTCCATTCGGACTGGGTTTTGTATTAATCCCTCCATTCGGACTGGGTTTTGTATTAATCCCTCCATTCGGACTGGGTTTTGTATTAATCCCTCCATTCGGACTGGGTTTTGTATTAATCCCTCCATTCGGACTGGGTTTTGTTTTCATGCCTCCATTCGGACTGGGTTTTATATTAATCCGTCCATTCCGACTGGGTTTTGTATTAATCCCTCCATTCGGACTGGGTTTTGTTTTCATGCCTCCATTCGGACTGGGTTTTGTATTAATCCCTCCATTCGGACTGGGTTTTGTTTTCATGCCTCCATTCGGACTGGGTTTTGTATTAATCCTTCCATTCGGACTGGGTTTTGTATTAATCCCTCCATTCGGACTGGGTTTTGTATTAATCCCTCCATTCGGACTGGGTTTTGTATTAATCTCTCCATTCGGACTGGGTTTTGTATTAATCCCTCCATTCGGACTGGGTTTTGTATTAATCCCTCCATTCGGACTGGGTTTTGTATTAATCCCTCCATTCTGACTGGGTTTTGTATTAATCCCTCCATTCGGACTGGGTTTTGTATTAATCCCTCCATTCTGACTGGGTTTTGTATTAATCCCTCCATTCTGACTGGGTTTTGTATTAATCCCTCCATTCGGACTGGGTTTTGTATTAATCCCTCCATTCGGACTGGGTTTTGTATTAATCCCTCCATTCGGACTGGGTTTTGTATTAATCCCTCCATTCTGACTGGGTTTTGTATTAATCCCTCCATTCTGACTGGGTTTTGTATTAATCCCTCCATTCGGACTGGGTTTTGTATTAATCCCTCCATTCGGACTGGGTTTTGTGTTAATCCCTCCATTCGGACTGGGTTTTGTATTAATCCCTCCATTCGGACTGGGTTTTGTATTAATCCCTGCATTCGGACTGGGTTTTGTATTAATCCCTCCATTCGGACTGGGTTTTGTATTAATCCCTCCATTCGGACTGGGTTTTGTATTAATCCCTCCATTCGGACTGGGTTTTGTATTAATCCCTCCATTCGGACTGGGTTTTGTATTAATCCCTCCATTCGGACTGGGTTTTGTATTAATCCCTCCATTCTGACTGGGTTTTGTATTAATCCCTCCATTCTGACTGGGTTTTGTATTAATCCCTCCATTCGGACTGGGTTTTGTATTAATCCCTCCATTCGGACTGGGTTTTGTGTTAATCCCTCCATTCGGACTGGGTTTTGTATTAATCCCTCCATTCGGACTGGGTTTTGTATTAATCCCTGCATTCGGACTGGGTTTTGTATTAATCCCTCCATTCGGACTGGGTTTTGTATTAATCCCTCCATTCTGACTGGGTTTTGTATTAATCCCTCCATTCGGACTGGGTTTTGTATTAATCCCTCCATTCGGACTGGGTTTTGTGTTAATCCCTCCATTCGGACTGGGTTTTGTATTAATCCCTCCATTCGGACTGGGTTTTGTATTAATCCCTCCATTCGGACTGGGTTTTGTATTAATCCCTCCATTCGGACTGGGTTTTGTGTTAATCCCTCCATTCGGACTGGGTTTTGTATTAATCCCTCCATTCGGACTGGGTTTTGTGTTAATCCCTCCATTCGGACTGGGTTTTGTGTTAATCCCTCCATTCGGACTGGGTTTTGCAGTAATCCCTCCATTCGGACTGGGTTTTGTATTAATCCCTCCATTCGGACTGGGTTTTGTGTTAATCCCTCCATTCGGACTGGGTTTTGTATTAATCCCTCCATTCGGACTGGGTTTTGTGTTAATCCCTCCATTCGGACTGGGTTTTGTATTAATCCCTCCATTCGGACTGGGTTTTGTGTTAATCCCTCCATTCGGACTGGGTTTTGTATTAATCCCTCCATTCGGACTGGGTTTTATATTAATCCGTCCATTCCGACTGGGTTTTGTATTAATCCCTGCATTCGGACTGGGTTTTGTATTAATCCCTCCATTCGGACTGGGTTTTGTATTAATCCCTCCATTCGGACTGGGTTTTGTGTTAATCCCTCCATTCGGACTGGGTTTTGTATTAATCCCTCCATTCGGACTGGGTTTTGTATTAATCCCTCCATTCGGACTGGGTTTTGTATTAATCCTTCCATTCGGACTGGGTTTTGTATTAATCCCTCCATTCGGACTGGGTTTTGTATTAATCCCTCCATTCGGACTGGGTTTTGTATTAATCCTTCCATTCGGACTGGGTTTTGTATTAATCCTTCAATTCGGACTGGGTTTTGTATTAATCCCTCCATTCGGACTGGGTTTTGTATTAATCCTTCCATTCGGACTGGGTTTTGTATTAATCCCTCCATTCGGACTGGGTTTTGTATTAATCCCTCCATTCGGACTGGGTTTTGTGTTAATCCCTCCATTCGGACTGGGTTTTGTATTAATCCCTCCATTCGGACTGGGTTTTGTGTTAATCCCTCCATTCGGACTGGGTTTTGTATTAATCCCTCCATTCGGACTGGGTTTTGTGTTAATCCCTCCATTCGGACTGGGTTTTGTATTAATCCCTCCATTCGGACTGGGTTTTGTATTAATCCCTCCATTCGGACTGGGTTTTGTATTAATCCCTCCATTCGGACTGGGTTTTGTATTAATCCCTCCATTCGGACTGGGTTTTGTATTAATCCCTCCATTCGGACTGGGTTTTGTATTAATCCCTCCATTCGGACTGGGTTTTGTATTAATCCCTCCATTCGGTCATGGTTTTGTATTAATCTCTCCATTCGGACTGGGTTTTGTATTAATCCGTCCATTCCGACTGGGTTTTGTATTAATGCCTCCATTCGGACTTGGTTTTGTATTAATCCCTGCATTCGGACTGGGTTTTGTATTAATCCCTCCATTCGGACTGGGTTTTGTATTAATCCCTCCATTCGGACTGGGTTTTGTATTAATGCCTCCATTCGGACTGGGTTTTGTATTAATCCCTCCATTCGGACTGGGTTTTGTATTAATCCCTCCATTCGGACTGGGTTTTGTATTAATCCCTCCATTCGGACTGGGTTTTGTATTAATCCCTCCATTCGGACTGGGTTTTGTATTAATCCTTCCATTCGGACTGGGTTTTGTATTAATCCCTCCATTCGGACTGGGTTTTGTATTAATCCCTCCATTCGGACTGGGTTTTGTTTTCATGCCTCCATTCGGACTGGGTTTTATATTAATCCGTCCATTCCGACTGGGTTTTGTATTAATCCCTCCATTCGGACTGGGTTTTGTATTAATCCCTCCATTCGGACTGGGTTTTGTGTTAATCCCTCCATTCGGACTGGGTTTTGTATTAATCCCTCCATTCGGACTGGGTTTTGTGTTAATCCCTCCATTCGGACTGGGTTTTGTATTAATTTCTCCATTCGGACTGGGTTTTGTATTCATCCCTCCATTCGGACTGGGTTTTGTATTAATTTCTCCATTCGGACTGGGTTTTGTATTAATCCCTCCATTCGGACTGGGTTTTGTATTAATTTCTCCATTCGGACTGGGTTTTGTATTAATCCCTCCATTCGGACTGGGTTTTGTATTAATCCCTCCATTCGGACTGGGTTTTGTATTAATTTCTCCATTCGGACTGGGTTTTGTATTAATTTCTCCATTCGGACTGGGTTTTGTATTCATCCCTCCATTCGGACTGGGTTTTGTATTAATCCCTCCATTCGGACTGGGTTTTGTATTAATTTCTCCATTCGGACTGGGTTTTGTATTAATCCCTCCATTCGGACTGGGTTTTGTATTAATCCCTCCATTCGGACTGGGTTTTGTATTAATTTCTCCATTCGGACTGGGTTTTGTATTAATCCCTCCATTCGGACTGGGATTCGTATTAATCCCTCCATTCGGACTGGGTTTTGTATTAATTTCTCCATTCGGACTGGGTTTTGTATTAATTTCTCCATTCGGACTGGGTTTTGTATTAATCCCTCCATTCGGACTGGGATTCGTATTAATCCCTCCATTCGGACTGGGTTTTGTATTAATTTCTCCATTCGGACTGGGTTTTGTATTAATCCCTCCATTCGGACTGGGATTCGTATTAATCCCTCCATTCGGACTGGGTTTTGTATTAATTTCTCCATTCGGACTGGGTTTTGTATTAATTTCTCCATTCGGACTGGGTTTTGTATTCATCCCTCCATTCGGACTGGGTTTTGTATTAATCCCTCCATTCGGACTGGGTTTTGTATTAATCCCTCCATTCGGACTGGGTTTTGTATTAATCCCTCCATTCTGACTGGGTTTTGTATTAATCCCTGCATTCGGACTGGGTTTTGTATTAATCCCTCCATTCGGACTGGGTTTTGTGTTAATGCCTCCATTCGGTCATGGTTTTGTATTAATCCTTCCATTCGGACTGGGTTTTGTATTAATCCTTCCATTCGGACTGGGTTTTGTATTAATCCCTCCATTCGGACTGGGTTTTGTATTAATCCTTCCATTCGGACTGGGTTTTGTATTAATCCTTCCATTCGGACTGGGTTTTGTATTAATCCCTCCATTCGGACTGGATTTTGTATTAATCTCTCCATTCGGACTGGGTTTTGTATTAATCCTTCCATTCGGACTGGGTTTTGTATTAATCCTTCCATTCGGACTGGGTTTTGTATTAATCCTTCCATTCGGACTGGGTTTTGTATTAATCCCTCCATTCGGACTGGATTTTGTATTAATCCTTCCATTCGGACTGGGTTTTGTATTAATCCTTCCATTCGGACTGGGTTTTGTATTAATCCCTCCATTCGGACTGGGTTTTGTATTAATCCTTCCATTCGGACTGGGTTTTGTATTAATCCTTCCATTCGGACTGGGTTTTGTATTAATCCTTCCATTCGGACTGGGTTTTGTATTAATCCCTCCATTCGGACTGGGATTCGTATTAATCCCTGCATTCGGACTGGGTTTTGTATTAATTTCTCCATTCGGACTGGGTTTTGTATTAATCCCTCCATTCGGACTGGGTTTTGTGTTAATGCCTCCATTCGGTCATGGTTTTGTATTAATGCCTCCATTCGGTCATGGTTTTGTATTAATCCCTGCATTCGGACTGGGTTTTGTATTAATCCCTCCATTCGGACTGGGTTTTGTGTTAATGCCTCCATTCGGTCTGGGTTTTGTATTAATCCCTCCATTCGGACTGGGTTTTGTATTAATCCCTCCATTCGGACTGGGTTTTGTATTAATCCCTCCATTCGGACTGGGTTTTGTATTAATCCCTCCATTCTGACTGGGTTTTGTATTAATCCCTGCATTCGGACTGGATTTTGTATTAATCCCTCCATTCGGACTGGGTTTTGTATTAATCCCTCCATTCGGACTGGGTTTTGTATTAATCCCTCCATTCGGACTGGGTTTTGTATTAATCCCTCCATTCGGACTGGGTTTTGTATTAATCCCTCCATTCGGACTGGGTTTTGTATTAATCCCTCCATTCGGACTGGGTTTTGTATTAATCCCTCCATTCGGACTGGGATTTGTATTAATCCCTCCATTCGGACTGGGTTTTGTATTAATCCCTCCATTCGGACTGGGTTTTGTATTAATCCCTGCATTCGGACTGGGTTTTGTATTAATCCCTCCATTCGGACTGGGTTTTGTATTAATCCCTCCATTCGGACTGGGTTTTGTATTAATCCCTCCATTCGGACTGGGTTTTGTATTAATCCCTCCATTCGGACTGGGTTTTGTGTTAATGCCTCCATTCGGTCATGGTTTTGTATTAATCTCTCCATTCGGACTGGGTTTTGTATTAATCCTTCCATTCGGACTGGGTTTTGTATTAATCCTTCCATTCGGACTGGATTTTGTATTAATCCCTCCATTCGGACAGGGTTTTGTATCAATCCCTGCATTCGGACTGGGTTTTGTATTAATCCCTCCATTCGGACTGGGTTTTGTATTAATCCCTCCATTCGGACTGGGTTTTGTGTTAATGCCTCCATTCGGACTGGGTTTTGTATTAATCCCTCCATTCGGTCATGGTTTTGTATTAATCTCTCCATTCGGACTGGGTTTTGTATTAATCCTTCCATTCGGACTGGGTTTTGTATTAATCCTTCCATTCGGACTGGGTTTTGTATTAATCCCTCCATTCGGACTGGGTTTTGTATTAATCCTTCCATTCGGACTGGGTTTTGTATTAATCCCTCCATTCAGGCTGGGTTTTGTATTAATCCCTCCATTCGGACTGGGTTTTGTATTAATCCCTCCATTCGGTCATGGTTTCGTATTAATCCCTGCATTCGGACTGGGTTTTGTATTAATCCCTCCATTCGGACTGGGTTTTGTATTAATCCCTGCATTCGGACTGGGTTTTGTATTAATCCCTCCATTCGGACTGGGTTTTGTATTAATCCCTGCATTCGAACTGGGTTTTGTATTAATCCCTCCATTCGGACTGGGTTTTGTATTAATCCCTGCATTCGGACTGGGTTTTGTATTAATCCCTCCATTCGGACTGGGTTTTGTATTAATCCCTCCATTCGGACTGGGTTTTGTATTAATCCCTCCATTCGGACTGGGTTTTGTATTAATCCCTCCATTCGGACTGGGTTTTGTATTAATCCCTCCATTCGGACTGGATTTTGTATTAATCCCTCCATTCGGACTGGGTTTTGTATTAATCCCTGCATTCGGACTGGGTTTTGTATTCATTCCTCCACTCGGTCTGGGTTTTGTATTAATCCCTGCATTCGGACTGGGTTTTGTATTCATTCCTCCACTCGGTCTGGGTTTTGTATTAATCCCTGCATTCGGACTGGGTTTTGTATTAATCCCTCCATTCGGACTGGGTTTTGTATTAATCCCTGCATTCGGACTGGGTTTTGTATTCATTCCTCCACTCGGTCTGGGTTTTGTATTAATCCCTGCATTCGGACTGGGTTTTGTATTAATTCCTCCGTTCGGTCTGGGTTTTGTATTAATCCCTGCATTCGGACTGGGTTTTGTATTAATCCCTGCATTCGGACTGGGTTTTGTATTCATCCCTCCATTCGGACTGGGTTTTGTATTAATCCCTCCATTCGGACTGGGTTTTGTATTCATCCCTCCATTCGGACTGGGTTTTGTATTCATCCCTCCATTCGGACTGGGTTTTGTATTCATCCCTCCATTCGGACTGGATTTTGTATTCATTCCTTCATTCGGACTGGGTTTTCTAATAATCCCTCCATTCGGTCTGGGTTTTGTATTAATCCCTGCATTCGGACTGGGTTTTGTATTAATCCCTCCATTCGGACTGGGTTTTGTATTAATCCCTGCATTCGGACTGGGTTTTGTATTAATCCCTCCATTCGGACTGGGTTTTGTGTTAATCCCTCCATTCGGACTGGGTTTTGTATTAATCCCTCCATTCGGTCTGGGTTTTGTATTAATTTCTCCATTCGGACTGGGTTTTGTATTAATCCCTCCATTCGGACTGGGTTTTGTATTAATCCCTCCATTCGGTCTGGGTTTTGTATTAATCCCTGCATTCGGACTGGGTTTTGTATTAATCCCTGCATTCGGACAGGGTTTTGTATTAATCCCTGCATTCGGACTGGGTTTTGTATTAATCCCTCCATTCGGACTGGGTTTTGTGTTAATCCCTCCATTCGGACTGGGTTTTGTATTAATCCCTCCATTCGGTCTGGGTTTTGTATTAATTTCTCCATTCGGACTGGGTTTTGTATTAATCCCTCCATTCGGACTGGGTTTTGTATTAATCCCTCCATTCGGTCTGGGTTTTGTATTAATCCCTGCATTCGGACTGGGTTTTGTATTAATCCCTGCATTCGGACTGGGTTTTGTATTAATCCCTCCATTCGGACTGGGTTTTGTGTTAATCCCTCCATTCGGACTGGGTTTTGTATTAATCCCTCCATTCGGACTGGGTTTTGTATTAATCCCTCCATTCGGACTGGGTTTTGCTTTGTTTGTTGCCCTCAGATTTCCCTGGGATAGAAAAGAGCAAAATGAATTCCCAGACCTTTGCAGGGAAATTATCGCGTATGAAGATTAGTGCAGAGACCAGCACAGTCTGTAACTCACTCCCGGGTATCTGTTATTCTATATATAAACGCCCCCGAACTCCTCGATTAGTTTCCAGCAGGTAACTCACTCCCGGGTAGCTGTTATTCTATATATAAACACCCCCGAGCCCCTCGATTAGATTCCAGTCTGTAACTCACTCCCGGGTTTCTTTTATTTTTTATATAAGTCCCCCCAAACCCCTAGATTAAATATCAACCTGTAACTCACTCCTCGGTATCTGTCATTCTATAAGTAGTGCAGGAGTTCCCTGATATGATTTCACTCGCTAATCGATTTTCCGTTTTGGTACGGGTGATGGTTCCTCAGAGGAGTGCAGTCAGAGCCAAGTTTGTGGCACCGCAGGTGGCTCAGCTGCACAGGAGGGGAGGAAGAAGAGTGGAAGAGCAGTCGTGTTAGGGGACTCATTAGTTAGGGGAACAAGCAGGCATTTCTGTGGCAGTAAACATGGCTCCAGGATGGTGTGTTGCCTCCCTGGTGCCAGGATCAAGGATGTCATGGAGCGACTGCAGGATATTCTTCTGGGGGAGGGTGAACAGCCAGAGGTCGTGGTCCACATTGGTACCAATGACATAGCTAAGAAGAGGGATGAGGTCCTGAAAGAAGATTTTAGGGAGCTTGGAAAGAAATTAAAAAGCAGGACCTCAAAAGCAGTAATGTCAGGATTACTCCCAGTGCCACGTGCAAGTGAGCATAAGAATAGGAGGATTGAGCGATTGAACACGTGGCTGGAAAACTGGTGTAGGAGGAAGGGAATCAGATTTCTGAGACAGTGGGACTGGTTCTGGGGCAGTTGGGACCTGTACAAGGACTGGGATTAATATCCTCGCAGGGAGATTTGCTAGTGCTGTTGGGGAGGGTTTAAACTAAATTGTCAGTGGGATGCAAACCTAAGAGGGAGCTCAGATTGGAGGGAAGCAAAACTGGTAACTATTCAGGGGTGTGGGAACCAGGAGCAAGTATCAGAGAGGAACACCAAGGTACACAGAATACTGGGGGAGATAGATGGCACGAGAGTATGGAATAGTAAGTTATTAAGTGGGGTCAGAGTAAGGGAGAAAGTAATAAAGTCTGAATTAGGGTTAATGTGCATGTATGTGGATGCATGGAGTGTGGTTAATAAGACTGGTGAGGTACAGGCACAGATTGCCATGTGGAATTATGATTTTGTGGCTATAACAGAGACCTGGCTTAAAGGAGGGCAGGACTGGGTGTTAAATATTCCTGGATACAAAGTGTTCAGGAAAGATAGGAAAGGGACCAAAGGGGGAGGGGTGGCGGTATTGATTAAGGACAGCATAGCAGTGCTGGAGAAAAAGGATGTCTTGGAGGGGTTGAGGACAGAATCAATTTGGCTAGAGGTAAGGAACAAAAAAGGTGCAGTTACATTGCTCAGTGTTGTCTGTAGGCCACCAGCTAGTGGGAAGGACGTGGAGGAACAAATTTGCATGGAAATTACAGAGAGGTGTAAAAATTATAGGGTAGTTTTAATGGGGACTTTAATTATCCAAACATAGACTGGGATAATAGATAATAGTAGTGTGAAGGGCAAGAGTTCCCAGTGTGTGTTCACGAAAATTTTCTACAACAGTTTATTGCTAGTCCAACAAGAAAGGAGGCACTGATAGACCTGGTTCTTGGGATTGAGGTGGGCCAAGTGGATCAAGTATCAGTAAGAGAGCATTTAGGAGACAGTGATCATTGTATCATAAGGTTTAGGCTGACTATGGAAAAGGACAAAGAGCAATCCAGGGTAAGAATAATTAACTGGGGGAAGTCCAACTGCAATGGGGTAAGAATGGAGCTGGGGCAAATAAATTAGAGTCAAAAGCTGGCAGGAAAACCAGTTGATAAACAGTGGGCTACCTTCAAAGAAGCGATAGATTGGGCACAGTCAAGGTATGTTCCCTCAAAGGGGAAAAGTAAGGCAAACAAATCCCGAGCTCCCTGGATGACAAAAGAGGTAAAGATTAAGATAAAAAAGAAAAAGTGTGCTTCTGACAGATGCCAGGTAGAAAATACGATTGAGAACCAGGCTGAATATAGAAGGTCCAGAGGGGAAGTGAAAAAGCAAACAAGAGAAGCAAAGAGAGAGTATGAAAAGAGACTGGCAGCTAACATTAAAGGAAATCCCAAAGTTTTCTATAGGCATATAAATAGTAAAAGGGTGGTAAAAGGAGGAGTGGGACCGATTAGGGACCATAAAGGGGATTTACACATGGAGGCAGAGGGCATAGCTGAGGTATTAAATGAATACTCTGCATCTATCTTTACCAAGGAAGAAGATGCAACCCAGACAATGTTGAAAGAGGAGGTAAGTCAGACACTAGAGGGGTGTAAAATTGATAAAGAGGAAGTATTAGATAGACTGTCTGTATTTAAAGTGGATAAAGCACCAGGACCAGATGAGATGTAGCCAAGGATACTGAGGAAAGTGAGAGTGGAAATCGCAGAGGCACTGGCCATCATTTTTCAGTCTTCCTTAGACTTGGAGGTGGTGCCAGAGGACTGGAGAATTGTGAACGTTACACTCTTGTTCAAATAAGGGTGCAGAGATAAGCCCAGCAACTACAGGCCAGTCAGTTTAACTTCAGTGGTGGGAAAACTTCTAGAAAAAATAATTCAGGGCAAAATTAATAGTCACTTGGACAAATGTGAGTTAATTAAGGAAAGCCAACATGGATGTCTTAAGGGAAAATCGTGTTTAATTAATTTACTGGAGTTTTTTGAGGAGGTAACAGATGGTTGATGAGGGCAATGCTGTTGATGTGGTGTACATGGACTTTCAAAAGGTGTTTGATACAGTGCCACACAACAGACTTGTGAGCAAACTTGGCACTCATGCAATAAAAGGGACGGTAGCAACATGGATACGAAATTGGCTGAATGACAGGAAACAAAGAGTAGTGGTTAATGAATGTTTTTCGGGCTGGAGGAAGGTTTGTAGTGGAGTTCCCCAGGGATCAGTGTTAGGACCCTTGCTTTTCCTGATACATATTAATGACCTAAACCTTGGTGTACAGGGCACAATTTCAAAGTTTGCAGATGATAGGAAACTTGGAAGCATTGTGAACTGTGAGGAGGATAGAGTAGAACTTGAAAAAGACATAGACAAGTTGGTGGAATGGGCAGACAAGTGGCAGATGAAGTTCAATGCAGAGAAATGTGAAGTGATTCATTTTGGTAGGAAGAACATGGAGAGACAATATAAAATAAAGGGTACAATTCTAAAGGGGGTTCAGGAGCAGAGGGACCTGGGTGTATATGTACATAAGTCATTGAAGGTGGCAGGGCAGGTTGAGAGAACGATTAATAAAGCATTCAGTATCCTGGGCTTTGTTAATAGGGGCATAGAGTACAAGAGCAAGGAAGTTATGTTGAACTTGTATAAGACACTAGTTCGGCCTCAGCGGGAGTATTGCGTCCAGTTCTGGGTGCCGCATTTTAGGAAGGATGTGAGGGCGTTGGAGAGAGTACAGAAAAGATTCACGAGAATGGTTCCAGGGATGAGGAATTTCAGTTATGAAGACAGATTGGAGAAGTTAAGACTATTTTCCTTGGAGAAGAGAAGGCTGAGAGGTGATTTGATAGAGGTATTCAAAATCATGAGAGGTCTGGACAGAGTAGATAGAGAGAAACTGTTCCCACTCGTGAAAGGATCGAGAATGAGAGGGCACAGATTTAAAGTATTTGGTAAGAGAAGCAAAAGTGACATGTGGAAAAACTTTTTCACGCAGCGAGTGGTTAAGGTCTGGAAAGCGCTGCCTGAGAGTGTGGTGGAGGCAGGTTCAATTGAAACATTCAAAAGGGAATTAGACAGTTATATGAAAAGGAAGAATGTGCAGGGTTATGGGGAGAAGGCAGGGGAGTGGAACTGAGGGAATTGCTCTTTCAGACAGTTGGTGCAGACACGATGGGCCAAATGGCCTCTTTCTGCACTGTGACAATTCTGTGATCAACCCTCTGAAGCCCCCTTGATTAGATTCCAGTCTGTAACTCACTCCTGGGTATCTGTTGTTCTATATGTAAACCCCCTGAACCCCTTGATTAGATTCCAGTCTGTAACTCACACCCGGTATCTGTTATTCCATATATAAACACCCCAAACACCTCAATTCGAGTCCAACCTGTAAGTCACTCCCGGGTATTTGTTATTCTATTGTCACAAGAGTTTTTTTTAACTAAGAGGTCTGTGTGCCTTTAAGACTGAGAAAAAAGAACTTTCTGTGTACTGAACGCTCACTTAGTATTTGAAGTGCAGGCTGTAAAACTTGTATCCCAAGCAACCATACAGATCTACGACAGTCTTATAACTTCACTGTTGAAAGCTTTTAGTTTCAGTTCTGTAGTGTGAAAAGGACAAGGGAACTGGATATACAGCTAGCAATGAACTGTAGCTGTGATTTGTTGATAGACCAGAGAAAAAGACCCACTCTCTTTGAAAATAAGCCTTGCATCTCATAGGAAGAAATATTACATTTGAGTTGGGGCTGTGCTCGGCCTGGAGAGTGGAAAAGACCCCTGGAGAGAGAAAAGACTCAGAGAAAGAGGAGTTGCTGCTCACTGTGGAGAAAGGCTCCATTGCTGAGAGGAAGCCTGTATTGTTGAAGGTAGCAAAATTCCTATTGTCTGCAGTCTCTGGAAAATCTCTGCCTCAAGTGTTACGACCAGGTGAGAAAGAGGTCTAATTTTCCCTTTCAGCCTTCACCTGGTCTTACTGTAACAAGGTTTAATTTTTAAACACACTGTGTTTTTAGCTCCCCCTTGGTGAATCCTTGATCACTGCTTTCCAATTATAGGGCAAAGAAACCAGCACAAACAGGCTTTCTTAGGTTTAAAGAAGAAAGGTGAAATGTTATTAAACTTAAACTCTAATTCAGTTGACGCCTATGGATACACGACGCGCCCACACTAGCATTGCAATGCGATACACACATGCAGATAGGGACAGAAAAGAGCAGAAGAAAAATCAAGTGGAAATGTTTGAGGCAATATCTGAAGAGTTGTTGTTACGGTTCTTCAGCTCACTGGAGAGTCCTTGATGGTAGGTGGATCTTGCTTTTCGTTGGGGCCCAGTATTCTTCTTAAACCTTGTTCACTGGAGGAGACTTTTCTCTCTCGGGTTTCAGTTCCATGAGAAAGAGATGGGAGCAGACAGGATAGGCTGTGGCGAGCCAGCCAGGAGAGGTCTTTTCAATCTAGGTCCAAAGAACTTTCTGCAGGCTCTCAGTTCAAAAAACTGTACAATTCAGAAAAAAACCCAGACTGCCAAGCAGGTTAGTCATGTGACTAACTGGTTTGACTGTATCTGTTTGTGGATTGTATTGGAGCCGGGCATAGCTCCTCTGTTCCAACACTGTCTGTTAATATGCAAATACATATTTTCAGCCAGGGGCCTGGCAACCCCTTGTCACAGGCCTTCTCTTCTTCCCAACCACAATTTGAAATTTAATGTCCATGTGGTGAAATTAATGTGCCTCATTCTTGGCAGATGGGGGCCTGCATGACGCAAGAGTGAGTCCTGTTGCTTTTGTATTTTTGAAAGTTCCTGAAATCTCAAGAAAGTTTCCACTGTTCAACTGCTACTTTATAATTTAAGTAGATTTGTTGCTCCAACCTTTTGTTGAAAGATCTGTATGATGCCGGCTGCAGACAAATTGCCTTGAACGCCTACCTATCACAGACGGTTTATCAAACTTGTCCGGAGAGACTTAGTGTGGCATCTGACTATTCGACTCTGGGATACCTCACTGATCCAGAAATATCCTACCAGAGGTTACCCTGTTATTTTATTATTGCTAAGAAACAGTTCTGATTTAAAACATAATTTTAAAATCGGTTAACCATTGGTTTTTGAATGTATGTGTGTGCATGAGGGTTCGGAAGAATAAGGAGTTATAAAATCTTTTCATACATACTCATTTATCTCATTATCATTTGAAACTTGGTTTATTAATAAATAGTTAATTTTTTTTGTTGTTTAAAGAAACCTCGTTTGGCGTGCTTTATTCTGGGGGATAAATAAAGTGTTTAATTCGGTAGGTGGGAAACTTTACGAATATGCTGTGATCTGTGGAGTAGTGGGACTGAATTAACAGTGCATTACTCCTGCCTTGGTTGGAACACAATATAAACCCCCGAACCCCTCGATTAGATTCCAGTCTGTAACTCACTCCCGTGTATCTGTTATTCTGTATATCAACCCCCCGAGCCCCTCGATTAGATTTAAGTCTGTAACTCACTCCCGTGTATCTGTTATTCTATATATAAACCCCACCAAACCCCCTGATTAGATTCCAGTCTGTAACTCACTCCCGGGTATCTGTTATTCGATATATGAACACCCTGAACCCCTCGATTAGATTCCAGACTGTAACTCACTCCCGGGTATCTGTTATTCTATATATAAACCCCCTGAACCCCTCGATTAGATTCCAGTCAGTAACTCACTCACGGGTATCTGCTATTCTATATATAAACCGCCCGAACCCCTCGATTAGATTCCAGTCAGTAACTCACTCCCGGGTATCTGTTATTCTATATATAAACCCCCTGAACCCCTCGATTAGATTCCAGTCTGTAACTCACTCACGGGTATCTGCTATTCTATATATAAACACTCGAACCCCTCGATTAGATTCCAGTCTGTAACTCACTCCCGGGTATCTGTTATTCTATATATAAACCCCCCCGAACTCCTCGATTAGATTCCAGTCTGTAACTCATTCACGGGTATCTGTTATTCTATATATAAACCCCCCGAACCCCTCGATTAGATTCCAGTCAGTAACTCACTCCCGGGTATCTGTTATTCTATATATAAACCCCCTGAACCCCTTGATTAGATTCCAGTCTGTAACTCACTCCCGGGTATCTGTTATTCCACATACAAACCACCCGAACCCCTCGATTAGATTCCAGTCTGTAACTCACTCACTGGTATCTGCTATTCTATATATAAACACCCCGAACCCCTCGATTAGATTCCAGTCTGTAACTCACTCCCGGGTATCTGCTATTCTATATATAAACACCCTGAACCCCTCGATTAGATTCCAGTCTGTAACTCACTCCCGGGTATATGTTATTCTATATATAAACCCACCGAATCTCTCGATTAGATTCCAGTCTGTAACTCACTCCCGTGTATCTGTTATTCTGAATATCAACCCCCTGAACCCCTCGATTAGATTCCAGTCTGTAACTCAATCCCGGGTATCTGTTATTCTATATATAAACCCCCTGAACCCCTCGATTAGATTTCAGTCTGTAACTCACTCCCGTGTATCTGTTATTCTATAGATAAACTCCCCCGAACCCCTTGATTAGATTCCAGTCTGTAACTCACTCCCGGGTATCTGTTATTCTGTATAGAAACACTGCCGAACCCCTCGATTAGATTCCAGTCTGTAACTCACTCCCGGGTATCTGTTATTCTATATACAAACCACCCGAACCCCTCGATTAGATTTCAGTCTGCAACTCACTCCCGGGTATCTGTTATTCTGTATATAAACACCCCCGAACCCCTCGATTAGATTCCAGTCTGTAACTCACTCCCGGGTATCTGTTGTTCTATATATAAACCCCACCGAACCCCTTGATTAGATTCCAGTCTGTAACTCACTCCCGGGTATCTGTTATTCTATATACAAACCACCCAAACCCCTCGATTAGATTCCAGTCTGTAACTCACTCCCGGGTATCTGTTATTCTATATACAAACCACCCCGAACCCCTCGATTAGATTCCAGTCTGTAACTCACTCACGGGTATCTGTAATTCTATATATAAACCAACCGAGCTCCTCGCTTATATTCCAGTCTGTAACTCACTCACGGGTATCTGCTATTCTATATATAAACACCCCGAACCCCTCGATTAGATTCCAGTCTGTAACTCACTCCCGGGTATCTGTTATTCTATATATAAACCCCCCGAACCCCTCGATTAGATTCCAGTCTGTAACTCACTCCCGGGTATCTGTTATTCTATATATAAACACCCTGAACCCCTCGATTAGATTCTAGTCTGTAACTCACTCCCGGGTATCTGTTATTCTATATACAAACCACCCGAACCCCTCGATTAGATTCCAGTCTGTAACTCACTCCCGGGTATCTGTTATTCTATATATAAACCCACCGAACCTCTCGATTAAATTCCAGACTGTAACTCACTCTGGGTATCTGTTATTCTATATATAAACTCCCCTGAACTCCTCGATTAGATTCCAGTCTGTAACTCACTCCCGGGTATCTGTTATTCTCTATACAGACCACCCAAACCCCTCGATTAGATTCCAGTCTGTAACTCACTCCCGGGTATCTGTTATTCTATATACAAACCACCCGAACCCCTCGATTAGATTCCAGTCTGTAACTCACTCACGGGTATCTGTAATTCTATATATAAACACCCCGAACCTCTCGATTAGATTCCAGTCTGTAACTCACTCCCGGGTATCTGTTATTCTATATATAAACCACCCGAACCCCTCGATTAGATTCCAGTCTGTAACTCACTCCCGGGTATCTGTTATTCTATATACAAACCACCCTGAACCCCTCGATTAGATTCCAGTCTGTAACTCACTCCCGGGTATCTGTTATTCTATATACAAACCACCCCGAACCTCTCGATTAGATTCCAGTCTGTAACTCACTCCCGGGTATCTGTTATTCTATATCTAAACACCCCGAACCCCTCAATTAGATTCCAGTCTGTAACTCACTCCCGGGTATCTGTTATTCTGTATGTAAACCACCCGGAACCCCTCGATTAAATTGCAGTCTGTAACTCACTCCCGGGTATCTGTTGTTCTATATATAAACCACCCCGAACCCCTCGATTAGATTCCAGTCTGTAACTCACTCCCGGGTATCTGTTATTCTATATACAAACCACCCCGAACCCCTCGATTAGATTCCAGTCTGTAACTCACTCCCGGTTATCTGTTGTTCTATATATAAACCCCCCGAACCCCTCGATTCGATTCCAGTTTGTAACTCACTCCCGAATATCTGTTATTCTATATATAAACCCCCCCGAACTCCTCGATTAGATTCCAGACTGTAACTCACTCCCGAATATCTGTTATTCTATATATAACGCCCCCCCCCCCCCCGCGAACCCCTCGATGAGATTCCAGTCTGTAACTCACTCCCGAATATCTGTTATTCTATATATAAACCCCCCCGAACTCCTCGGTTAGATTCCAGTCTGTAACTCACTCCTGAATCTCTGTTATTCTATATATAAACCCCCCGAACCCCTCAATTAGATTCCAGTCTGTAACTCACTCCCGAATATCTGTTATTCTATATATAAACCCCCCCAAACTCCTCGATTAGATTCCAGTCTGTAACTCACTCCCGGGTATCTGTTATTCTATATATAAACTCCCCGAACCCCTCGATTAGATTCCAGTCTGTAACTCACTCCCGGGTATCTGTTGTTCTATATATAAACCCCCGAACCCCTCGATTAGATTCCAGTCTGTAACTCACTCCCGGGTATCTGTTATTCTATATACAAACCACCCCGAACCCCTCGATTAGATTCCAGTCTGTAACTCACTCCTGGGTATCTGTTATTCTATATATAAACTCCCCGAACCCCTCGATTAGATTCCAGTCTGTAACTCACTCCCGGGTATCTGTTATTCTATATACAAACCACCCCGAACCCCTCGATTAGATTCCAGTCTGTAACTCACTCCCGGGTATCTGTTATTCTATATACAAACCACCCCGAGCCCCTCGATTAGATTCCAGTCTGTAACTCACTCCCGGGTATCTGTTATTCTATATATAAACTCCCCGAACCCCTCGATTAGATTCCAGTCTGTAACTCACTCCCGGGTATCTGTTATTCTATATATAAACCCCCCGAACCCCTCGATTAGATTCCAGTCTGTAACTCACTCCTGGGTATCTGTTATTCTATATATAAACCTCCCCGAGCCCCTCGATTAGATTCCAGTCTGTTACTCACTCCCGGGTATCTGTTATTCTATATATAAACCCCCCGAACCCCTCGATTAGATTCCAGTCTGTGACTCACTCCCGAATATCTGTTATTCTATAGATAAACCCCCCCGAACCCCTCGATTAGATTCCAGTTTGTTACTCACTCCTGGGTATCTGTTATTCTATATATAAACCCCCCGAACCCCTAGATTAGATTCCAGTCTGTGACTCACTCCCGAATATCTGTTATTCTATATATAAACCCCCCGAACCCCTCGATTAGATTCCAGTCTGTAACTCACTCCCAGGTATCTGTTATTCTATATATAAACTCCCCGAACCCCTCGATTAGAATCCAGTCTGTAACTCACTCCCGGGTATCTGTTATTCTATATATAAACCCCCGAACCCCTCGATTAGATTCCAGTCTGTAACTCACTCCCGGGTATCTGTTATTCTATATATAAACCCCCCGAACCCCTCGATTAGATTCCAGTCTGTAACTCACTCACGGGTATCTGCTATTCTATATATAAACACCCCGAACCCCTCGATTAGATTCCAGTCTGTAACTCACTCCCGGGTATCTGTTATTCTATATATAAACCCCCCGAACCCCTCGATTAGATTCCAGTCTGTAACTCACTCCCGGGTATCTGTTATTCTATATATAAACACCCTGAACCCCTCGATTAGATTCTAGTCTGTAACTCACTCCCGGGTATCTGTTATTCTATATACAAACCACCCGAACCCCTCGATTAGATTCCAGTCTGTAACTCACTCCCGGGTATCTGTTATTCTATATATAAACCCACCGAACCTCTCGATTAAATTCCAGACTGTAACTCACTCTGGGTATCTGTTATTCTATATATAAACTCCCCTGAACTCCTCGATTAGATTCCAGTCTGTAACTCACTCCCGGGTATCTGTTATTCTCTATACAGACCACCCAAACCCCTCGATTAGATTCCAGTCTGTAACTCACTCCCGGGTATCTGTTATTCTATATACAAACCACCCGAACCCCTCGATTAGATTCCAGTCTGTAACTCACTCACGGGTATCTGTAATTCTATATATAAACACCCCGAACCTCTCGATTAGATTCCAGTCTGTAACTCACTCCCGGGTATCTGTTATTCTATATATAAACCACCCGAACCCCTCGATTAGATTCCAGTCTGTAACTCACTCCCGGGTATCTGTTATTCTATATACAAACCACCCTGAACCCCTCGATTAGATTCCAGTCTGTAACTCACTCCCGGGTATCTGTTATTCTATATACAAACCACCCCGAACCTCTCGATTAGATTCCAGTCTGTAACTCACTCCCGGGTATCTGTTATTCTATATCTAAACACCCCGAACCCCTCAATTAGATTCCAGTCTGTAACTCACTCCCGGGTATCTGTTATTCTGTATGTAAACCACCCGGAACCCCTCGATTAAATTGCAGTCTGTAACTCACTCCCGGGTATCTGTTGTTCTATATATAAACCACCCCGAACCCCTCGATTAGATTCCAGTCTGTAACTCACTCCCGGGTATCTGTTATTCTATATACAAACCACCCCGAACCCCTCGATTACATTCCAGTCTGTAACTCACTCCCGGTTATCTGTTGTTCTATATATAAACCCCCCGAACCCCTCGATTCGATTCCAGTTTGTAACTCACTCCCGAATATCTGTTATTCTATATATAAACCCCCCCGAACTCCTCGATTAGATTCCAGACTGTAACTCACTCCCGAATATCTGTTATTCTATATATAACGCCCCCCCCCCCCGCGAACCCCTCGATTAGATTCCAGTCTGTAACTCACTCCCGAATATCTGTTATTCTATATATAAACCCCCCCGAACTCCTCGGTTAGATTCCAGTCTGTAACTCACTCCTGAATCTCTGTTATTCTATATATAAACCCCCCGAACCCCTCAATTAGATTCCAGTCTGTAACTCACTCCCGAATATCTGTTATTCTATATATAAACCCCCCCAAACTCCTCGATTAGATTCCAGTCTGTAACTCACTCCCGGGTATCTGTTATTCTATATATAAACTCCCCGAACCCCTCGATTAGATTCCAGTCTGTAACTCACTCCCGGGTATCTGTTGTTCTATATATAAACCCCCGAACCCCTCGATTAGATTCCAGTCTGTAACTCACTCCCGGGTATCTGTTATTCTATATACAAACCACCCCGAACCCCTCGATTAGATTCCAGTCTGTAACTCACTCCTGGGTATCTGTTATTCTATATATAAACTCCCCGAACCCCTCGATTAGATTCCAGTCTGTAACTCACTCCCGGGTATCTGTTATTCTATATACAAACCACCCCGAACCCCTCGATTAGATTCCAGTCTGTAACTCACTCCCGGGTATCTGTTATTCTATATACAAACCACCCCGAGCCCCTCGATTAGATTCCAGTCTGTAACTCACTCCCGGGTATCTGTTATTCTATATATAAACTCCCCGAACCCCTCGATTAGATTCCAGTCTGTAACTCACTCCCGGGTATCTGTTATTCTATATATAAACCCCCCGAACCCCTCGATTAGATTCCAGTCTGTAACTCACTCCTGGGTATCTGTTATTCTATATATAAACCTCCCCGAGCCCCTCGATTAGATTCCAGTCTGTTACTCACTCCCGGGTATCTGTTATTCTATATATAAACCCCCCGAACCCCTCGATTAGATTCCAGTCTGTGACTCACTCCCGAATATCTGTTATTCTATAGATAAACCCCCCCGAACCCCTCGATTAGATTCCAGTTTGTTACTCACTCCTGGGTATCTGTTATTCTATATATAAACCCCCCGAACCCCTAGATTAGATTCCAGTCTGTGACTCACTCCCGAATATCTGTTATTCTATATATAAACCCCCCGAACCCCTCGATTAGATTCCAGTCTGTAACTCACTCCCAGGTATCTGTTATTCTATATATAAACTCCCCGAACCCCTCGATTAGAATCCAGTCTGTAACTCACTCCCGGGTATCTGTTATTCTATATATAAACCCCCGAACCCCTCGATTAGATTCCAGTCTGTAACTCACTCCCGGGTATCTGTTATTCTATATATAAACCCCCCGAACCCCTCGATTAGATTCCAGTCTGTAACTCACTCCCGGGTATCTGTTATTCTATATATAAACCCCCCGAACCCCTCGATTAGATTCCAGTCTGTAACTCACTCCCGGGTATCTGTTATTCTATATATAAACCCCCCGAACCCCTCGATTAGATTCCAGTCTGTAACTCACTCCCGGGTATCTGTTATTCTATATATAAACCACCCGAACCCCTCGATTAGATTCCAGTCTGTAACTCACTCCCGGGTATCTGTTATTCTATATATAAACCCCCCGAACCCCTCGATTAGATTCCAGTCTGTAACTCACTCCCGGGTATCTGTTATTCTATATATAAACCACCCGAACCCCTCGATTAGATTCCAGTCTGTAACTCACTCCCGGGTATCTGTTATTCTATATATAAACCACCCGAACCCCTCGATTAGATTCCAGTCTGTAACTCACTCCCGGGTATCTGTTATTCTATATATAAACCTCCCGAACCCCTCGATTAGATTCCAGTCTGTAACTCACTCCCGGGTATCTGTTATTCTATATATAAACCTCCCGAACCCCTCGATTAGATTCCAGTCTGTAACTCACTCCCGGGTATCTGTTATTCTATATATAAACCACCCGAACCCCTCGATTAGATTCCAGTCTGTAACTCACTCCCGGGTATCTGTTATTCTATATATAAACACCCCGAACCCCTCGATTAGATTCCAGTCTGTAACTCACTCCCGGGTATCTGTTATTCTATATACAAACCACCCCGAGCCCCTCGATTAGATTCCAGTCTGTAACTCACTCCCGGGTATCTGTTATTCTATATATAAACTCCCCGAACCCCTCGATTAGATTCCAGTCTGTAACTCACTCCCGGGTATCTGTTATTCTATATATAAACCCCCCGAACCCCTCGATTAGATTCCAGTCTGTAACTCACTCCTGGGTATCTGTTATTCTATATATAAACCTCCCCGAGCCCCTCGATTAGATTCCAGTCTGTTACTCACTCCCGGGTATCTGTTATTCTATATATAAACCCCCCGAACCCCTCGATTAGATTCCAGTCTGTGACTCACTCCCGAATATCTGTTATTCTATAGATAAACCCCCCCGAACCCCTCGATTAGATTCCAGTTTGTTACTCACTCCTGGGTATCTGTTATTCTATATATAAACCCCCCGAACCCCTAGATTAGATTCCAGTCTGTGACTCACTCCCGAATATCTGTTATTCTATATATAAACCCCCCGAACCCCTCGATTAGATTCCAGTCTGTAACTCACTCCCGGGTATCTGTTATTCTATATATAAACCACCCGAACCCCTCGATTAGATTCCAGTCTGTAACTCACTCCCGGGTATCTGTTATTCTATATATAAACCCCCCGAACCCCTCGATTAGATTCCAGTCTGTAACTCACTCCCGGGTATCTGTTATTCTATATATAAACCACCCGAACCCCTCGATTAGATTCCAGTCTGTAACTCACTCCCGGGTATCTGTTATTCTATATATAAACACCCCGAACCCCTCGATTAGATTCCAGTCTGTAACTCACTCCCGGGTATCTGTTATTCTATATATAAACCACCCCGCTCCCGAACCTGAAATCTCAGAAAGGAAAGGCTAATATTTAAATGTTGTTCTGGGTTAGAATGAGTTGGGGACCAGGCGGTGATTCCCTGAAACATTTCATTGGGTCATAACAGAAAAACTTTTCAAAACTTTGTTTTTTCGCAGCTTGTGAATTTTTGTTATTTATTGTTTTGGAGGCTTTGAGTGATGTCAGGATGATGGGAGAGTGTTGCTAGGGGCGGTCTGTATATTTGGGTTAAAGTGGGCGGCTCTGCTGTTTACTCTTTTCTCCAAAAACTTTTTTTTGTGAGTTGTGTAAGAGTCTCGGGGGAGAGAGGGTCAGCTGGGAGGGGAGGAACTGGCAAAAGCTTGAAAGAGTTTCTTCATATGCGTCAGCAGGACTAGACTTGTGTGTTTTAGAGCAGGCAGAAAGTTTGGGGAAAGTTTTCAGTAGTTTTGTGGGGGGTCAGACTGGGAAAGGCTGCAGGGTTTTCTGGAGGGGGAGGGAGTTTGTTAAACTGATGGAGGAGGCAGGCTCTCCGCCACCGGCTGGGCTGGACACGCCAGAGGCTGCCCAGACCAGGAAGACTTTCTCGGTGAGTGACCTGCTGGACCTGGGAGAGGCGGCCGGTATGAACGGAGGGACGGAGCCGGCTGGGGTAGCGAGGGAGGCCGGCAGGAGAGTGAGGGAGCCCGGGCTGAGCGGCAGCGCCGGAGGGGAAGCGACTCGGCAGAACGGTGAGTGATGGAGGGATAGTGAGGAGGGCCCGGCACGGCACAGCCCAGGCTCAGTCTCTGTAACCCGAGCTAAACTCAGGTCCCCTTTAATAATGAAACTAATTTATAGAAATCAGACAGTGAGAAACCAACTCCAGAAAATCCCAATATCCCATCCCTATAGTTCCCGCAATATTAATTACAATAATGTCTATAATTCTACAATAAACGTGCATCTTGCTGTATTAAATCATTGTATGAAATGAGAGATTGTGTTTGGATCTGTGGAAATATCAATTTAATAAAGCAAAGTAACAATATAATGTAGATTATATAAAGATTGAATTCATGTCAGTCCTGTCAATTCATAAATGTCAAATATATTGGAGTGAATTTACAGCTCATCTCTACCGCCCCCCCCCCCCCCCGTCCTACCCCTCTCTACCCCCTGCCCTGCCCCCTCTCTACCACCATCCTTCCCCGTCCCTCTGCCCCCGTCCCTCTGCCCCCGTCCCTCTGCCCCCCCGTCCTGCCCCCTCCCTCTGCCCCCCGTCCTGCCCCCTCC
Organism: Heterodontus francisci; assembly: GCF_036365525.1. NCBI lineage: Eukaryota > Metazoa > Chordata > Chondrichthyes > Heterodontiformes > Heterodontidae > Heterodontus > Heterodontus francisci. The sequence continues at coordinate 5,682,124 of NC_090402.1, read as the reverse complement.
CTCTGCCCCCCGTCCTGCCCCCTCCCTCTGCCCCCCGTCCTGCCCCCTCCCTCTGCCCCCACCTCCTGCCCCCTCCCTCTGCCCCCGTCCTACCCCCTCCCTCTGCCCCCGTCCTGCCCCCTCCCTCTGCCCCCGTCCTGCCCCCCCCATTCTGCCCCCTCCCTCTGCACCCGTCCTGCCCCCCGTCCTGCCCCCTCCCCCTGCCCCCCATCCTCCCCCCTCTCTCCTGCCCCCTGCCTTGCCCCCCCCGTCCCACCCCCCACCCCCCCCCCCCCCCACCCCCCGGGCTGCCACCACTCTCTGCCCCCCCCCCCCCAATCCTGTCCCCTTTTCAAGCTCCCACACAGGATAATTTACATCCGAATTGGGATAAATAATGCAAAATACTGCAGATGCTGGAAATCTGAAATAAAAACAAAGTACTGGGAATACTCAACAGGTCTGGCAGCATCTGGAGAGAGAAACAGAATTGACGTTTGAGGTCTGTGACCTTTCATCAGAACTGGCCATAGAATTGAAACGTTAACTCTGTTTCTCTCTCCACAGATGCTGCCAGACCTGCTGTGTTTTTCCAACATTTTCTGTCTTTAAATCAGGATAAATTAAAAACTGGAATCAGGATCTGAATAAGTTGTGGAATTGGGATCAACACTGGGTTCAGGATATAAAAACTGGGTATCGTGACAAATATGAGGATAAATACTACAAATGGGGTAATCTCAATGGGAACTGGGAGAAATAATAAGTCAGAGAATCAGGATAACAACAGATGGAATCAGGATAAACTCACACCAAGAATTAGGGAAAAGGTTGGGATCAGGATGAAAAAAACGGGTTCACAATAAACAGCGGGAATTGGGATAAACACACCTCAGACCTTAGTGTGTCTCTGCAGGGATTTATTCAATGCTGTTCAATCCATGATTTCCAATGCTCATAATTTAATTTTAAGGAGTGTGCTGTGAAGATTAACTTGTCAGAGTTGGGATAAACAGTTCTTGATCATGGAGTGTCTTTGCTCATATACTCAGGGGGCAGCTTTGTAGACTTTTAAAGTTTTAAAACTGCAAGGATTGTTTCTGAAAGTTCCGAATCATTTATTTCAAAGGTCTTAAAAACTTTGAAACAATTCTAAAACTTTATTTAAATGACTAACTTTCTTAAAAACCTCTCAAGCAAATCTTTTTGCTGCCTTTCATAACAATTAAGTACTTTTGAAGTCTAGTCACTGTTATAATGTAGGAAACGCAACAGCCAATTTGTGCACAGCAAGATCCCACAAACAGCGATGTGATGACCAGATAATCTGTTCTAATGATGTTGGCTGAAGGAGAATTATTGTCCAGGACACTGGGAGATCTCCACTGCTCTTCTTCAGAAAACACAATGGGATCTTTTATGCCCAACTGAGAGAGCAGATGGGACCTCCATTTGAAATCTCAAATGAAAGATGGCATCTCCAACAGTGTGGCACTCCCTCAGTGCTGTACTGGGAGTGTAGGTTTACATTATGTGCTCAGGTCTCTGGCGCAGAGCTACAAACCCCAGACCTGACTCGGTGCGAGTGCTACCCGCCAAACCACAGCTGACACATGAGGCATGTTTTCAGGTTAGTATGGAGAATGGTCTGTGGATAAAACTATAAGCAGGTGTTGTAAGTCTGTACAGGCTCAGCCACTCACATCCCTTCTAGGTGGGTCTCCTCAACACCATTTTTTTAAAGCTAGTTTTTATTGATTCTGTTCTGAACAAATGAGATTACCCAGTGATTCCATCCAAAATTCTGCTGTCTGTATCCTCTCTCACACCAAGTCCCATTCGTCCATCACCCCCTGTGCCCACTGACCTACAACTCACTTTTAAAATTCTCATCCTTGTGTTCAAATCCCTCCATTCCCTCGCGCCTCCCTATCTCTGTAACCTCCTCCAGCCCCACAACCTTCCCTATCTCTGTAACCTCCTCCAGCCCCACAACCCTCCGAGATCTCTGTGCTTCTCCAATTCCAGCCTCCTGAGCATCCCCGATTCCCATCGCTCCACCATTGGCGGCCGTGCCTTCAGCTGCCTGGGGTCATAAGCTCTGGAATTCCCTCCCTAAACCTCTCCCCCTCTCTCTCCACCTTTAAGACGCTCAGTAAAACCAACCTCTTTGACCAAGCTTTCGGTCACCTGACCTAATATCTTCATTGACTCAGTAGCAAATTGTGTTTGATAATGATCCTGTGAAGCACTTTGGGACACTTTATGACATTAAAGGTGCTATACAAATGCAAGTGGTTGTTGAATTGCTTAAAATTATGAAGGGATGGGACAGTCGAGAGAAACAATGTTTCCAGTATTTGAGAGTTCAGAATGGGGAACGTGGATATAAAATAAAATGTAAAAGTTTTTTTATCCATTCATGGGATGTGGGCGTCACTGGCCAGGCCAATATTTATTGCTCATTCCTAATTGCCCTTGAGAAGGTGGTGGTGAGCCGTTTTCTTGAACCACTGCTGTCCATGTGGGGTAGGTATACCCACAGTGCTGTTAGGAAGGGAGTTCCAGGATTTTGACCCAGTGACAGTGAAGGAACGGCGATATAGTTCCAAGTCAGGACGGTGTGCGACTTGGAGGGGAACTTGCAGGTGGTGATGTTCCCATGTATTTGCTGCCCTTGTCCTTCTAGTTGGTAGAGGTCACGGGTTTGGAAGGTGGTGTCGAAGGAGGTGTGGTGAGTTACTGCAGTGCATCTTGTAGATCGTACACACTGCTGTCACTGTGTGTCGGTGATGGAGGGAGTGAATGTTTATGGATGGGGTGCCAATCAAGCAGGCTGCTTGGTGTTGAGCTCCTTGAGTGTTGTTGGCGCTGCACCCATCCAGGCAAATGGAGAGTATTCCATCACACTCCTGTAGATGTAGATGGTGGACAGGCTGTGGGGAGTCAGGAGGTGAGTTACTTGCCACAGGATTCCCAGCCTCTGATCGACTCTTGTAGCCACAGCGTTTATATGGCTGGTCCAGTTCAATTTCTGATCAATAGTAACCCCAAGGATGTTGATAGTGGGAGATTCAGTGATGGGAATGCCATTGAATGTCAAGGGGAGATGGCTAGGAGGATTGATGAGGATAGTGCAGTGGATGTTGTCTCCATGGATTTTAGTAAGGCATTTAACAAGGTCCTACTTGTCAGACTGGTCAGTAAAATAAAAGCCCCGGTACACAGGGGAATGTGGCAGGTTGGATCCAAAATTGGCTCAGTGACAGGAAACAAAAGGTAGTGGTTGACGGATGTTTTTGCGATTGGAAAGCAGTTTCCAGTGGTGTTCCACAGGGCTCAGTGTTGGGTCCCTTGCTGTTTGTGATGTATATTAATGATTTGGACTTAAATATGGGAGGCATGATTGAGAAATTTGCAGATGACACAAAAATTGGCCGTGTAGTTGATGATGAAGAGGATAGCTGTAGACTCCAGAATAATATCAATGGTTTGGTTGAGTGGACGGAAAAGTGGCAAATGGAATTCAATCCAAAGAACTGTGAGGTAATGCATTTGGGGAGGACAAATAAAGCGAGGGAATACACAATAAATGGGAGGATATTGAGAGGGGTAGAAGAAGTGAGAGACCTTGCAGTGCATGTCCACAGGTCCCTGAAGGTGACAGGACAGGTAGATAGACAGGTGAAGAAGGCTTTCCTTTATTGGCCGAAGTATAGAATACAAAAGCAGGGATGTAATGCAGGAACTGTATAAAACACTGGTTAGACCACAGCTGGAGTATTGCGTACAGTTCTGGTCACCACATTACAGAAAGGACATAATTGCTCTGGAGAGAGTACAGAGGAGATTTACAAAAATGTTGCCAGGGCTTGAAAGTTGCAGCTATGAGGAAAGATTGGATTGGCTCGAACAGAGGAGGCTGAGGGGTGACTTAATTGAGGTGTACAAAATTATGAGGGGCCTAGATAGAGTAGACAGGAAGGACCTGTTTCCCCCTAGCGGAGAGGTCAGTTACCAGGGGGCACAGATTTAGGGTGATTGGTCGAAGGATTAGAGGGGACATGAGGGGAAACTTTTTCACCCAGAGGGTGGTGGGTGTCTGGAATTCACTGCCCAGATCAGTGGTGGAGGCAGAAACCCTCAATTCATTTACAAGGTACCTGGACATGCACCTGAGTTGCTGTAACCTGCAAGGCTACGGACCAGGTGCTGGAAGGTGGAATTAGATTGGGTGGTGTAGACGTGATGGGCTGAATGGCCTCTTTCTGTATCGTAACTTTTCTATGCTTGGGCCTAGGACACTACCCTGAGCAGTGATGTCCTGATTGACCTCTAACAACCAGAACCATCTTCCATTGTGCTCAGTATGACTCCAACCGACAGAGAGTTTTCCCCCTGATTCCCATTGACCTCAGTTTTGCTAGGGCTCCTTGATGCCATACTCGGTCAAATGCTGCCTTGTTGTCAAAGGCAGTCGCTCTCACCTCACCTCTTGATTTCAGCTCTTTTGTGCATGTTTGGACCCAGGCTGTAATGAGGTCTGGAACTGAGTGTCCCTGGCGGAACCCAAACTGAGCATCAGTGAGCAGGTTATTGCTGTGATAGTGCTGCTTGACAGCAGTTAATGACCCTGTCCATGACTTTGCTGATGAATGAGAGAAGGCTGATGGGGTGGTAATTGGCCGGATTGGATTTGTCCTGTTTTTATGTGGACAGGACATACCTGGGCAGTTTTCAACATTGCCCAGTAGATGTCTGTGCTGTAGCCGTACTGGAACAGCTTGGTTAGGGTAGTTCTGGAGCACAAGTCGTCAGTACTATTGCCGGGATGTTGTCGGAGCCCAGAGCCTTTGCAGTATCTGGTGTCTTCAGCCATTTCTTCATCAGGTGGAGTGATCAAATTGTCTGAAGACTTACATCTGTGGTGGAGGAGACTTCAGGAGGAGCCGAGATGGACCATCCACTCGGTACATCTAGCTGAAGATGGTCTCTGCGTGTGTGTGTGTCTCGGTCTCTGTGTCTGTCTGTGTGCATGTGTTTCTCTCTCTCTGTCTGTGTGTGTGTGTGTCTCTCTCTCTGTGTCTCTGTGTGTGTGTGTGTCTGTGTCTCTCTCTCACTCTGTCTGTGTGTGTGTGTCTCTGTGCGTCTTGTGTGTGTGTCTGCCTTTCTGTCTGTGAGTCTCTCTGTCTGTGTCTTTCTCTCTGTCTGTCTGTGTGTGTGTCTCTCTCCCTCTCTCTGTCTGTGTGTGTGTCTCCCCCTCTCTGTCTGAGTGTCTCCCCCTGTGTGTCTCTCTCTCTTCCCTTGCCTGTCTGTCTATCTCTCCCTCCTTGTGTCTCCGAATCTCTCTCTGCTTGTTTCTCTCTCCTTGTCTCTCTCTGTCTCTCCCTCCATTCTTTTGTCATCCATGGGGAATGGGAAATTTTGTTGGGAGTAAAAGCTAACAGCATCACTGAGGGACAGCCCTCCTGGCGTTCCGCTGATGTGTGTGGAGGGTAACTGGCATCGAATCAATCCTGCACTGATCGGCCTTGTTCTGTGATCGTGCAGCAAATGAGAAAAAGAGAGGCAAATGAACCTCTTGTCAATCCGGATTGGGCGGGGTGGGGGCAGGGGGAGATTTTCATTTGCATTGAATAACTTCATTGTTTGACTTCAAAAATATTTGCAGCCAGGTGGGAGGGAGGGTTTGTTTCAAAAACAGCAGTCTGGGGAAAAAATATAATTGTGATCCATGAAAACCATCCAGATTAAATTCATCCATGTGGAACGGGCTGTGTTACCAATAATAAAAAACCACAAGACCCCTGCTAGAAAATATTTTTATTATTATTCATTCTCGGGATGTGGTCAGCCTGGCATGATACTAACAGCTTAGTGGGCAGGTACAAAAAATAATTTAAAAGACTATTGGAATGTTGGCCTTTATCTCAAGAGAACTGGAACACAAAGGGGTGGGAGTTATGTTACAGTTTATTTAAAGCTCTGGTCAGACCCCATCTGCAGTAACTGTGTTCAGTTCTGGGCCCCGCACCTCAGGAAGGATATATCAGCCTTGGAGAGGGTGCACCGCAGATTCACCAGAGTGATACTGGGTCTCAAAGGGTTAAATTACGAGGACAGGTTGCACAGACTAGGATTGTATTCCCTCAAGTACAGAAGATTAAGGGATGATCTAATTGACGGGTTTGAGTTGATTAAAGGATTCGATCAGGTTGATAGAGAGAAACTATTTCCTGTGGGGGGGGGGGGGCGGGGTGGGGCGGAAGAGTCCAGAACAAGGGGGCAGAAATTTAAAATTCGAGCCAGGGCCGTTCAGGGGTGATGTCAGGAAGCACTTCTTCACACAGAGGGGAGTGGAAATCTGGAACTCTCTCCCCCAAAAAACTGTTGATATTGGGGGTCAATTAGAAATTTCAAAACTGAGATTGACTCAGTCTGGGCCTGTACGTGACTCTAGTCTAACACCAATGCGGCTGACTCTTAACTGCCCTCAGAAGTGTCTGAGCAACTCACTCAGTTCAGGCAATTAAGGATGGGCAATAAATGCCTTTGGAACAGGAGGAGGCCATTCAGCCCCTCAAGCCTGCTCCACCAGTAAATTAGAACAATTTGTATCTTAACTCTATCAACCCCTCTTGGTTGCATAACCCTTAATACCCCTACTCCCAAAATCCCAGTGCAGCACTGAGGCAGCGCCGCACTGTCCGAGGGTCAGGGCCAAGGCAGCGCCGCACTGTCCGAGGGTCAGGGCCGAGGCAGCGCCGCACTGTCCGAGTGTCAGGGCCGCACTGTCCGAGGGTCAGGGCCGAGGCAGCGCCGCGCTGTCCGAGTGTCAGGGCCGCGCTGTCCGAGGGTCAGCGCCGCACTGTCCGAGGGTCAGGGCCGAGGCAGCGCCGCACTGTCCGAGGGTCAGGGCCGAGGCAGCGCCGCACTGTCCGAGGGTCAGGGCCGCACTGTCCGAGGGTCAGGGCCGAGGCAGCGCCGCGCTGTCCGAGTGTCAGGGCCGCGCTGTCCGAGGGTCAGGGCCGAGGCAGCGCCGCGCTGTCCGAGGGTCAGGGCCGAGGCAGCGCCGCACTGTCCGAGGGTCAGGGCCGAGGCAGCGCCGCACTGTCAGAGGGTCAGCGCCGCACTGTCCAAGGGTCAGGGCCGCACTGTCCGAGGGTCAGGGCCGAGGCAGCGCCGCACTGTCCGAGTGTCAGGGCCGCACTGTCCGAGGGTCAGGGCCGAGGCAGCGCCGCACTGTCCGAGTGTCAGCGCCGCACTGTCCGAGGGTCAGGACCGCAGGTCAGCGCCGAGGCAGCGCCGCACTGTCCAAGGGTCAGGGCCGCACTGTCCGAGGGTCAGGGCCGAGGCAGCGCCGCACTGTCCGAGGGTCAGCGCCGCGGCAGCGCCGCACTGTCCGAGTGTCAGGGCCGCACTGTCCGAGGGTCAGCGCCGAGGCAGCGCCGCGCTGTCCGAGTGTCAGGGCCGCACTGTCCGAGTGTCAGGGCCGAGGCAGCGCCGCACTGTCCGAGTGTCAGGGCCGCACTGTCCGAGTGTCAGGGCCGAGGCAGCGCCGCACTGTCCGAGTGTCAGGGCCGCACTGTCCGAGGGTCAGCGCCGAGGCAGCGCCGCGCTGTCCGAGTGTCAGGGCCGCACTGTCCGAGTGTCAGGGCCGAGGCAGCGCCGCACTGTCCGAGTGTCAGGGCCGCACTGTCCGAGTGTCAGGGCCGAGGCAGCGCCGCACTGTCCGAGTGTCAGGGCCGCACTGTCCGAGTGTCAGGGCCGCACTGTCCGAGTGTCAGCGCCGAGGCAGCGCCGCACTGTCCGAGGGTCAGCGCCGAGGCAGCGCCGCACTGTCCGAGTGTCAGGGCTGCACTGTCCGAGGGTCAGGGCCGCACTCTCCGAGGGTCAGGGCCGCACTGTTGGAGCTGCTGTCTTTCAGACTGGACATGAAACTAAGGTCCCGTCTTCCTTCTCAAGTGGATAATGTAGATCCCACAGCGACCAGACAAAGAGCAGGGGAGTTCTCCCCAGTGTCCTGGACAGTATTTATCCTTCAATCATATTAAAGCAGATGATCTGGTCATTATCTCAATGCAGTTTGTGGGATCTTGCTGTGCACAAATTGGCTGCTGTGATACCTACATTACAACAGTGACTAAACTTCAAAAAGTACTTCAGTGACTAAAATGTTTTAGGACTCCCTGAGAATGTGAAAGGCGCTACAGAAATGCAGTCTTTTAATCTGTAATGACACTATTATTATTACTATGGTTGAAAAACTGGAGGAAAGTTGCAGGACAGGAAATCACTCCATAGCCTCCCTCCTCCCTATTTCTGTAACATCCTGAAGCCCCTCAGAGATATCTGCACTCCTCCAATTCTGGCCCCTTACGAATCCCTAATATCCGTCTCCCCACCATTGACGACCTTGGCCCTAAGCTCTGGAATTCCCTCCCTCAGTGTCTCTGCCTGGTCTCCTTCTCACCTCCTTTATGAAGCTCCTTGAAATCTGCTTCATTGACCACACCTTTGGTCAAATATTTCCGTATGCGGCTCAGTGACGAAGTGGCAGAGAGAAAGAGAATGACACAATCTCCAGGGATGTCCTGAAGGCAATTGGCAGGCGTGTAATCCGTACCCCAGGGAGAGGAGGGGACCCGTACCCCAGCGAGAGTCGGCGCCTTCGGGGAGAGGAGGAGAATCCGTACCCCAGCGAGAGTCGGCGCCTTCGGGAGAGGAGGAGAATCCGTACCCCAGCGAGAGTGGGCGCCTTCGGGAGAGGAGGAGAATCCGTACCCCAGCGAGAGTCGGCGCCTTCGGGGAGAGGAGGGGAATCGTACCCCAGCGAGAGTCGGCGCCTTCGGGGAGAGGAGGGGAATCGTACCCCAGCGAGAGTCGGCGCCTTCGGGGAGAGGAGGGGACCCGTACCCCAGCGAGAGTCGGCGCCTTCGGGGAGAGGAGGGGACCCGTACCCCAGCGAGAGTCGGCACTGTCGGGGAGAGTGAATAATTTATAATGCTCATCAATTGGCGGAATTGAAGAAAATGTTTCGACCTCAAAACAAAAATCTGCAAATCACCTTGTTGGTCACATAAATGACCGATTATGTTTTTTTAAACAAATTGTGCAGAATGGCAGAGATTCCCGTCCAACCTTCCAGAGGAGGTCTCTGTTTGTATGAGTTGGTTTGGAGGCTCCTGGCTGTTTGAGAAACTTTGGGAGGAGGTGTCACAGCAGCCAGAAAGCTGCGGCTTAGGCAGACGCCAGCCCTGAGACTCAACCATATGCTTGAGAGGCCTCACACGTTCCTGCTGACTCGATTCACACGCAGACTATGGCAGCACATGTTCGCTTGGCTCCTGGCTTCATCCCTGTCTCAGCCGGGCTGTGTGGGAGGAGGTTGAATTTATTTTTATTGTTAACCCTCGCACACCTCAGCAGACTGGTGTGTGTGTGTGTTTTCCCCTATCCCCCGCTCCTCCCACCACCCCCATCCCCCGCTCCTCCCACCAGACCCCATCCGGAGTAACTGTGTTCAGTTCAGAGTCTGTGCAACCTGTCCTCGGAATTCAACCCTTTTAGCCCTGGTATCGTTCTGGTGAATCTCTCCAAAGCCAATAACTCCTTCCTGAGGGGTCTGTCCGGAACGGAACACAGTTACTCCCGATGGGGTCTGACCGGAACTGAACACAGTTACTCCCGATGGGGTCTGACCGGAACTGAACACAGTTACTCCGGATGGGGTCTGACCAGAACGGAACACAGTTACTCCCGATGGGGTCTGACCGGAACGGAACACAGTTACTCCCGATGGGGTCTGAACGGAACGGAACACAGTTACTCCAGATGGGGTCTGAACGGAACACAGTTACTCCCGATGGGGTCTGACCAGAACGGAACACAGTTACTCCCAATGGGGTCTGACCAGAACTGAACACAGTTACTCCGGATGGGGTCAGACCAGAACTGAACGCAGTTACTCCGGATGGTGTCTGACCGGAACTGAACACAGTTACTCCGGATGGGGTCAGACCGGAACTGAACACAGTTACTCCCGATGGGGTCTGACCGGAACTGAACACAGTTACTCCGGATGGGGTCTGACCGGAACTGAACACAGTTACTCCCGATGGGGTCTGACCGGAACTGAACACAGTTACTCCGGATGGGGTCTGACCGGAACTGAACACAGTTACTCCGGATGGGGTCTGACCGGAACGGAACACAGTTACTCCGGATGGGGTCTGACCGGAACGGAACACATTTACTCCGGATGGGGTCTGACCGGAACGGAACACATTTACTCCGGATGGGGTCTGACCGGAACGGAACACATTTACTCCGGATGGGGTCTGACCGGAACGGAACACAGTTACTCCCGATGGGGTCTGACCGGAACGGAACACATTTACTCCCGATGGGGTCTGACCGGAACGGAACACAGTTACTCCGGATGGGGTCTGACCGGAGCGGAACACAGTTACTCCGGATGGGGTCTGACCGGAGCGGAACACAGTTACTCCGGATGGGGTCTGACCGGAGCGGAACACAGTTACTCCGGATGAGTCTGACCGGAACGGAACACAGTTACTCCCGATGGGGTCTGACCGGAACGGAACACAGTTACTCCGGATGGGGTCTGACCGGAACGGAACACAGTTACTCCGGATGGGGTCTGACCGGAACGGAACACAGTTACTCCGGATGGGGTCTGACCGGAACGGAACACAGTTACTCCGGATGGGGTCTGACCGGAACTGAACACAGTTACTCCGGATGGGGTCTGACCGGAACGGAACGCAGTTACTCCGGATGGGGTCTGACCGGAACGGAACGCAGTTACTCCCGATGGGGTCTGACCGGAACGGAACGCAGTTACTCCCGATGGGGTCTGACCGGAACTGAACGCAGTTACTCCCGATGGGGTCTGACCGGAACGGAACGCAGTTACTCCGGATGGGGTCTGACCGGAACGGAACGCAGTTACTCCCGATGGGGTCTGACCGGAACGGAACGCAGTTACTCCCGATGGGGTCTGACCGGAACTGAACGCAGTTACTCCCGATGGGGTCTGACCGGAACAGAACGCAGTTACTCCCGATGGGGTCTGACCGGAACAGAACATAGTTACTCCCGATGGGGTCTGACCGGAACTGAACACAGTTACTCCCGATGGGGTCTGACCGGAACGGAACACAGTTACTCCCGATGGGGTCTGACAGGAACTGAACACAGTTACTCCCGAAGGGGTCTGACAGGAACTGAACACAGTTACTCCCGAAGGGGTCTGACCGGAACTGAACACAGTTACTCCGGACGGGGTCTGACCGGAACTGAACACAGTTACTCCGGACGGGGTCTGACCGGAACTGAACACAGTTACTCCCGAAGGGGTCTGACCGGAACGGAACACAGTTACTCCCGATGGGGTCTGACCGGAACGGAACACAGTTACTCCCGATGGGGTCTGACCAGAACGGAACACAGTTACTCCCGATGGGGTCTGACCAGAACGGAACACAGTTACTCCCGATGGGGTCTGACCAGAACGGAACACAGTTACTCCCGATGGGGTCTGTCCAGAACGGAACACAGTTACTCCCGATGGGGTCTGTCCAGAACGGAACACAGTTACTCCCGATGGGGTTTGACCAGAACGGAACACAGTTACTCCCAATGGGCTCTGACCAGAACTGAACGCAGTTACTCCGGATGGTGTCTGACCAGAACGGAACACAGTTACTCCCGATGGGGTCTGACCAGAACGGAACACAGTTACTCCCGATGGGGTCTGACCAGAACGGAACACAGTTACTCCAGACGGGGTCTGACCAGAACTGAACACAGTTACTCCGGATGGAGTCTGACCGGAACGGAACACAGTTACTCCAGACGGGGTCTGACCGGAACTGAACACAGTTACTCCAGACGGGGTCTGACCGGAACGGAACACAGTTACTCCCGATGGGGTCTGAGCAAAGCTTTAAATAAACTATAACATAACTTCCACCCCATTATATTTCAGCCCTCTTGAGATAAAAAGGCCAACATTCTAAAACTCTTTTTAATTACTTTTTTTTCTACCAGTTCAATCATTTTTAGTGATTTTTGAACATGAGCTCCTAAATCTCTGTTCCTCCAGCTCCTAGCTTCCCCGCATTGAGAAACTAGTCTGATCGATCTTTCTTGGGTCTGAAGTGGATGGTCTACGTCGAACTCCAGCTGCAACAGTTTTTGCCCACTCAGTTATCCATCCATTATTTACTGTGCCACATAGCTTGGTGTCATCAGCAAACTTGGAGATATGGCTCTATCTATCATTTCATCTGAATCATTGTTAAGTATAATGAAAAGCTGAGGTCCCGGAATCGAGCCCTGGAGGACAGCACTGGTCACATCCTGCCAATTGGAGCACAACTCATTATCCCTACTCTCTGTCTCCTCGCTATTGACCAGTTGCTAATCCAAGTCCAATAAGTTGCTTCCAATTATATGCTCCCTCATTTTTGTTAAAAGTCTCTTGTGTGGAACCTTGTCGAATGCCTTCTGGAAGTCCATATAAAAACATCCATAGACATTCCCTTATCTACCACAGTAGTGACCTCCTCAAAAAATTCAACTAGGTTTGTTAGACATGACCTACCCTTTACAAATCCATGCTGGTTCTCTCTGATGTTTCGTCTCCTTATTTAAGGAAGGATGTAAATGCATTTGAGATGGTTCAGAGAAGGTTTTGATATCTGGATTGAGAGGGTTGTCTTATGAGGAAAGATTGGACAGACTGGGCTTGTTTTCACTGGAGTTTAGAAGAGTGAGGGGAGACTTGATTTGAAGTTTATAAGATCCTGAACAGTCTTGACAAGGTGGGTGTGGAAAGGATGTTTCCTCTTGTGGGTGAGTCCAGTACTAGGGGGCATTGATTTAAAATTAGGGGGCACCTTTTTAGGATAGAGATGAGGAGAAATTTTTTCTGAGGGTTGTACGACTTTGGAACTCCCTGCCTCAGAAGGTGGTGGAGGCGGGGTCATTGAATATTTTTAAGGTGGGGGTAGATAGATTCTTGTTAGGCAAGGGAATCAAAGATTATCAGGGGGTAGGTAGATGGGAGTGGAATTCGAGTCAGAAACAGATCAGCCATGATCTTATTGCATGGCAGAGCAGGCTCGAGGGGCAGAATGGCCTACATCTGCTCCTAATTCATATATTCGTATGTTTGTCCAAGCACTCAAGTCACTTTGTTTCTAATAACCTGTTCCAGTAACTTCCCCACCACTGATGTTAGAATAATAGGCTTGGAACTTCCTAGTTTACCTGCCCTACCCTTAAATGGTGGAATGGAAATCACGGTTCCCTTTAAAACGTAATTATCTGTGCCACCAGCTTGTTTCGGTGCACAAGCCCCTTAATTTTTTTTTTGCATATCTGTGCATGCGCGGAGGTGGCCTGTGTGGTATCGTCAGGCAGCTATGCAATCACACACCCAGACAGCTTAGCAGGAACATTGACATTGAGGCAGTAGTGTAGTGGTAATGTCAATAGACTAGTAATCCAGAGCACTGACTAATGCTCTGGGGACATGGGTTCGAATCCCACCACACCAGGTGGTGAAATTTGAATTCAATCAATAAATCTGGAATTAAAAGCTGGTCTAATGGTGACCATGAAACCATTGTCGATTGTTGTAAAAACCAATCTGGTTTACCGATGTCCTTTAGGGAAGGAAATCTGCTGTCCTTACCTGGTCTGGCCTACATGTGACTCCAGACCCAAAGCAATATGGTTGACTCTTAAATGCCCTCTGAAATGGCCTAGCAAGCCACTCAGTTCCAGGCCAATTTGGGATGGGCAATAAATGCTGGCCTGGCCAGTGATGCCCACATCCCACGAATGAATTTTAAAAAAGTTGCAATACAGTTGCCAACTCTCCAGGAATTAAAGATTAATTTCCTGGACATTGCTTCCAGCAACCCTGGAGAAAAATTACTCTGGGATGTTAACAAAAAAATCTTTGATTCCTTTTATTTATTAGTTATTAAAATATTGGAGATTGAAGGTGGGGGGGGGGGTAAAAGGCTGTTTAACTGACAGTCAAGAATCATCCAATCGGTTAACAGTCTGTTTGCTTTCTGATTGGCTGGGGAACTCGGGGCACCTTGATGGACATGTCAGGCGACCAATGGCAGGATGGTGGGCGTGCGGGGTAGTTGGCAGCAGGAGGTCATGTGACAATACCTTGATGGATATGTTGGCAAAACCATCACATCTGAATAATCAACTGGACATCATCAAAAGGATGGGAATATCCATTAAGTTCAACTTCTCCCATCCTGGTAGTGATGTGATATGGCAATACCCGTGTCAGCCATGACTCAGCGGGTAGCACCTCTGCCTCCGAGTCAGAAGGTTGTGGGTTCATGACCCATTCCAGGACAAATTAAGGAGTAGAACTTCAAAGATAATAATCTCTGGATTATTACCTGAGTTACATGCAAATTGGCATGGGGCAAATAAGGTTAGAGAAATTAATGCTTGGCTCAAAGACTGGTGTGGTAAGAAGTGGGTTCCGGTTCGTGGGGCACTGGCACCAGTACTGGGGAAAGTGGTGGCTGTACCGTTGGGATGGTTTACACCTGAACCGTGCTGGGGCCAGTGTTCGAGCGAACCGCATAACTAGGGAAGTAGAGAGGGTTTTAAACTGAATAATGGGGGAAAGGGATCAAATTTGGGAAGATATGGTAAATCAAGGAGTAGAGACAAGGCAAAAAAGAAAGGTATTAATATGGGAAATGATAAAAAGACTGTGACAGGAAGGGACAGAGCGTACAAATCTAAGAGTAAATCAACAGATAAGGCTAGAGGTTACAAAAATGATAAAAGGACAAAACTAAAGACTCTGTATCTGAATGCACGTAGCATTCAAAACAAAACAGATGAACTGAGAGTGAAAATAGAAATAAATAAGTATGATCTGATGGCCATTAAAGAGACATTGTTGCAGGACGACATAGATTGGGACCTGAATATTGAAGGGTGCATGACATTTAAGAAGGACAGGAAGCTAGGAAAAGGTAGAGGAGTAGCTCTGTTAATTAATGATGGTATTAGCACAATAGAGAGAGGTTCAGGAGACCAGGATGTAGAAGCAGTTTGGAAAGAGATAAGAAATTATAAAGGCAAGAAGTCACTTGTGGGAGTGGTGTACAGGCCACCTAACATTAACCACACTGTAGGACAGGTTATAAAGGAAGAAATAATGGCAGCTTGTCAGAAAGGTGCAGTGATAATTATGGAGGATTTTAACCTACATATAGACTGGAAAAATCAGATGGGCAGAGATAGCCTAGATGAACAGTACATACCAGACCTGCTGAGTATTTCCAGCATTTCTTGTTTTTATTTGAGGAGTACATGGAATGTTTTCAGGATAATTTCTTGGAACAATACATTCTGGAGCCAACCAGACAGAAGGCTATACGAGATCTGGTATTGTGCAATGAGATAGGATTAATTAATGACCTCATAGTTAAGGCACCCCGAGGTAGCAGCGATCATAATATGATTGAATTTTACATTCAGTTTGAGGGAGAGAAGAGTGGGTCCAAGACTAGTATTTTAAACGTCATCAGGACAATTATGAGGGCATTAAAGCAGAGCTAGTTAAAATGAACTGGCAAATCAAGTGAAGGGATAGGCCAATAGAGATGCAGTGTCAGACATTTAAGGGGATATTTCAGAATACACAGAATAGATACATTTCAACGAGAAAGAAAAATCCCAAGGGTGGGACCCGCCATCTGTGGTTAACGAAAACAGTTAAAGATAGCATCAAACTTAAAGAAAAAGCCTATAATTGCACAACGATGGGAGACCGGTTAGAAGATTGGACAGAATATAAAAACCAGCAAAGATTGACTAAAAGATTGATAAGGAAGGTAAAATAAGAGTATGAGAGAAAGCTAGCTAGAAATATAAAGACAGATAGTAAGAGTTTCGATAGATATTTAAAAAAGAAAAGTTAACAAAGTGAGTGTTGGTCCTATAGAAAGTGAGTCTGGGGAATTAATACTAGATAATAAGGAGATGGCAGATGAATTGAACAGGTATTTTGCATTGGTCTTCACTGTTGAGGATACAAGTAATATCCCAGAATTAGCTGTAAGTCAGGAAATGGAAGGGAGGGAGGAATACAAGAAAATTACAATCACCAGGGAAGTGGTGAACAAATTGTTGGAGCTGTGGGCTGACAAGTCCCTGGGTCCTGATGGACTTCATCCTAGGGTGTTAAAAGAAGTGGCTAATGAAATAGTTGATGCGCTAGTTTTAATTTTCCAAAATTCCCAAGATTTGGGGAAGGTTCCGTTAGATTGGAAAATAGCGACTGTACCTCCTTTATTCACAAAGCGAGGGAGACAGAAAGCAGGAAACTACAGGCCAGTTAGTTTAACATCTGTCTTATGGAAAATGTTAGCAGCTATTATTAAAGATGTTATAGCCGGGCACTTCGAAAAATTCAAGGTAATCAGGCAGAGTCAACATGGTTTTGTGAATGGTTAAACATTATTTCCCAATTTATTGGAGTTCTTTGAGGGAGTTACATGTGCTGTGCATAAAGGGGAACCGGTGAATGTATTGCACTTAGATTTCCAGAAGGCATTTGATAAGGTGCCACATCAAAGGTTATTGCAGAAAATAAAAGCTCATGGTGTTGTGGGTAACATATCGGCATGGATAGAAGATTGGTTAGTTAACAGGAAACAGAGAGTAGGTATAAATGGGTCATTTTCTGCATGGCAAGATGTAACGAGTGGTGTGTCACAGGGATCAGTGCTGGGGCCTCAACTTTTTACAATTTATATAAATGACTTAGATGAAGGGACTGAATGTATTGTTGCTAAATTTGCTGATGACACAAAGATAGGTAGGAAAGTAACTTGTGAAGAGGACATAAGGGGGCTACAAAGGGATACAGATAGGTTAAGTGAGTGGGCAAAGATCTGACAAATGGAGTATAATGTGGGAAAGTGAGAAATTGTCCATTTTGGTAGGAAGAATAAAAAATCATATTATCTAAATGGTGAGAGATTGCAGAGCTCAGATGCAGAGGGATCTGGGTGCCCTAGTGTATGAATCACAAAAGATTAGTATGCAGGTACAGCACGTAATTAGGAAAGCTAATAGAATGTTATTGTTTATCGCAAGGGAATTGAATACAAAAGTAGGGAGGTTATGCTTCAGCTATACAGGGCATTGGTGAGACCACATCTGGAGTACTGTGTACAGTACTGGTCTCCTTATTTAAGGAAGGATGTAAACTCGGAGGCAGTACAGAGAAGATTTACTAGACTAATACCTGGAATGGGCGGGCTGTCTTACGAGGAAGGATTGGACAGGCTAGGCTTGTATCCACTGGAATTTAGAAGAGTAAGAGGCGACTTGATTGAAACATATATGATTCTGAGGGGTCTTGACAGGGTGGATGTGGAAAGGATGTTTACCCATGTGGGAGAATCTAGAACTAGGGGGTCACTGTTTAAAAATAAGGGGTCGCCCATTTAAGACAGAGATGAGGAGAATTTTTTTCTCTGAGGGTTGTGAGTCTTTGGAATTCTCTTCCTCAAAAGGCAGTGGAAGCAGAGTCTTTGAACATTTTTAAGGCAGAGGTAGATAGATTCTTGATAAGCAAGGGGGTGAAAGGTTATCAGGAAGAGGTGGAAATGTGGAGTAATCAGTTCAGCCATGAACTTATGGAATGGCGGAGCAGGCTCGAAGGGCCGAGTGGCCTACTCCTGCTCTTAATTCATATGTTCATAAAATCAAATCTGACACTCCAGTGCAGTACTGAGGGAGCGCTGCACTGTCAGAGGGTCAGTACTGAGGGAGTGCTGCACTGTCGGAGGGTCAGTACTGAGGGAGCGCTGCACTGTCGGAGGGTCAGTACTGAGGGAGCGCTGCACTGTCAGAGGGTCAGTACTGAGGGAGTGCTGCACTGTCAGAGGGTCAGTACTGAGGGAGCGCCGCACTGTCGGAGGGTCAGTACTGAGGGAGCGCCGCACTGTCGGAGGGTCAGTACTGAGGGAGTGCTGCACTGTCGGAGGGTCAGTACTGGATTTTGTTCTCACGTCTCTTTGGCAAAGGGAATCGTGAACAAATTAGTCGGGCTGAAATGAAAACTGCACTGTCTGATTGGATAATCCAGGCCCTATTCCAGTGAGCTCCTGTTGGAAAGTGTATCCCAGCTAATAGAACAAGGCAGCCAAAGATATTTTAATTAGAAAACAAGGCAGAAAGTGCGGTGAGTTAATTGGTTGGCAGATCACTCAATATTTAATTGAAAACATTTTGGCTTATGAAATATTTCACTTAAATTAAAAACTGACAAGGAAGGAACCCTCCAGGAAAGAGAGAGAGAGAGAGACAGGGGAGTGGGGGAGAGAGAGAGAAAGAGATGGGGGTATGGGTCCCACACACACCGACTCTCACTGGGGTACGGGTCCCGCACACACCGACTCTCACTGGGGTACGGGGTCCCGCACACACCGACTCTCACTGGGGTACGGGTCCCGCACACACCGACTCTCACTGGGGTACGGGTCCCACACACACCGACTCTCACTGGGGTACGGGTCCCGCATCATTACTGTTTTTCTGTCATTGCACATTAGAGTTTTGAGATCTGTCTAACTCCCCTCCCTCTCCCCTTCTGCAGCTGTGAGACACAGTCTCAATGCAAACCTTCAGAAACAGAGGAAGAAGCAGAGGAGAAATCGGACCACGTTTAACAGTTTGCAGCTGCAGGCCCTGGAGAGGGTTTTTGAGAGGACGCATTATCCAGACGCATTTGTCCGGGAAGAGGTGGCCAGGAGGGTCAATCTGAGTGAGGCCAGAGTACAGGTCAGGACAAATCACTGCGATACGGGGAATGAACGGCATGCAAACACACAGAGTATTTGATGGGATACCACCGATGTTGACACTCCACAAGCCTCCTCCCACTCTCATTACCACTCCCACCCTCTGTATCCCAATCTTCCCTTTTCCCCTGTGTACATATCAAGCACCCCCTTAAATACATCAATGCACATCGACACTATGCGACCTCAGATTCTGCTCTGCATGAAGAAATTCCTTATTTGATCTGTAAATCGCACCAAGTGGTTTGTGCTTCTCAAACTCAAACCCATTCCCTTCGCCTTCCCCAGTGTCGGCAGGTCACTGATCAGATGTTAGCTGGGCAGAGAGAGAGAGAGAGACGGGAATACTGTCTGCCCAATCCACAGGATATCAAAGGAGCTCATGGATCAATCCGAGGAGTGCTGGTAGAGAAACTGGGAGGTTTCATCAGAGGCAAATCATATTGATGCATTAAAGGAGAGGCTAGATAAACACTAGTGGGAGAAAGGAATAGATGGACCTCCACAATATCTGCACTTCTCTAATTCTGGCCTCCTGCAATTCCCTGATTCCCATCGCTCCACCACTGGCAGCCGTGCCTTCAGCTGCTGAGGCCCTGAGCTCCAGAATTCCTTCCTAAACCTCTCCACCTCTCTCTCTTCCTTTAAGATGTTCTTTAAAACCTCCCTCTTTGACCATGCTTTTGGTCACTTGCCCTAATTTGTGTGACTCGGTGTCAAATTTTGTGCCATAGCGCTCCTGTGAAGCACCTTAAGATGTTTTACCATATTAAAGGCACTATATAAATGCAAGTTGTTGTTTGATATGTTGACAGGGTGAGTTGAAGAGAGATGGGAGGACACACGTGGAGCATAAAACCCAGCACAGAGCAGATGGGCAGAATGGCCTGTTTGTGCTGTAAATACTGTGTAATTCTAAGCACTGTTATTGGGTAACAGAAGGCAAATACATCTCTCTCTCTCTCTCTCTCTCAGGTCTGGTTTCAGAATCGGAGGGCTAAGTTTCGCAGGAATGAACGAGCCATTTTCACTGGAAGAACAGTGTCGCTGCTCAAATCCTACAGCTCGGAAACAGCCGTTGAACAGCCTGTAGCTGCCAGACACACCCCGCTGAATGCAGAATACCACCCATGGTCCACAAACTCCTCCTACAGGTACAGTCAGCCCATAAGGGGAAATCCTTAATGCAAAAGGACAAAGACAAAATTTAAATATCCCCACCCATTGCATTCAATTTCTCTCTAAAATAATTTTAATAAAATCTGATTTGACAACTTGAATCATCATCCCGGTAAACCAGAGTTGACCGACAGAGGCACAAAAGAAAGTGGCTAATTCGCTCACCTCCGAGGCTGAAGGCTGCATTATCAGAGGTTCCATCTTTCGGATGAAATGTTAAACTGAGGCACCATCTTTACTCTGTATCTAACCCCATGCTGTACCTGTCCTGGGAGAGTTTGATGGGACAGTGTAGAGGGAGCTTTACTCTGTATCTAACTTGTACCCCATTGAGAATTTGGGGTACTGTAGTTCAGTACAGACTAGGGATGGATCTGGGACCTTCTGGCCTCCCAGTATCACACATCGGGGGTGGGTGGTGGGGTGTTGTGGGGGAGCCTGGCATTTACTGCAAAGCACTTTTCTTAAATGACTGCCATTATATTTATATAAAGGATCTTCTGTGATTTGTGTTTTGACAGCCCAGTTCCTTCCTACAGCTCGACTGGATCGAGCCCGAGCAGCTCTGGGATGACAATGGCGAACAGCATCGCCAGTCTACGACTCAAGGCCAAGGAATTCAGCCTCCAGCGGAGCCACGCGCCTCCCATAGACTGACCCAGGATTGGCCTGGGACAAAGCCGAGTACTCGGGACAATCTGACCCAGGACAAGGTACATAGGGATCACTGAAACAGTCCAAATCCTGGAACCAGCTTGACTTACTAATGACTCTGGTCACTCCTTTCAGGACTCGTGCATCTCGCTATATCTCCTTGGATACTGTGGCGGTTGTCACGACGACCACCTCAGTGGGTGCAGTGAGCTGTGATGTGATTCTGATCCTTGATGGTGACGGAATGATTGCAAATGTCACTTTCAATGTTCACCAGAGCACACGTCTTTAGTAAAGACTGTGTTGATTCATCGCTGGACCCTTGTTCAGCAGCCTCCCAGCCCCTCCCCCAACTCCACCCCTCTTTCCCCAACCCTCCCCCCCGGACCATAATCTGGTCCCGCCCCACATTAATTTTGAACCTGGAGAGGCAGAGGAGAGGGACATTCACCCACAAGTGTGACCCCTAATGCACTAAGCAAAAAAAGGATGTTGACGCTGGGGTACGGGTCCCACACGCACCGACTCTCACTGGGCTACGGGTCCCACACGCACCGACTCTCACTGGGCTACGGGTCCCACACGCACCGACTCTCACTGGGCTACGGGTCCCACACGCACCGACTCTCACTGGGCTACGGGTCCCACACGCACCGACTCTCACTGGGCTACGGGTCCCACACGCACCGACTCTCACTGGGCTACGGGTCCCACACGCACCGACTCTCACTGGGCTACGGGTCCCACACGCACCGACTCTCACTGGGCTACGGGTCCCACACGCACCGACTCTCACTGGGCTACGGGTCCCACACGCACCGACTCTCACTGGGCTACGGGTCCCACACGCACCGACTCTCACTGGGCTACGGGTCCCACACGCACCGACTCTCACTGGGCTACGGGTCCCACACGCACCGACTCTCACTGGGCTACGGGTCCCACACGCACCGACTCTCACTGGGCTACGGGTCCCACACGCACCGACTCTCACTGGGCTACGGGTCCCACACGCACCGACTCTCACTGGGCTACGGGTCCCACACGCACCGACTCTCACTGGGCTACGGGTCCCACACGCACCGACTCTCACTGGGCTACGGGTCCCACACGCACCGACTCTCACTGGGCTACGGGTCCCACACGCACCGACTCTCACTGGGCTACGGGTCCCACACGCACCGACTCTCACTGGGCTACGGGTCCCACACGCACCGACTCTCACTGGGCTACGGGTCCCACACGCACCGACTCTCACTGGGCTACGGGTCCCACACGCACCGACTCTCACTGGGGTACGGGTCCCACACGCACCGACTCTCACTGGGGTACGGGTCCCACACGCACCGACTCTCACTGGGGTACGGGTCCCACACGCACCGACTCTCACTGGGGTACGGGTCCCACACGCACCGACTCTCACAGACCTCAGAATAGAGACATTCACCCCATCTGCCCAGCCTAGATTTAAACCATGATCCCACTGGTTGTGTCAGGGCCCAAACTATTCCTGAATAAAAATACTCTGTTAGGTTCTGAAAGGAATTGGAACGGAGGTTGCAGGAAAGCTGACACTAATACAAAGCATTATGTCACAATGAGTTTCTGCACGCGAGTTTTAATTGTACAAGAAAAATATTAAATAAATAGAATCAAAATAATGTATTGTAAACCAGTGACAGGGCTCCGACAATCACCTCCTCCTATCACTGACTGCTAACTGTCTATCTGTAATTTTATCCTGTTCTTTATCTGCCAAGACCAACTAGAACAACAACCTGCATTTAGATAGCGCCTTTCAACATCATAAAACACCCAAGGTGCTTCACTGGAACGTTATCAAACAAAGTTTGACACCGAGCCACATAAGAAGATATTAGGACAGGTAACCAAACACATAGTCAAAGAGCAAGGTTCTGAGGAGCATCTTAAAGGAGGAAAGAGAGATAGAGAGGACTCATGGGATTGGGGTAATATATTAGCCTGGGTAGAGGATTGGTTAACAGACAGAAAACAGAGAGTCAGGAGAAAAGGGTCATTTTCAGGTTGGCACCAGGTAACTAATGGGGTACCAGAAGGATCAGAGCTGTTGTCTCCTCTATTTACAATCTATATTAACGACTTAGACGAAGGGACTGAGTGTAATGTGTCCAAGTTTGCTAGCGATACAAAGCTAGGTAAGACAGTAAACTGTGGAGAGACAAAGAGGCTGCAACAGGTTAAGTGAGTGGGCAAGAAGGTGAAAGATGGAGTATAATGTGGGGAAGTGTGAAATTATTCACTTGGGTAGAAAGAATGGAAAAGCAGAAATTTTTATAAGGTGAGAGGGATTTGGGTTTCCTTGTACATGAATCACAGAAAGTTTACATGCAGGGACAGCGAGCAATTAGTAAGGCAAATGGGATGTTTAGTACAAGGGGACTGGAGTACAAGAGTAAGGAAGTCTTACCGCAATTTTGCAGGGCTTTGGTGAGATTCACCTGGAGTAGTGTGTACAGTTTTAGTCTCCCTACCTAAGAAAAGATATACTTGCCCCAGAGAGGGGGCAGTAAAGGTTCACAAGATTGATTTCCTGAAATGAGAGTGTTGTCCTGTGAAGAGAGATTGAGTAGAATGGGCCTGTACTCATTGGAGTTTAGAAAAATGAGAGATGATCTCCTTGAAACATATAAGATTCTGAGAGGGTTTGACAGGGTAGATGCTGAGAGGCTGTTCCCACCCACCCTCCAGGCTGAACAGTGTAGAACTATAGGGCAGTGTCTCAGGATAAGGGGTTGGTTATTTAGGACTGAGACAAGGAAAAATTTCTTCATCAAAGGGTTGTGAATCTTTGGAATTCTATTCTCCAGATCGCTGTGGATACTCAGTCATTGAGTATATTCAAGACTGAGATAGATAGATTTTTGGTGTCTCAGGGAATTGAGGGATACGGAGAGTGGGCAGGAAAGTGGAGTTGAGGCAGAAGATCAGCCATGATCATATTGAATGGCACAGGATCGAGGGGCCGAATGGCCTTCTCCAGCTCCTATTTCTTATGTTCCTAAGAGAGGTTTAGGGAGGGAATTCCAGAGCTGAAGGCACAGGCGACAATGGTGCAGCGATTAAAATCGGGGATGCTCAGGAGGTCAGAATTGGAGGAGTGCAGAGATCTCGGAGAGTTGAAAGGGTTACAGAGGTAAGGAAGGGATGGAAGGATTTGAAATCAAGGATGAGAATCTTTTAGCTGAGAAAATGGATCTCCCCTGAAATCATAAACTCACTGAATCATTCGCTTTTGCCCGCTCTTCCTCAGCCTTCAATGTGGGCCCCTCTTGCTCTCTCTTTGTTTTACTTGGCCACTCTTCCCTTCAAGCAAGATTTTAATAACTTTTGGCCTTTGGTAAAGATTCCCAAGAATCATTATTGAGGGAATAAAATCCAGTACAGAGCCAACTATTAAAATAAAAGACCAATTCCCAGAGGACAAACCGGAGCCAGAAAGAAACCAGACAAATAGGAGCTGGTCTGGACATTTACCCCATTTCCCCCCCGCCACTGCCCCCACTGCATCCTCTGCTCCTTGTGTGTTCCAACTTTCATGGGGACTTTCCCCAAGAAACAATTAAAATCCCAGCATTAACCATCCCATTGGATTAAGTTAGGGATTAATTCTCCTCTTCCTCTCCTCAACCCTCCTCTCTCCATCTCCCCCTTCCCACCCCCACCGTCCTCTCCTTCCTCCTTTTCTACCCCCCTCCTCCTCCTCCAGATAACACTGCTGCTTTTTGAAGGAGCGATGAATTTGCCTCAGTTGCTGTTCCTGGCATCTCTACTCCATGGTAATAAAAGTTTTTTTTCTAATCTCCAGTCTCACAGGGGATTTGATGTTAGTTTGCTTTGTTTTAACGTGCTCACAATCCAACTTAAACAGTCATGTGCCAGCTCCATTTTAAAGAGCTGGATCGTGTTACTAATGGAAACAAGGCACTGGTTCAGATGCTGGAGCAGGAACCCAGGGGCCTGGACGAATAATCTCAAGACCGTGGGTTCAAATGCCATTGTGGGCAGATCGAGAAGTTAAATTTCAGTTTTTAAAAAGCTGGGATCAGTAAAAGTGACCATGAAACTGTCAGATTGTCTTAAAAACCCAACTGGGTCACGACTGTCCTTTAGGGAAGGAAACCTGACGTCCTTACCCGGTCTGGGACTATGTGACTCCAGTCTCACAGCCACATGACTGACTCTTAACTGCCCCCAGCAGTGGTCACTCCGTTTGCATCAAACCAGCAGTTCACAAAGGCAGCTCAACACCACTGGCAACTAGGGGTTGGTGGCAAACGCTGGCCTTGTCAGCGAGCCTCGCATTCCCAAACTTAATTCAAATTAAAAATTTCAACAAAATAAAGCCTGTTCACAACTGTGAACCGGGATGTGTCGGATGATTTTTATCGTCTGATCCTTACGTCCCTGCAGCTGAAAACACTTCATTCTTCATCAGGAAAAAATAAAGCAACTTTGGCACAGTTATAAAGGTCATACCTTACCAGAGGATTGGCAGCTGAAACCAGTTATTTTACCTCCAAATGGGACCAGAATTCTTCACACAAACTCGTTGATGCTCCACAGCAGTGCCTAGTCCCGCAACACCTTGATTTCAAAATTCTCATCCTGAGTTTCTGGAGTGGGACTTGAAACCATTGACCTTCTGAGAGAGGTCAGAGGGCAATCAGTGGGTCACACTGGGGCTCTTTAGCTTCTGTTGGAGCCCCACTGTGATCAGACTCTCAGTCTGACCTTCCCGACTGGCGCACGAGAGGGAGCGCAGCCACGGTGTAGAGCAGGGTGAACCTGTTAACTTTTGCAAGAGTATTTTATGTGACTGAATTTACAGTTGTGTAACGGAGAAATCTCACCCAGAATCAACTGAAAAAACAAAGGGTAAACAAGTCTGTGCGGGGTCCAGATTGACACAGGCACAAGTCTGTGCGGGGTCCAGATTGACACAGGCATGACGGGAGACTACAACTGCGGTGAGGGAGTAAATAGTTCAATAATGGGGAGAGAGATGGACGGAGGGGGAAGAAAGAGAGAGAGAGAGAGAGAGAGAGAGATGGGGGGGGGCGAAGAGAGAGAGACGGGGGGGGAAGAGAGAGAGACGGGGGGGGTGGGAAGAGAGAGAGACGGGGGGGGGAAGAGAGAGAGACGGGGGGGGGGAAGAGAGAGAGACGGGGGGGGGGAAGAGAGAGAGACGGGGGGGGGGAAGAGAGAGAGACGGGGGGGGGGAAGAGAGAGAGACGGGGGGGGGAAGAGAGAGAGACGGGGGGGGGAAGAGAGAGAGACGGGGGGGGGTGGAAGAGAGAGAGACGGGGGGGGGTGGAAGAGAGAGAGACGGGGGGGGGGGGAAGAGAGAGAGACGGGGGGGGGGGGAAGAGAGAGAGACGGGGGGGGGGAAGAGAGAGAGACGGGGGGGGGGAAGAGAGAGAGACGGGGGGGGGGGGAAGAGAGAGAGACGGGGGGGGGGAAGAGAGAGAGACGGGGGGGGGGAAGAGAGAGAGACGGGGGGGGGGGAAGAGAGAGAGACGGGGGGGGGGAAGAGAGAGAGACGGGGGGGGGAAGAGAGAGAGACGGTGGGGGGGGGGAAAGAGAGAGAGACGGGGGGGGGGGGGGAAGAGAGAGAGACGGGGGGGGAAGAGAGAGAGACGGGGGGGGGGAAGAGAGAGAGACGGGGGGGGGGGGAAGAGAGAGAGACGGGGGGGGGGGGAAGAGAGAGAGACGGGGGGGGGGGGGAAAGAGAGAGAGACGGGGGGGGGCGGAGAGAGAGAGACGGGGGGGGCGGAGAGAGAGAGACGGGGGGGGCGGAGAGAGAGAGACGGGGGGGGCGGAGAGAGAGAGACGGGGGGGGCGGAGAGAGAGAGACGGGGGGGGCGGAGAGAGAGAGACGGGGGGGGCGGAGAGAGAGAGACGGGGGGGGCGGAGAGAGAGAGACGGGGGGGGCGGAGAGAGAGAGACGGGGGGGGCGGAGAGAGAGAGACGGGGGGGGCGGAGAGAGAGAGACGGGGGGGGCGGAGAGAGAGAGACGGGGGGGGGGGGGGGGGAGAGAGAGAGAGACGGGGGGGGGGAGAGAGAGAGAGACGGGGGGGGGGAGAGAGAGAGAGACGGGGGGGGGGGAGAGAGAGAGAGACGGGGGGGGGGGGAGAGAGAGAGACGGGGGAGGGGGAAGAGAGAGCGGGGGAGGGGGAAGAGAGAGAGACGGGGGAGGGGGAAGAGAGAGAGACGGGGGAGGGGGAAGAGAGAGAGACGGGGGAGGGGGAAGAGAGAGAGACGGGGGAGGGGGAAGAGAGAGAGACGGGGGGGGAGAGAGAGAGACGGGGGGGGGGAGAGAGAGAGACGGGGGGGGGGAGAGAGAGAGACGGGGGGGGGGGGGAGAGAGAGAGACGGGGGGGGGGGGGGAGAGAGAGAGACGGGGGGGGGGGGGGGAGAGAGAGACGGGGGGGGGGGAGAGAGAGAGACGGGGGGGGGGGGGAGAGAGAGAGACGGGGGGGGGGGGGAGAGAGAGACACGGGGGGGGGGAAGAGAGAGAGACGGGGGGGGGGAAGAGAGAGAGACGGGGGGGAAGAGAGTGAGAGAGACGGGGGGGAAGAGAGTGAGAGAGACGGTGGGGGGGAAGAGAGAGAGACCTTGGGGGGGGAAGAGAGAGAGACCGGGGGGGGGAGAAAAGAGAGAGAGAGACGGGGGGGGGAGAAAAGAGAGAGAGAGACGGGGGGGGGGGGAGAAGAGAGAGAGAGACGGGGGGGGGGGAGAAGAGAGAGAGAAAGAGAGAGACGGGGGGGGAAGAGAGAGAGACGGGGGGGGGGAAGAGAGAGAGACGGGGGGGGGAAGAGAGAGAGACGGGGGGGGGAAGAGAGAGAGACGGGGGGGGAAGAGAGAGAGACGGGGGGGGGAAGAGAGAGAGACGGGGGGGGGGGAAGAGAGAGAGACGGGGGGGGGGAAGAGAGAGAGACGGGGGGGGGGGGAGAGAGAGAGACGGGGGGGGGAAGAGAGAGAGACGGGGGGGGGGGGGGGAAGAGAGAGAGACGGGGGGGGGGGGAAGAGAGAGAGACGGGGGGGGGGAAGAGAGAGAGACGGGGGGGGAAGAGAGAGAGACGGGGGGGGGAAGAGAGAGAGAGACGGGGGGGGAAGAGAGAGAGAGACGGGGGGGGGAAGAGAGAGAGAGACGGGGGGGGGGAAGAGAGAGAGAGACGGGGGGGGGGAAGAGAGAGAGAGACGGGGGGGGGAAGAGAGAGAGAGACGGGGGGGGGAAGAGAGAGAGAGACGGGGGGGGGGAAGAGAGAGAGAGACGGGGGGGGGGAAGAGAGAGAGAGACGGGGGGGGGAAGAGAGAGAGAGACGGGGGGGGGAAGAGAGAGAGAGACGGGGGGGAGAAAAGAGAGAGAGAGACGGGGGGGGGGAGAAGAGAGAGAGAAAGAGAGAGACGGGGGGAAGAGAGAGAGTGAGAGAGAGACGGGGGGGGAAGAGAGAGAGAGAGACGGGGGGGGGGGGAAAGAGAGAGAGACGGGGAGGGGGGGAAAGAGAGAGAGACGGGGAGGGGGGGAAAGAGAGAGAGACGGGGAGGGGGGGAAAGAGAGAGAGACGGGGAGGGGGGGAAAGAGAGAGGGACGGGGAGGGGGGGAAAGAGAGAGGGACGTGGAGGGGGGGGAAAGAGAGAGAGACGGGGAGGGGGGGGAAAGAGAGAGAGACGGGGAGGGGGGGAAAGAGAGAGAGACGGGGAGGGGGGGGAAAGAGAGAGAGACGGGGAGGGGGGGAAAGAGAGAGAGACGGGGAGGGGGGGGAAAGAGAGAGAGACGGGGAGGGGGGGAAAGAGAGAGAGACGGGGAGGGGGGGGAAGAGAGAGAGACGGGGAGGAGGGAAAAACGGAGGGGACAGAGTGAGAAATGGGGGAAGAGAGAGAGGGGAAAAACGGAGGGGGAGAGTGTGCTGGAGAGGGTGACGGGGTTGGGAAGAGAGAGACGGAGGGAGAGGGGAGAGAGAGAGAAAAACAGGGAGAAGTAGAGTGAAAAAAAGACAAAGATTTGCACATAAAACAGATTTCACAACCTCAGGACGTCTCAATGAAGTAGCTTTGAAGTGTAATCACTGATATGGGAAATCCCGCAGAGCCAATTTGTGCACAGGAAGCTCAGCATTTTGCAGGCAGCTGCTGCCAGTTACTGAGTTAATCAGCCTCCTGCTGCTGCTCATTGACAATACTGCCACCTGCTGCTCAGCACCAGCCCTGCAGCTTTTACACACGGGCTTTTGTCCATTGGGAAATATTCCCAATGTCAGCAATGGCTGAGTGAGGGACAACTGTGCCCAAAATAAACCCGACTGCGAAAAAAGGATAAAAAGAGGGAGAGAATGAGGAGGGAGAGAGAGAGAGATGTAGAAAGCGAAACAGAGGAAGACAGAGCAAAGTACAGAACAAACGTGTGAGAGAGACAGACACAATGAAAGAAAGAGGGATAATGAGAGATAGATAGATTGAGAGGAAAGAGATCGAGGTCCTGATATTTAGCAGCAAGAGCACAAATACTCAAATAAAATTCTTTCCTGGCCATTGTGACAGAAATGTTAACCTGTTAATTAATTAAAGTATTTATTGCCAAACTGTAAACACACCCATAGATGGACACTGACCTTTTGTGCATCACAAGATCCCACAAACAGCAATGAGGTAATGACGAGATAATGTGTTTTTAGTGACATTAGTTGAGAGATAAATATTGATCTGGACACCAGGGAGAACTCCCCTGCTCTACTTCAAAACAGGGTCATGCGATCTTTTACATCCAGCTCAGAGGCCAGACAAGGCCTCAATTTAATGTCTCATCTGAAAGACTGGACCTCTGACACTGCAGCACACCCTCAGTACTGAGCCTGCGATAGTGCGGCGCGCCCTCAGTACTGACCCTCCGACAGTGCGGCGCTCCCTCAGTACTGACCCTCCGACAGTGCGGCGCTCCCTCAGTACTGACCCTGCGACAGTGCGGCGCTCCCTCAGTACTGACCCTGCGACAGGGCGGCGCTCCCTCAGTACTGACCCTGCGACAGTGCGGCGCTCCCTCAGTACTGACCCTCCGACAGTGCGGCGCTCCCTCAGTACTGACCCTCCGACAGTGCGGCGCTCCCTCAGTACTGACCCTCCGACAGTGCGGCGCTCCCTCAGTACTGACCCTCCGACAGTGCGGCGCTCCCTCAGTACTGACCCTCCGACAGTGCGGCGCTCCCTCAGTACTGACCCTCCGACAGTGCGGCGCTCCCTCAGTACTGACCCTCCGACAGTGCGGCGCTCCCTCAGTACTGACCCTCCGACAGTGCGGCGCTCCCTCAGTACTGACCCTCCGACAGTGCGGCGCTCCCTCAGTACTGACCCTCCGACAGTGCGGCGCTCCCTCAGTACTGACCCTCCGACAGTGCGGCGCTCCCTCAGTACTGACCCTCCGACAGTGCGGCGCTCCCTCAGTACTGACCCTCCGACAGTGCGGCGCTCCCTCAGTACTGACCCTCCGACAGTGCGGCGCTCCCTCAGTACTGACCCTCCGACAGTGCGGCGCTCCCTCAGTACTGACCCTCCGACAGTGCGGCGCTCCCTCAGTACTGACCCTCCGACAGTGCGGCGCTCCCTCAGTACTGACCCTCCGACAGTGCGGCGCTCCCTCAGTACTGACCCTCCGACAGTGCGGCGCTCCCTCAGTACTGACCCTCCGACAGTGCGGCGCTCCCTCAGTACTGACCCTCCGACAGTGCGGCGCTCCCTCAGTACTGACCCTCCGACAGTGCGGCGCTCCCTCAGTACTGACCCTCCGACAGTGCGGCGCTCCCTCAGTACTGACCCTCCGACAGTGCGGCGCTCCCTCAGTACTGACCCTCCGACAGTGCGGCGCTCCCTCAGTACTGACCCTCCGACAGTGCGGCACTCCCTCATTACTGACCCTCCGACAGTGCAGCACTTCCTCAGTACTGACCCTCCGACAGTGCAGCACTTCCTCAGTACTGACCCTCCGACAGTGCGGCACTCCCTCAGTACTGCCCTGGGAGTGTCAGCCTGGTTTTTGTGCTGATGTCTTTGGAGTGGGATTGAACCCATGACGTTCTGACTCCGAGGTGAGAGAGCTACCCACTGAGCCCCAGCTGATGTCAGGAGGGTGAGTAACACAATGTCCTGTGTCTTTCTTGATGTGATGGTGTGGGGTGTGGAGCAGAGGGTGGCTTCTGGCATCACAGAACAAACAGATCATCTCGTGATCGCACTCTTCCCTTCTGCCTCCGAGAGGTCAGAGTCGGAGTTCTCACTCCCCGTTGTGTTTTCCCAGTTATCCTGCTCCCGATCTCTCTCCTGTTTGTTCAGGCGGATTGCTCGCTTCCTATTCAAACAGTTTTTTAAAGGAGACAAAAAGACATTTTTAGATTCAGCATTTGATGGGGAGCATTTTCATTATTGGTTTTAAAACCCCTCGCGCCCGAATGGACAATCATATAGACAGACAGATAGAGATGGACAGCCGGAGTGACCGCCGGCCGGAGAGACAGACAGGCAGAGACAATGACGGACAGAGGGAGATGGACATAGAAACAGAGATTAAGACAGAGACTGAGAGCTGAACAGGTGGATATGATTCTACAAAATTTCCACATTTTTATTTTCACAGCAGAATATTGAACTGAGGATTTATTAAAAACCTTCTGTAATCTTCAAAGCTTTCCTTCATTCTCCACCTGTTGCCCTTCACCTCCAAGTGCTCCTCGGCTGTGACTGATCGCAACTGTGAAAGAGAGGAACGGGGGACACACACAGGTCAGACACCACAATCCCATGCTGCAGTTTTAGACCCTTCCTGTTCACACTGCACCGTTTCCCCCCACCCCCGCCTCACCCCACACCCCCCACAAAGGCAAAAAGAAATATTGATTGGCATTGGAAGAAATACAAAGCCGATTCACCAGAATGTTACCAGGGCTCCAAGGCTTGCAGTCTCTGGAATATAGAAGGTGATTTGATTGAGGCTTTTAGGATTTTGAAAGTAATTGATAAGGTGGATAAAGAGAAACTTTTGCTGGTGGAGGTGGGGAATCTAGGACAAGGGGACAACCTTAAAATGAGAGCCAGGCCATTCAGGAGAGAAGTTAGGAGACACTTTTTCATACAATGAGTGGTCATACTGTGGAACTCTCGCCCACAAAAAGCACAGGATCCGAGCTCAATTAATAAATTTGAAATCTGAGATTTAGATTTTGCTGGACAAGGATATAAAGGATATTGAAGCAAGATGGGTCAATGGAGTTAGGATACAGATCAGCCATGATCTCACTGAATGGCCAACTCCTGTTTCTATATCCAACTTTCCAGTCACCACTCACTTTCCACACTGGTGAAGACTATTCTGGGCAGTGTGCATCATCAGCAGTGTATACCTTCATTAGCAGTGTATACCATCTACAAGATGCACTGCAGCAACGCATCATGCCTCCTTCGACAGCACCTTCCAAACCCGCGGCTTCTACCAACTAGAGGGACAAAGGCAGCTGCATGGGAACACCACCATCTGCAAGTTCCCCTCCAAGTCACACACCATCCTGACTTGGAACTATATCGCCGTTCCTTCACTGTCGCTGGGTCAATATCCTGGAACTCCCTTCCTAACAGCACTGTGGGTGTACCTACCCCAAATGGACTGCAGCGGTTCAAGAAAGCAACTCACCACCACCTTCTCAAGGGCAATTAGGGATGGGCAATAAATGCTGGCCTGGCCAGCAATGCCCACATCAGAGAACTTTTTCTGGTGGAGGTGGGGAATCTATGATAAGGGGACAACCTTAAAATGAGAAGGGGAGAAGTTATAAATTTATTTAAAAAAAGAAACACAGAAATCTGAATGAAGACAGGGCCATCCAAACTGCGCAGGAGGCCATTCAGCCCCTCGAGCCTGTTACACAGGAACAGGAGGAGGCCACTCAGCCCCTCGAACCTGTTCCATCACTCCATAAGATCACGGCAATCTGTGTCTTAATACCACCTACACAGCTTGTTCCGTATCCCTTTATACCCTTACCCAGCAGGTAATGAATGGATGGGGAGATGTGAAGAGGTAGCATAAGGATATTCTGATGAACAGGATCAGTAAATGCAGGATAACTCACTGTCTTCGTGTCAGCGTGACTGGAACAGGCTGGGAGCTGATCTGTGCTCCTGTTCTTCAAAATCTCTGTGTTCACAGTCCAAC
Organism: Heterodontus francisci; assembly: GCF_036365525.1. NCBI lineage: Eukaryota > Metazoa > Chordata > Chondrichthyes > Heterodontiformes > Heterodontidae > Heterodontus > Heterodontus francisci. Next base: position 5,649,175 of record NC_090402.1, on the reverse strand, counting down.
ATTCTGAAAGGAACAGACTCGTGTTTAGACAATAAGATCGCAATACGATAAGCAGCTCCAGCCCCTAACACCCCACCCCCAAAACCCTTGTACCCTACAGAACCAGAATCTCGCCAGGGGTAGGGGCACCCAAATATACTGTGCTAATGTACCCACAGCGTGTGTGTGCATGCATACTTTAGCCCTTAAGGAGACAGTCCAGAGGATATTCAACTATGTGGGGGACACAACACAGCCAAAGCTGGTTCTACCCTCTCTCCTGTTGGAGTTGCTGGAGAGTGGGCAGGAGCTCCCTATCCCAGGGCAGTGGTGGGTTGGGGGGGTGGGAGGGAAGGGGTGGTGGGGGGGTGGGAGGGAAGGTGGCTAAAGGCACAGAAGCCAATTGTACACTTTCCCCATGGCAGCTCAGCTAACTCGAATCTCCTGATTGAACTGTTCTTTGCTGTGATGCCCCCACAGTGGAACAGCTCCCTGACAATGCTGAGGTTCACACAGGACCGTTGGCAGCAGTGGAACGGAACCCCAGCGAGAGGCAACAGACAAGGGGAGAATCTCACTAACAAATTCATTGTAAGAAGAGACAGACTTGCATTTCTATAGCATCAGCCACATCCTCAGGACATCCGAAAGCATTTTACAGCCAATGAAGTACTTTTGCAATGTAGTCACTGTTTGTTGTAATGTAGGAAAACATAACACAGCAAGATCCCATAAACAACAATGTGATAATGTCCAGATCATCTGTTTTTTAATCATGTTAGTTTAGGGGTAATTATTGGCCCCAGGACATCAGGGAGAACTCCCCACTCTTCCTTGAAATCCTGCGTGGGATCTTTTCCAACCACATAAGAGTGCAGATAGGGCCTCGGTTTAACTCCTCATCCGAAAGACAGCGCCTCCGACAGTGCGGCGCTCCCTCAGTACTGCCCCCGACAGTGCGGCGCTCCCTCAGTACTGCCCCTCCGACAGTGCAGCGCTCCCTCAGTACTGCCCCTCCGACAGTGCAGCGCTCCCTCAGTACTGCCCCTCCGACAGTGCAGCGCTCCCTCAGTGCTGCCCCTCCGACAGTGCAGCGCTCCCTCAGTGCTGCCCCTCCGACAGTGCAGCGCTCCCTCAGTGCTGCCCCTCCGACAGTGCAGCGCTCCCTCAGTGCTGCCCCTCCGACAGTGCAGCGCTCCCTCAGTGCTGCCCCTCCGACAGTGCAGCGCTCCCTCAGTACTGCCCCTCCGACAGTGCAGCGCTCCCTCAGTACTGCCCCTCCGACAGTGCAGCGCTCCCTCAGTACTGCCCCTCCGACAGTGCAGCGCTCCCTCAGTACTGCCCCTCCGACAGTGCAGCGCTCCCTCAGTACTGCCCCCGACAGTGCAGCGCTCCCTCAGTACTGCCCCTCCGACAGTGCAGCGCTCCCTCAGTACTGCCCCCGACAGTGCAGCGCTCCCTCAGTACTGCCCCTCCGACAGTGCAGCGCTCCCTCAGTACTGCCCCCGACAGTGCAGCGCTCCCTCAGTACTGCCCCTCCGACAGTGCAGCGCTCCCTCAGTACTGACCCCGACAGTGCAGCGCTCCCTCAGTACTGCCCCTCCGACAGTGCAGCGCTCCCTCAGTACTGCCCCTCCGACAGTGCAGCGCTCCCTCAGTACTGCCCCTCCGACAGTGCAGCGCTCCCTCAGTACTGCCCCTCCGACAGTGCAGCGCTCCCTCAGTACTGCCCCTCCGACAGTGCAGCGCTCCCTCAGTACTGCCCCTCCGACAGTGCAGCGCTCCCTCAGTACTGCCCCTCCGACAGTGCAGCGCTCCCTCAGTACTGCCCCTCCGACAGTGCAGCGCTCCCTCAGTACTGCCCCTCCGACAGTGCAGCGCTCCCTCAGTACTGCCCCTCCGACAGTGCAGCGCTCCCTCAGTACTGCCCCTCCGACAGTGCAGCGCTCCCTCAGTACTGCCCCTCCGACAGTGCAGCGCTCCCTCAGTACTGCCCCTCCGACAGTGCAGCGCTCCCTCAGTACTGCCCCCGACAGTGCAGCGCTCCCTCAGTACTGCCCCTCCGACAGTGCAGCGCTCCCTCAGTACTGCCCCCGACAGTGCAGCGCTCCCTCAGTACTGCCCCTCCGACAGTGCAGCGCTCCCTCAGTACTGACCCCGACAGTGCAGCACTCCCTCAGTACTGCCCCTCCGACAGTGCAGCGCTCCCTCAGTACTGCCCCCGACAGTGCAGCGCTCCCTCAGTACTGACCCCGACAGTGCAGCGCTCCCTCAGTACTGCCCCTCCGACAGTGCAGCGCTCCCTCAGTACTGCCCCTCCGACAGTGCAGCGCTCCCTCAGTACTGCCCCTCCGACAGTGCAGCGCTCCCTCAGTACTGCACTGGGAGTGTCAGCCTGGGTTCTGTGATCAAGTCTCTGGAGTGGGACTTGAACCCACGACCTCCCGGGAGGTGAGAATGTGACCGACCATCACGCTGACACTGTCCGCATTAAATTGGATTTTAAAATGAAGGATTAATGATACTCACGATCGGCAGATCCCTGATCATCGTCCTGGATTCCTGTAACAGTGATCTGATGAAAGAAAGAGTGTTTCAGTGTTAATTTAGTGCCATCAGCACAATGTCACTCCTGTATAATATCAGACTGGATCCTTACTGTCGGAACAGATATTAGCACTACTGTGAAATGCACAGCCCTGTGTGGTACTGAGGCACACAGAACAGGAAGATCCCAGCCCATTGCTTGCTCTGTGCTCAGAGAGTTAGTCACACATTGCGTGATGGAGATGGTCTCAGTCGTCGGGTTATAGATCAGGGGAAATGGGCCAGGGGACCTGCTCCTGTTCAATAACGGTGACCATCAGTACCTTCGGCTGTCAGCAGGGGAAATCTGGGTGACACAAAGAGAAAAAGACCTCATCATAAGAGAACTCAGCATTGTACTGTCTGTGAATGACGTCTCTGTACATGTCAGTGAAGTAAAATCAGGGAGAGACTCACATCCTGAGAAACTCGGGGGGATATTTCATCCAGATCTGAAGTCTAAAATAAACAAGAAAGGTGGAATGAATTATAAATCGTCAAATCTGCTTTCAAATAGTTCAACCCAAACATAAAGTGAACGCCAACCTCCCAGACTGAATATGCAAGTTAACTGGATGTTACCGAGCTGTGTGCTGCTGGTCTGATCCTCTTGAGTTTAGTTTGAAGACACAGGAATTGTTCTTCTTGCCGGAAGAGTTCAAGCTGCAGCTCGTCGCATCTCTCCCCCTGCTCACGGATCAGCTTCCGATACGCATCGTTCTGCTGCAGCGTCTGTGAGTGCAGCTTGTGGAAATCCTCCCTCGACTTCAGAGCCTGCAGGGACAGGTACAGCACAGGTTTAGATACAGAGTAAAGCTCCCTCTACACTGTCCCCATCAAACACTCCCAGGACAAGTACAGCACTGGGGTTAGATACAGAGTAAAGCTCCCTCTACACTGTCCCCATCAAACACTCTTCAGGACAGGTACAGCATAGGGTTAGATACAGAGTAAAGCTCCCTCTACACTGTCCCCATCAAACACTCCCAGGACAGGTACAGTACGGGGTTAAATTCCTGTGGAATCAGGACGTGGAATGCTGGAGGGAGTTGACTGATCAAAAAAAAAAACGGGGTTACATACAGAGTAAAGCTCCCTCTGCACTGTCCCCATCAAACACTCCCAGGACAGGTACAGCACTGGGATTGGCTGATCAATTTGGAGCACTTCCTGCCAGCAATCAGGGGGAGCAGCTGCACCTGTGTTGCAGCAATTGCAGAGTGGAGACTGGAGACTGCAGCAACTGGAGAGAGAGACTGGAGACTGGAAACTGCAGCAACTGGAGAAAGGTGAATACAGAGTGGAGAGTGGAGACTGCAGCAACTGGGGAGAGAGAGACTGGAAACTGCAGCAACTGGAGAAAGGTGAATACAGAGTGGAGAGTGGAGACTGCAGCAACTGGGGAGAGGAGAGTGGAATAACTGCAAAGAGGTGACTATAGAGTGGAGACAGCTGCATTTGCTGAGGAACTGTTGCACTTTTTCAACGATTAAGAAGACCTGCAAGTCATTTTGGAGAGGTGGGTGTTGGAGCACCAGAGAACTGTTGGTTGTTTGGACTGTTGGGGGAGGGAGAAGGCACCGGAAGATCCAGGGGTGGGGCTGCCAAATTCTATAGGGAGCCCCTGTACTAGCTCTTGTGTTTATCTGCCATCCTGCACAAAAGGGGCTCCCTCCCCACCCCCAACTGTGTGGCTCGGGACGGCTGGAGCTGCCCGGCTGAAGAAAATCCTTACACAACAACAGAAAAGGGAGAGAACCGGGCGGCTCTAACCGACCCGGGCGAAGAACCCTCCCCTAACTGGAAGAGTGGACTGTCGGCTCTGCAGGAAGGTGCTCCAACCACCAATTGAAGTGTGACATCCTTGCAGCTGTTCTCTCTCTTCCATCACTCGGCCACCTATCCTCTCCTCTCCTTGTCCTTTTCAGCCCTATCCTCCTCTATTCCCATCCCCCCCTCCCCCATCATATTGTTTGTGTTTAAGAAAACTGTCGTGTGCTTTGTTTCTTGGGGGTGGGCGTAGCTCTGCGACCCCATGGCAAGCCCCTCTTCGCCGGTGGCGGGGCCTTCCCATTCATATGCTGCTGCGGCTGCTGCAGCTGCACCTGTTGCCCCGTCACCGTTTGCTTTATTAACATCGAAGCATGGGGTCAAGAGCTACGTCCACCCGAACATGACTATCGAGGCATGCGTGAAAGCAATGGCCGAGGTTGTCGGCCCTTCGGCCATTGTTGCAGCCTCTAAAATGTACGGGAAGGCAGTGTTTTTCCTGAAGACCGAGCGGGCGGTGTCCCTGGCTCTGAGCAAGGGGCTCACCGTGGGCGGGACCTTTCTGCCAGTGGACCCCCTGGAGGCCACTGCGCAAAGGCTCATTCTATCCAATGTCCCGCCCTTCATTCCTGGTGAGCTCCTCCTTCCCCACCTGCACCATCTGGGGTAGGTAAAGACGGGGCTCACCCCAGTCCCGCTCGGTCTTCGGGAGAACAGCCTCCGACACGTTTACTCCTTCCGCCGCCAGTTATTCATGCAGCTGGCGCGGGAGGAGGTTACAGAGGGCCACTTTTATGTAGAATTCCAGGGGACGGCCTACCGCGTCTTCTGGACCTTGGACGGGGTGCGGTGCCATGTCTGTAAGGGGGTGGGGCATGTTCGTAAGAACTGCCCCAACCTCCTGGCTGCCAACTCCAACTCGGCGGCCCAGGGTGGCGACGCTGCACCTCCTCCCATCCCCCCTACACCACCACCAGATACCATTCAGTCGGTACCAGAGGCTGTGGTTTTCACGGCCTCCGGCAGGGAGGGGGGTGACCGTCCAAGTGGAAGGAAGGCGCGGAGGAGAAATAAACATCGAGAGGCGCGTCCCCTGGACACCATGACACTACCTGAGCCTGAGCTCAGCCCAAGGCCGGGCTCAGGCCCAGGGTGAATAAAAAAAAGGAGAGTGTGGAGGTGGAGGCCTCTGATGATATGGAGGTCTCTGAGCCTCCGCACACAACTGGGAAAAAGAGGAGAAGACACCCCTCCACACAGAGGTAACAAGGGGCCCTGAGGCGCAGGGCCCATCTGTTGGAGGGGAGCTGTCTCCTGTTTCGGGTCCCCAGGTTTCCCCTACCGCCACCACCAAGGCTGCAAAGTCCAGGCAGGAGGACTCTATTCCTCAGGATGGAGGGGAGGGGAAGGCCCCGGTACTTGAGGCCCCTCCTGAAGGAGTAAGTGGGGCCCTGCTTGTGGTGGGGGAGCCTGGGGACGCCGCCCATTCTGCCACTGCTACTGGGTCGGGTGCCCTGAATGAAGGGGAGGGCGAGGCCCCAGAGGGTCGGGCCTCCCAGCCGGAGTCCACCACCAACCAGGAGACACCCGACCCAGTTATAACTGAGAATGCTGCCCCATCTGCTGGGCCTGTGGGTGCTGGCGGAGCGGGAGATAGCCTCCTCCCTCCGCCTCCAGTCTCGGCTCCGGCTGGTTTCCCGGAGTCCGGAACTTCTGTCTCCCCTGGACCACTCATTGGCCTGGGGACGGAGGTGGAGGGGGGTCCTGAACCGCTGGTGCCTACAGGCTCCAGTTTCACAATAGAACCCAGAGAGGACTCCTCCGCCATCGATCCTGGGGGTGGGATCGTGACGGAAGCGGGACCAGCTGGCGCGGCCGGGACGTCCGCCCCACAGTGTGTGGTGGATGTGTCGGCCGCTGGCGGTGACGACCCGGAGGAGGATGGGGATTCGGTGCGGGGCACGGAGGATGATCTTGATTCCATCACCAGTAAGGTGGTGGAGTCCCTCGTGCCTCCCATCGAATCTCCTCTCATCCCCACGGCGGAACTCCGGGATTTCCTCGTGGCTTGCAGGGGTTGCCCCAATAAAGTTCAGCTGGCCCTCGACCGTTGGTCGAATCTGGCGCTGATCAAACAGTCCGTCCGTGCCGCCCTTAAGATAGCGGGCAAGCGCGCGGACGTGAAACTGGTTGAGAGGCGCCGTTTTAATGTGTTCCTCAATGGGTTGCTGGGGGAGTGGAGGGCCAGGTGCACTTCCACTCCCTCCTCACAGTGAGCTGTTGGTAACGGGTTTTAAGTACCTTTGACATGAAGATAACCATAGCCAGCCTCAACATCAACGGCAGCAGAGGGGCTCACCGCAGATTTCACAATCTCTCAGTCCTTAGGGAAGGGAGATACGCGGTGAGCTTTCTGCAGGAAACCCACACCGTTCCGGGAGACGAAGCCACCTGGCTCCTGGAGTGGCAGGGTGGGGTCTACATGAGTCACCTCACCCCTATTTCTAGTGGGGTGGCTATCTTGTTGGCCCCGACTTTTCAGCCGGAGATCTTGGGGGTCAAGGAGCTAGTGCCGGGCCGCTTGCTCCACCTCGCCGTTCGCCTGGGTAGCGTGCCGCTCCACTTTGTGAACGTGTACGCGCCCAGGCCCGGCGCGTTGCAAGCGCGCTTCTTTGAAGAAGTGTCCGCTCTCTTGAGCTCCATCGATAGCGGTGAGTGCATCATCCTCGGGGGGGATTTTAACTGCACCCTCGAGGTGGGGGATCGCTCCGGTCCCCAGCGCGGCCAAGCGTCGGTGGAGAAGTTGAGGGACTGATCAGCTCCCTTAACTTGGTGGACATCTGGCAGAATCTCCATCCCGACACCAGCGCCTTCACGTGGAGGTCTGGAGGAGGGGGGTCGCGAATCGACCGCCTCTACATTTCGCAGACGTACGTCTCCCGCATCTCGGCGGCCTCCATGCGGCTGGTGCCGTGCTCGGACCACCACCTGGTGTGGGCGGAGCTCACTCCGCTCCGCACGCGGGCGGGGTCCGCATACTGGCACTTTAACAACCGGCTGCTGGAGGACGAGCGATTTCGGGACTCGTTCTGTCGATTCTGGGCCGACTGGAGAAGGAAGCAGGGGGGCTTCCCCTCCTTGAGGCTATGGTGGGATGTGGGCAAGACTCACATCCGCGTCTTCTGTCAGGAGTACGCGAAGGGGTCGACCAAGAGGCGGGAAGCCGAGATCGGGCGCCTTGAGAGGGAGGTGCTCGACTTGGAGTCCCGCCTCGGTCATGCCGTCGTGGACCCGGCCATGTGGCAGGCGTACAAAGAGAAGAAGGGCGCGCTGAGGGACCTGCAGCTCATAGGGTCCCGAGGCGCGTAACTGAGGTCACGGATCCAGATCCTGGAAGATTTGGACCGTGCCTCACCCTTCTTCTACTCGCTGGAAAAATGGCGGGGGGTCCGTAAGCAGCTCGTCGAGCTGCTGGCCGACGACGGATCCTCCATCACGGATCCGGAGGGAATGGGCCTCCTGGTCCGGACTTATTACAGTGCGTTGTTCTCTCCGGATCCGTCCAGCGAGGATGCGCGCAGAGTTTTGTGGGAGGACCAGCCGCAGGTCAGCCCGGAGGGCGCCAAAGGATTGGAGGCTCCGCTCACGTTGGCGGAGCTGACTGGCGCCCTCCACCAGCTCTCGAGGGGCAAATCCCCAGGGCTGGATGGGTTGACCGTGGAGTTCCTCAGGGGGTCCTGGGGGAAAGCCTGGCGACCGGGGAGATGCCCCTCTCGTGGCGCAGGGCGGTCATCGTCCTGCTGCCGAAGAGGGGCGATCTCCGCCTGCTTAAAAACTGGCGTCCGGTCTCCCTCCTCAGCACGGATTATAAGATCTTTGCCCGGGCTATGTCTACCCGCCTGGGCCCCGTGCTGGCCCACATGATCCACCCCGACCAGTCCTACACGGTCCCGGGCCGGTCCATCCAGGACAACATCCACCTGGTCCGGGACCTGATCCATCTTTCCCAGAGGACTGGTCAGTCGGTCGCCTTTCTCTCCCTCGATCAGGAGAAGGCGTTCGACAGGGTGGATCACGATTACCTTTTCGGGACTCTGCGCGCTTTCGGACTCGGGCCGCATTTCGTGGCCCGGGTCCGACTTTTATACACCGCCGCAGAGTGTCTAGTCAAAGTTAACGGGTCCTTGACGGCGCCCCTTCGCTTTGGGAGAGGAGTGCGTCAGGGGTGCCCCATGTCCGACCAATTGTATACCATCTGCGTGGAGCCCTTCCTGTGCCTGCTTCGCAGGAGGTTGACGGGATTGGCTCTGCGCGAGCCGGCCATGCGGGTTGTCCTCTCGGCTTACGCCGACGACGTGCTCCTCGCAATCACAGATCCCGTTGACTTGCGGAGGATGCGCGACTGCCAGCAGACCTTTTCTGCCGCATCCTCCGCGAGGATCAATTGGGAGAAATGTTCCGGACTCCTGGTTGGTCAGTGGCGGGTGGACTCCCTGCCGGAGGAGATGACACCTTTTGCGTGGAGCACCACGCACCTCCTCTATCTGGGAGTCCATCTTAGCCCCGCTGAGGAAGCCTGGCCGGCAAACTGGCAGGAGTTGGAGGCGAAAGTCACCGCTCGGCTGGGGCGCTGGACAGGACTGCTCCGAGTGCTTTCCTACAGGGGCCGAACGTTGGTCATAAACCAACTGGTGGCCTCCATGCTGTGGTACCGGTTGGTCACTTTGGCCCCGCCCCCTGTATTTGCCACCAAGATCCAGAAGAAACTCGTCTATTTCTTCTGGGGCAAGAGGAAACACTGGGTCTCTGCCGCGGTCCTGAGTCTCCCGATCGAGGAGGGCGGTCAGTCGCTGGTGTGCGTCGCACCCAGGCTGCGACTCTCCGCCTTCGGACCCTGCAGAGATACCTGTACGTCGAGCGTCCTCCCAGATGGTGTGCGCTGGCGACGTATTTTTTCCGCCAGTGTCACTGCCTTCAAGATGACACGCAGCTCCCGGTGGAGTCCGTTAGCCGCGCCTCTCTGAGGGAGTTGCCTGTCTTTTACCGGGATCTTTTCCGAGTCTGGAACATGGTCGCCTCCAGTCAGGGCGCTCCCCCGCCGGCGGAGGAGAGCGCCTCGGCTGTCTGGGCGGCCGACTCCGGGGACGGTCCGGCGGGCGGAGGACTAGCCGAAACCCCCGGGACGCCCCTCACTGCGGGTGGCGAGGGGGCTCGGGAGTGCGGAGTGATCCCGGCCGAGCTGACTCCCGCTCGGCCGGAACTGCTCATCGGACCCAGGCCCCGAAACCCTCCTCAGGAGCCGGTCCCGCACAACCTGAGCCGCCTCTCGGAAATGCCCTCCGTGCCATTCCAATCGGCGTGGAGGGGTTTCCTGTACGGGCTGCTCCTGCACACTCTCCACTTCCTCGCCCTCATCAGCCGGCCGGACACGCCCTGGCGGTCCGCGTTGCCATCTGGCGGCGAGGGGAAACCCCGATGGAGGTCTCTCTACGCGGGAGTCTTCCCCCTTTACATCGGGGACCTGGGGTGGAGGAAGCTGCACAGAGCAGTCCCGTGCAATAGGCTTTTAAGTAGGTTCACGGACTCCCAGGCCACCTGTACTTTCTGCGGCCTGGACGAGTCCGTGTTCCACATTTATACGGAGTGTGCGAGGTTGCAGCCCCTATTTGAGTATCTGAAGGGGCTGCTCCTCAAATTCTGGCTGCACTTCAGTCCCACGCTCCTGATCTTTGGGCACCCAGTGCGGAGGGGCTTGGGCCGGGAGGAGGATCTCCTCGTCGGTCTGCTCCTGGGCCTGGTCAAGGTGGCAATTCACAGGTCCAGGTTGCGGGCCATCGGGGGGTCCGTCCTCCCCGATTGCCTGCCCCTCTTCCGCGGTTACGTTCGCGCCCGGGTGTCCCTAGAAAAGGAGCATGCGGTGTCTGCCGGTACGCTTGAGGCCTTCCGCGACCGGTGGGCACCGCAGGGACTGGAGTGCATTGTCGACGCCGAGAATGGCATTTTAATTTGAGTTTTTTGTTTGTTTATCTGGTTTTAATAAAGTTATTTTAAAAATATAAGTGTGTATATAAAGGGGGCCTGAGGAATAAAGGCCCCCTCGACATAAAAAATATATAAAAGGGGCCTGGGGTATAAAGGCCACCTTAAAAAAAAAAACGGGGGTTAGATACAGAGTAAAGCTCCCTCTACACTGTCCCATCAAGCACTCCCAGGACAGATACAGCCTATTCTGATATTGCTGCGTCTGTGAGCAGGAGGGAATGAAGACAGAATCCCACATTTCTCTGCATCAATGTGTCACTGTGCTTGTGACACTGCTGAGCAATTGACAGGAGCACAGCCTGTTGTATCCTCCAGTTACCCTGCTGTCAGTCTCTTGAATGAGATTACAATAGTGAGTTACAGTTCAAAGCTCTCTTCCGGTTACCTGATCTCTTTCTGTCGCCACCTCCTGCATCTGCAGCAGGGTTGCCTCAATACGATCCTTGTACATCTGGGAATCCTTGCGCAGGGTCATACACTGAAGCTCAAACACCTCCTTCTCCTCCAGGTGCTTCACAAGACAAGAGAGAGCAAGACGAGGGTCAGTATTAGGAAGGAGCAGTGACTCTGTGGATTCCCTGGACTGAGCTGGGTCAGTACAACTAGACGTCTGGAATGTGGAGAGTCCCCTCAGCCATAGCTCCGGGATCTGTCCTGTGAGACCCAGGACAGTGAGTCAGGAGGCTGTTCAACCACATGGGGCATCACCTTCCCCTAATGCCACTCCAAAACGCAGGAGGAAAGATGATGGCTGATTATCCCTCTCCCAATCTATTCATGGGAAGCAAACCCCTTTTCTTCCCAACCCAACAACAGTGCAGTCAATGTAGCCATCCCATAACAAATTGCATTTCTGTAACGCTTTCTACATAGAAGCAATTTCCCAAAGCATTCCACAGAGACGGAATCAGACACTGGTAAATGAGATGGACTTTCATGGGGTTTCAAAAGAGGAAAGGAAGGTGGAGAGGTTTAGGGAGGGAATTTCAGAGCTTAGGGCCCAGGCAGCTGAAGGCACGGCCGCCAATGGTAGAGCGATGCGAATCAGAGGAAGCACAAGAAGCGGGGGTTGGAGGAGCCCAGAGATCTTGGAAGGTTGTAGGCCTGGAGGAGATTACAGAGATAGGGAGAGTTGTAGGCCTGGAGGAGATTACAGAGATAGGGAGAGTTGTAGGCCTGGAGGAGATTACTGCGATAGGGAGAGTTGTGGGCCTGGAGGAGATTACTGCGATAGGGAGAGTTGTGGGCCTGGAGGAGATTACTGCGATAGGGAGAGTTGTGGGCCTGGAGGAGATTACTGCGATAGGGAGAGTTGTCGGCCTGTTGGAGATTACAGAGATAGGGATAGTTGTAGGCCTGGAGGAGATTACAGAGATAGGGAGAGTTGTAGGCCTGGAGGAGATTACAGAGATAGGGAGAGTTGTAGGCCTGTTGGAGATTACAGAGATCGGGATAGTTGTAGGCCTGGAGGAGATTACAGAGATAGGGAGAGTTGTAGGCCTGGAGGAGATTACAGAGATAGGGATACTTGTAGGCCTGTTGGAGATTACAGAGATCGGGATAGTTGTAGGCCTGGAGGAGATTACAGAGATAGGGAGAGTTGTAGGCCTGGAGGAGATTACAGAGATAGGGATACTTGTAGACCTGGAGGAGATTACAGAGATAGGGAGAGTTGTAGGCCTGGAGGAGATTACAGAGATAGGGAGAGTTGTCGGCCTGTTGGAGATTACAGAGATAGGGATAGTTGTAGGCCTGGAGGAGATTACAGAGATAGGGAGAGTTGTAGGCCTGGAGGAGATTACAGAGATAGGGAAAGTTGTAGGCCTGGAGGAGATTACTGCGATAGGGAGAGTTGTGGGCCTGGAGGAGATTACTGCGATAGGGAGAGTTGTCGGCCTGTTGGAGATTACAGAGATAGGGATAGTTGTAGGCCTGGAGGAGATTACAGAGATAGGGAGAGTTGTAGGCCTGGAGGAGATTACAGAGATAGGGAGAGTTGTAGGCCTGGAGGAGATTACAGAGATAGGGAGAGTTGTAGGCCTGGAGGAGATTACAGAGATAGGGAGAGTTGTCAGCCTGTTGGAGATTACAGATAGGGATAGTTGTAGGCCTGGAGGAGATTACAGAGATAGGGAGAGTTGTAGGCCTGGAGGCGATTACAGAGATAGGGAGAGTTGTAGGCCTGGAGGAGATTACAGAGATAGGGAGAGTTGTAGGCCTGGAGGCGATTACAGAGATAGGGAGAGTTGTAGGCCTGGAGGCGATTACAGAGATAGGGAGAGTTGTAGGCCTGGAGGAGATTACAGAGATAGGGAGAGTTGTAGGCCTGGAGGCGATTACAGAGATAGGGAGAGTTGTAGGCCTGGAGGAGATTACAGAGATAGGGAGAGTTGTAGGCCTGGAGGAGATTACAGAGATAGGGAGAGTTGTAGGCCTGGGAGGAGATTAAAGAGATAGGGATAGTTGTAGGCCTGGAGGAGATTAAAGAGATAGGGAGGCCAAAGAGGGATTTAAATACAAGGATAAAAATGTTCATTTTGAGATGTTGCTGGATAAGGAGACAGTTTAAGTCAGTGAGCACAAGGGTGATGGGTAGACAGGACTTGAACTAACGTCACTGACAGTGTTTTGGATGAATCTAGTTTCCAGAGGGTGGAAGATGGGAGGTTGGCCAGGAGTGCCTTGGAATAGTCAAGTCTGGAGGGAACAAAGGCACTGATGAGGGTTAAGGTGGAAATAGTGATGGAGAGGATGTGGATTTGGAAGCTCAGATCAGGGTCAAAGGTTGTGAGCAGTGTGCTTGGGCACCAGACAGTGGCCAGGGAGAGAGATTCAGTCAGTGGCTTGGGTACGAATATTGCAGAATAGTCCGAAGACAATGCTTCAAACTTCCCAAGGTTTAACTGGTGGAAATTGTAGCCCAGCAAAGAATGTGTGTGGGACAATCAATCTGTGAACACGGAGGGAGCAGAGGGGACGGATGAGACAGTGGAGATGTGGAGCTGGGTGTCGTCAGTGTAAATGTGGAACCTGACCACTAAGTCCATGGATGTATGGTTCATGCAGCATCTGGCTAGTTTGGCCCAGGCCCGAGATTTAAGCAAAAACCCAGCTGCTCCCACAATGACTATCCATTAGGCTATTGCACTGAGTATGTTCTATTACAGAAATACGTTTTTTATCAAACTGAAGTGTTCAGTGGGGTCTCTGCGTTGGGTGAATGGTCTTCTCAATGGAGAATTAATTTCCAAATACTGGAACCTTCAGTGCTTTAAACTCTGCCCAAAGATTGCATTAACCTGAATGCATGATACAAGTATAGCCCTGCCTCAGGGGGTCAAGAGGTCCAGGGATTTGAGCCTGTAATCTAGGCTGTCATTCCCAGAGCAGTCCTGAGGGAAGGAAACCTGCCATCCTTACCCAGTCTGGGATTATATGTGACTCCAGTCCCACACCAACATGGTTGACTGTTAACTGACAACAGTTGTATCAAATCCACTAATAGCAGTTCAAGATGGCAGCTCACCCTCAGGGCAACTAGAGGTGGGCGGTAAATGCCAGCCTTGCCAGTGATGCTCGCATCCTGAGAATGAATAATGTAAAAGATAATTGTCTACCTTATCCCTTAGCTCTTCGGCGTTCCGAAGTTCTTTGCGTAGATTGTAAATGCTGTTGACAAGTTCTTGGTGCTCCTCAAGGGCTGTTCTCCGATCATCTTCCAGAATCTGAATGTACATTTTATTTTTATCAACTTTGTCAACCTTTAGTTTGTGCGACAATCAAATAAGCGCAGATTAGATCTATGAGTAGCACAGTTTGTTCCTGCCTCTTAGTTACAATGTACAGGTTAAGTGGGTCTATATGGTGTGAATTATATAGCAACTGATTATATGGAGGTACAGTGGAACCTGTATAAATGGACAATCCCAAAAGATGGAGACTTATTGAGAAACTCAAATAACCGACATGGTAAAATATACAACTGGCGCTCTCAAACCACGATGCAACAAATAATTTTTGCAACTTTAAATTCATTAAATTGACAGGTTTCATTCAGTCTGTTGCAATGCTGCTGTCTGGAACTTTCACCAAGTCAGAGTCACTGGCCCTTCCTCTTGCAGCTTGCTTCCTTTATGCCCCCAAATTCCCGTGAGGTCAGTGTTTGTCGGTCAGCCTGAGGCAGCAGTGGGTTTGGTGTGAGTAACAGCCTCTGTGGAATGGAGTGCTCTTTACCCAGTGTGCACAGCGGCAGAGAAATCACTATCTCTAGGGTTGAATTCTCACAAGCTCTTGCCCCATTGTACTGAAATGTTTTATGGTACATACAATGACCATTTTGAAAATTAGGACGACTAAATAGAAAAAGAACAGCTCATGCCAGTCCTCAGGGTATCTGTAATCTGCATCAGAAAACAGGTTGCTGTTTCCTCCAGTAATTTCTCCCAGAGTGAGAGGCTCTCCATCACATATCATTAACTCCAATAATGTCACTGCCACTCTATACTTAAAATAGATTTCAGAGGTTCAGCAGGTAATGATCCCACTCGGTGTGTCTCTGAGAAATAGGAGACCAGGAACGCTCCATTCCTGGTCAGTTTTGAGCTTAACTGGGACAGGAATTGAGATCCCACTAATTACAGGGAGCAGAAATCAACTAGATTCTTCTCCAGTGGCTCCTGCTGTGGACTGAAAACAGCAACATGAAGGTAAATCAGTGCCAGATCAGTGGGAGGCATTCAAGGAAGAGATCATGAGTGTTCAGAGCAAGTAGGTTTCCTTAAAGAAAAAGGGTGGGACTAACAAATCCAGAGCCCCCTGGATGTCAAGGGGCTTAAAGGAGAGGATAAAGGAAAAAAAGGGAAGCTTATGACAGATACCGAGGGATAAATGCAGCAGAAAACCTAGAGGAGTATAAAAAGTCTAGGGGTGAAACTAAAAAGGAAATTAGGAAAGCAAAGAGAGGGCATGAAAAAATATTGGCAAGTAAAACCCAGGGAAACTCAAAGATTTTTTATAAATACATAAAGAGCAAGAGGATAACTGAAGAAAGGGTAGGGCCTATTAGGGACCATAAGGGTAACCAGTGTGTGAAGGCAGAGGACGTGGGTATAGTCCTTAATGAATACTCTGCCTTTTTCACAAAAGAGAGGGACGAGACAGACATTCCAACAGGGAGGAGGAGTGTGAAACATTAAATGAAATTAACATGGAGAGAGAGGAAGTATTAAGGGGTTTAACATCTATGAAAGTGGATAAATCCCCAGGTCCGGATAAAATGTATCCTAGGCTGTTAAGGGAAGCAAGAGAAGAAATAGTGGAGGCTCTGACCATCGTTTTCCAATCCTCTCTGACTACTGACATGGTGTCAGAGGACTGGAGGACAGCTAACATTGTACCATTGTTTAAAAGGGGAGGAAGGGATAGACTGAGTAATTACAGGCCAGTCAGCCTAACCTCGATGGTGGGAAAATTATTGGAAAAGATTCTGAGTACAGGATAAATCTTCATTTAGAAAGACACAGATTAATCAAAGACAGCACGGATTTGTTAAGGGAAGGTCGTGTCTGACTAAAGGTGATTGACATTTTTGAGGGAGTAATAAGGAATGTCAATGAGGGCAGTACATTTGATGTAGTCTATATGGATTTTAGTAAGGTTTTTAAATAAGATCCCACATGGCAGACTGGTGACAAAAGTAAAAGCCCATGGGATCCAAGGCAAAGTGAAAAGTTGGATCCAAAATTAGCTCAGACACAGGAAGCAAAGAGTAATGGTCGATGGGTGCTTTTGTGACTGGAAGACTGTTTTCAGTGGGGGTTCCACAGGGCTCAGTACTCGGTCCCTTGCTTTTTGTGGTATCTTTTAAAGATTTGGATTTTAATGTAGGGAGTAGATTAAGAAGTTTGCAGATGATACAAAAATTGGCCGTGTGGTTGATAATGAAGAAGAAAGCTGTAGACTGCAGAAAAGATATCAATGGACCAGTCAGGTGGGCGGAACAGTGGCAAATGGAGTACAATCCGGAGAAGTGTGAGGTAATGCAATTGGGGAAGCCTAACAAGGCAAAGGAATACACAAGAAATGGTAGGATACTGAGAGAGGGGCGGCACAGTGGCGCATTGGTTAGCACCGCAGCCTCACAGCTCCAGTGACCCGGGTTCAATTCTGGGTACTGCCTGTGTGGAATTTGCAAGTTCTCCCTGTGTCTGCGTGGGTTTCCTCCGGGTGCTCCGGTTTCCTCCCACAAGCCAAAGACTTGCAGGTTGATAGGTAAATTGGCCATTATAAATTGACCCTAGTATAGGTAGGTGGTAGGGGAATATAGGAACATGTGAGGATGTGGTAGGAATATGGGATTAGTGTCGGATTAGTATAAATGGGTGGTTAATGGTCGGCACAGACTCGGTGGGCCGAAGGGCCTGTTTCAGTGCTGTATCTCTAAATCTAAAAAAAATCTAAAGTGTAGAGGAACAGAGGGACCTTGGAGCGCATCAGATCCCTGAACGTGACTGGACAGGTAGCTAAGGTGGTCAAGGCGGCAAATGGGATACCTGCCTTTATTAGCCGAGGCCTAGAATATAAGAGCTGGGAGATTATGCTGGAACTGTATAAAACACTAGTTAGGCCACAGCTGGAGTACTGCGTAGAGTTCTGGTCACCACACTATAGAAAAGATGTGATTGCACTAGAGAGGGTACAGAGGAAATTTATGAGGATGTTGCCTGTACTGGAGAATATTAGTTATGAGGACAGATTGGATAGGCTGGGGTTTTTTTCTCTGGAACAGAGGAGACTGAGGGGAGATTTAATTGAAGTGTATAAAATTATGAAGGGTCTAGACAGAGTGGATAGGAAAGCCCTATTCCCCTTGGTTGAGGGGTCCTTAACGGGGGGGCATAAATTTAGGGTAAGATGGAGGAGGGTTAGAGGAGATTTAAGGGGAAATCTTTTTACTCAGAGGTTGGCGGGGGTAGAGACAGAAACCCTCATAACATTTAAAAAGTACTTGGATATGCATTTGAAATGCCGTAACGTACAAGGCTACGGACTGAGAGCTGGAAAGTGGGATTAGGCTGGATGGTTCCTTGTGGCTGGTGCAGACACGATGGGCCGAATGGCCTCCATCCATTTCTGTAAATTTCTGTGATTCTATAAGTGGATCTTGGGCAAGAGCAGGACTGGGTTTAACTGCAATGGCCTCTGCATTTCACAGTCACTTTCTAGACTCACACAACAACTATTTGCATTTATGTAGCCCCTTAGAAAAAGCAAAAGGTTCCAAGGTGCAGAAACAGGGGTGTAATCACACAACATTCAACACCATGCCACATAAGGAGATAATAAGGCAGGCGGCCAAAAGGTTGGTCAAGGAGGTCAGTTTTAAGGAGCGTCTTAGAGGAGAAGAGAGAATTGGAGAGGTTTTGGGAGGGAATTCCAGAGCTTAGGGCCCAGACAGCTGAAGGCATAGCCACCAATGAAGAAGTGATTAAAACTGGGGATGCACAGGAGGCCGGAATTGGAGGAGCGCAGAGATCCTGGAGGGTTGTGGGGTTTGAGGAGATTACAGAGATAGGGAGGGGTCGAGGCCATGGAAGGATTTGAAAACAGGGATGAGAATGTTAAAATCAAGATGTTGCTGGACTGGGAGTCAGTGTCAGTCAGCGAGCACAGGGGGTGGTGGGTGAACGAGACTTGGTGCGAGTTAGGACATGGGCAGCAGAGTTTCGGATGATCTCAAGTTTATGGAGGTAGAAGGTGGGGGGAGGGGAGGCATCAGCCAGGGGTCTGGAGGTAACAAAGGGATAAATGGAGGTAATGAGAAGGCTGTGTTAGGAAAGGTTACTAAGTGTTGCTCCTGCACATGGAAGTATATGTCACAGATCAGCACAGAGTCAGGGGAACAGTAATGCAAGATAAATCCTTTCTCACCCCAGGTGACAATTACCTTCATTGGAGAGATCAGCTCCTGAATTTTTGCCTTGAGCAAATCATTTTCCCGCTGGATCTCCCAGATCAGCTCCTGCTTTGGTCTTTGCTCCATGGCATGTTTGAGTTTCATGGTGTGTGTACGTTCCACCTTACAGCCCTCCTCCGCAAGCATTAGACTGTGCTTCAACTTCTCAATCTGTAGCAATGTTTACAATTCTCAGTTCATAGTTCACACAATGGTCAGGTCCATTGGGATTGTGTACAGTGGGAGCGAATGGGAAGGGTCTGATCCATTGGGATTGTGTACAATGGGAGCGAATAGTAAAGGTTTGATCCATTGGGATTGTGTACAGTGGGAGTGAATGGGAAGGGTCTGATCCATTGGGATTGTGTACAGTGGGAGCGAATAGGAAGGGTCTGATCCATTGGGATTGTGTACAGTGGGAGCGAATGGGATGGGTATGATCCATTGGGATTGTGTACAATGGGAGCGAATAGTAAAGGTTTGATCCATTGGGATTGTGTACAGTGGGAGTGAATGGGAAGGGTCTGATCCATTGGGATTGTGTACAGTGGGAGCGAATAGGAAGGGTCTGATCCATTGGGATTGTGTACAGTGGGAGCGAATGGGAAGGGTCTGATCCATTGGGATTGTGTAGTGGGAGCGAATGGGAAGGGTCTGATCCATTGGGATTGTGTACAGTGGGAGCGAATGGGAAGGGTCTGATCCATTGGGATTGTGTATAATGGGAGCGAATGGTAAAGGTTTGATCCATTGGGATTGTGTACAATGGGAGTGAATGGGAAGGGTCTGATCCATTGGGATTGTGTACAGTGGGAGCGAATGGGAAGGGTCTGATCCATTGGGATTGTGTACAATGGGAGCGAATGGTAAAGGTTTGATCCATTGGGATTGTGTACAATGGGAGTGAATGGGAAGGGTCTGATCCATTGGGATTGTGTACAGTGGGAGCGAATGGGAAGGGTCTGATCCATTGGGATTGTGTACAGTGGGAGCGAATGGGAAGGGTCTGATCCATTGGGATTGTGTACAGTGGGAGCGAATGGGAAGGGTCTGATCCATTGGGATTGTGTACAGTGGGAGCGAATGGGAAGGGTCTGATCCATTGGGATTGTGTACAGTGGGAGCGAATAGGAAGGGTCTGATCCATTGGGATTGTGTACAGTGGGAGCGAATAGGAAGGGTCTGATCCATTGGGATTGTGTACAGTGGGAGCGAATGGGAAGGGTCTGATCCATTGGGATTGTGTACAGTGGGAGCGAATGGGAAGGGTCTGATCCATTGGGATTGTGTAGTGGGAGCGAATGGGAAGGGTCTGATCCATTGGGATTGTGTACAGTGGGAGCGAATGGGAAGGGTCTGATCCATTGGGATTGTGTACAGTGGGAGCGAATGGGAAGGGTCTGATCCATTGGGATTGTGTACAGTGGGAGTGAATGGGAAGGGTCTGATCCATTGGGATTGTGTACAGTGGGAGTGAATGGGAAGGGTCTGATCCATTGGGATTGTGTACAGTGGGAGCGAATGGTAAAGGTCTGATCCATTGGGATTGTGCACAGTGGGAGCGAATGGGAAGGGTCTGATCCATTGGGATTGTGTACAGTGGGAGCGAATGGTAAAGGTTTGATCCATTGGGATTGTGTACAGTGGGAGTGAATGGGAAGGGTCTGATCCATTGGGATTGTGTACAATGGGAGTGAATGGGAAGGGTCTGATCCATTGGGATTGTGTACAGTGGGAGCGAATGGGAAGGGTCTGATCCATTGGGATTGTGTACAATGGGAGTGAATGGGAAGGGTCTGATCCATTGGGATTGTGTACAGTGGGAGTGAATGGGAAGGGTCTGATCCATTGGGATTGTGTACAGTGGGAGCGAATGGTAAAGGTTTGATCCATTGGGATTGTGTACAGTGGGAGTGAATGGGAAGGGTCTGATCCATTGGGATTGTGTACAGTGAGAGCGAATGGGAAGGGTCTGATCCATTGGGATTGTGTACAGTGGGAGCGAATGGGAAGGGTCTGATCCATTGGGATTGTGTAGAATGGGAGTGAATGGGAAGGGTCTGATCCATTGGGATTGTGTACAGTGGGAGCGAATGGGAAGGGTCTGATCCATTGGGATTGTGTACAATGGGAGTGAATGGGAAGGGTTTGATCCATTGGGATTGTGTACAATGGAAGTGAATGGGAAGGGTTTGATCCATTGGGATTGTGTACAATGGGAGTGAATGGGAAGGGTCTGATCCATTGGGATTGTGTAGAATGGGAGTGAATGGGAAGGGTCTGATCCATTGGGATTGTGTACAGTGGGAGCGAATGGGAAGGGTCAGATCCATTGGGATTGTGTACAGTGGGAGCGAATGGGAAGGGTCTGATCCATTGGGATTGTGTACAATGGGAGTGAATGGGAAGGGTTTGATCCATTGGGATTGTGTACAATGGAAGTGAATGGGAAGGGTTTGATCCATTGGGATTGTGTACAATGGGAGTGAATGGGAAGGGTTTGATCCATTGGGATTGTGTACAGTGGGAGCGAATGGGAAGGGTCTGATCCATTGGGATTGTGTACAATGGGAGTGAATGGGAAGGGGTTTGATCCATTGGGATTGTGTACAATGGGAGTGAATGGGAAGGGGTTTGATCCATTGGGATTGTGTACAGTGGGAGCGAATGGGAAGGGTTTGATCCATTGGGATTGTGTACAATGGAAGTGAATGGGAAGGGTTTGATCCATTGGGATTGTGTACAGTGGGAGCGAATGGGAAGGGTCTGATCCATTGGGATTGTGTACAATGGGAGTGAATGGGAAGGGTATGATCCATTGGGATTGTGTACAGTGGGAGCGAATGGGAAGGGTTTGATCCATTGGGATTGTGTACAATGGGAGTGAATGGGAAGGGTCTGATCCATTGGGATTGTGTACAATGGGAGTGAATGGGAACGGTCTGATCCATTGGGATTGTGTACAATGGGAGCGAATGGGAAGGGTTTGATCCATTGGGATTGTGTACAATGGGAGTGAATGGGAAGGGTCTGATCCATTGGGATTGTGTACAGTGGGAGTGAATGGGAAGGGGTTTGATCCATTGGGATTGTGTACAGTGGGAGTGAATGGGAAGGGGTTTGATCCATTGGGATTGTGTACAATGGGAGTGAATGGGAAGGGTCTGATCCATTGGGATTGTGTACAGTGGGAGTGAATGGGAAGGGTCTGATCCATTGGGATTGTGTACAGTGGGAGTGAATGGGAAGGGGTTTGATCCATTGGGATTGTGTACAATGGGAGTGAATGGGAAGGGGTTTGATCCATTGGGATTGTGTATAATGGGAGTGAATGGGAATTTGAGGACCCAAGTCCAAGGTTCACAAATACAAAGTAAAATACTGCGGGTGCTGGAAATCTGAAATAAAAACTGAAAGTGTTGGAAATACTCAGCAGGTCTGGCAGCATCTGTGAAGAGAGAAGCAGAGTTAACATTTCTGGTCAATAACCTTTCAACAGACCTGAAACATTAACTCGGTTTCTCTCTTCACAGATGCTGCCAGACCTGCTGAGTATTTCCAGCACTTTCTGCTATATTTCAAAGTTCATGAGGCTGTATCAAGATTAGGGATTAGAAAGTTAGAAAATGTTCTTCCGAGCACAGAATAATCTACACATGCATGACAGTCCCAGAGAAGAGGAGATGATTAAAGATCAAACACTTTACAAGGATCTTGATCGATGTTTGTTGAGGCGACAGGTTGTGGATCCGAGTTTATATGCAACAGAGAAAGCAGCAAGAATCTGATGTTCTTAAAGTAAATGAACAGGTATGAGGTGGGTACGGCAGGGGTGGGGGTGCGGAATCCATGGGAACACTGGAAGGAGGGGAATTAATGGGAAGTACTCACACTCTCTCATTCAAGCTGCAACCCACCTCCAGCTGCAGATCCCTGTTCTTCATCAGTGCTGCGTTCTTCTGCTCACTTTGCATTGCAAAGTCCTTCGCCCACTTGTAATTCTCCTCCTTGCAGCTCTTCAGCTCCTCACTGTAAATGTTTCGTTCTTCCCTCATCTTCCAGGAATGTTCCTGGTGTTTCTGCAGCTCATTGACTTTGACCTGTAACTGCTTGATGTGGTCGTCCTTCTTCGCCAGCTCGATGGTCAGCTTTTGAACCTGCCTGTTGCTCTGGATCACTGCCTGTTGCTGCTTCTGTACCTCGGCCATCAGGAGCTGGGTCAGGCTCGATTCTCCTCCAGCATCTGAGCAAACACACACAGTCTATCATTAATCTGCCAACCAACGCAACTGTCTGGAAGATCAACCATCTTCCCTTCTGTTTTTGCAGGTCCTCAGTGGGACCCGAGACCAGACTGAGGAGAGCGATTTCAGATCTCTCTGCAACCTTCCTCAAAATTCACTTGCTTTGCTTGTGAATATATAGAATGAGTGTAATGGGATATTCCTCTACAGGAGGCAGCACATTAATCTCAACTGACATCAATGCAAATCAAAAGAACTCGTGACTTCCACGACCTCAGGACATCCCAAAGTACCTTTCAGCCAATAAAATACTTTTTTGAAGTGTAGTCACTGTTATAATCTAGGAAACACAGCAGCCAAGTTGTGCACAGCAGGATCCCACAATCAGCAATGAATTAAATGCGGCTGGTTGTCGGATAAATATTCGCCAGGAAACCAGGGGCGACTCCCCTTTTCTTCATTATGGATTAAGGATTGTTTAACGGGCAGAAAACAGAGAGTAGGAATAAACGGGTCATTCTTGCATTGACAGGCTGTGACTAGTGGGGTACCGCAGGGATCAGTGCTTGGGCCCCAGCTGTTCACAATATATATCAATGATTTGGATGTGGGGACCAAATGTAATATTTCCAAGTTCGCAGAAGACACAAAACTAGGTGGGAATGTGTGTTGTGAGGAAGATGCAAAGCGGCTTCAAGGGGATTTGGACAGACTTAGTGAGTGGGCAAGAACATGGCAGATGGAATATAATGTGGAAAAATGAGAGGTTATCCATTTTGGTAGGAGGAACAGATGTGCAGAGTATTTCTTAAATGGTAAGAAATCAGAAAGTGTAGATTTACAAAGGGACCTGGGTGTCCCTGTCAATAAGTCACTGAAAGCTAACATACAGGTGCAACAAGCAATTACATATGACCATACGAATTAGAAGCAGGAGTAGGCCACTCGGCCCTTCGAGCCTACTCCGCCATTCAACAAGTCCATGGCTGATCTGATTGCGACCTCAACTCCACATTCCCGCCGACCCTCAATAACCTTCAACCCCCTTACTTATCAAGAATCTATCTACCGCTGTCTTAAAAATATTCAAAGACTCTGTTTCCACTGCCTTTTGAGGAAGAGAATTCCAAAGACTCACGACCCTCTGAAAGAAAAAATTTCTCTTCATCTCTGTCTGAAATGGGCGACCCCTTATTTTTAAACAGTGACCCCTAGTTCGAGATTCTCCCACAAGGGGAAACATCCTTTCCACATCCACCCTGTCAAGACCCCTCAGGATCTTTTATGTTTCAATCAAGTTGCCTCTTACTCTTTTAAATTCCAGTGGATACAAGACTAGCCTATCCAATCTTTCCTCATAAGACAGCCCGCCCATTCCAGGTATGTCTAGTAAAATTTCTCTGTACTGCCTCCAACGCAATTACATCCTTCCTCAAATAAGGAGACCAGTACTGTACACAGTACTCTAGGTGTGGTCTCATCAATGTCCTGTATTGTTGAAGCATAACCTCCCTACTTTTATATTCAATTCCCTTCGTGATAAACGATGACACTCTATTAGCTTTCCTAATTACGTGCTGTACCTGCATAATAACCTTTTGCGAATTCGAAAGGCTAATGGTATGTCAGCCTTTATTGCAAGAGGATTTGAGTACAGGAGTAGTGAAGTCTTGCTTCAATTGTATAGAACTTTGGTTAGACCGCACCTGGAGGACTGTGTGCAGTTTTGGTCCCCTTACCTTAGGAAGGATATTATTGTCATAGAGGGAGGGCAACGAAGATTCACCAGACTTGTTCCCGGGATGGTGGGACTGCCCTATGAAGAGAGATTGGGGAAACTGGGCCTGTATTCTCTAGAGTTTTGAAGAATGAGAGGTGATCTCATTGAAACCTACAAAACACTTGAAGGAATAGACAGGGTAGATGCAGCTAAGATGTTTCCCCTGGTTGGGGAGTCCAGAACCAGGGGACACAATTTCCAAACAAGGGGGAAGTCACTTAGGACAGAGATGAGAAGAAATTTCTTTACTCAGAGGGTTGTGAATCTTTGGAATTCTCTACCCCAGAGGGCTGTGGAAGCTCAGTCATTGGGTATGTTTAAAGCAGAGATTGACAGATTTCCAAATACAAATGACATAAAGGGATATGAGGATAGTGTGGGAAAAAGGCATGATCGAATTGAATGGCGGAGCAAGCTTGATGGGCTGAATGGCCTACTCCTGCTCCTATGTTCCAATAGTGCCATGGAATCTTCTCCAACAGTGCGGCGCTCACTCAGTACTGACCCTCCAACAGAGCAGCGCTCCCTCAGTACTGACCCTTCAACAGTGCGGCGCTCCCTCAGTACTGACCCTTCAACAGTGCGGCGCTCCCTCGGTACTGACCCTTCAACAGTGCGGCACTCCCTCGGTACTGACCCTCTGACTGTGTGGCGCTCCCTCGGTACTGACCCTCCGACAGTGCGGCGCTCCCTCGGTACTGACCCTCCGACAGTGCGGCGCTCCCTCGGTACTGACCCTCCGACAGTGCGGCGCTCCCTCGGTACTGACCCTCCGACAGTGCGGCGCTCCCTCGGTACTGACCCTCCGACAGTGCGGCGCTCCCTCGGTACTGACCCTCCGACAGTGCGGCGCTCCCTCGGTACTGACCCTCCGACAGTGCGGCGCTCCCTCGGTACTGACCCTCCGACAGTGCGGCGCTCCCTCAGTACTGACCCTCCGACAGTGCGGCGCTCCCTCAGTACTGACCCTCCGACAGTGCGGCGCTCCCTCAGTACTGACCCTCCGACAGTGCGGCGCTCCCTCAGTACTGACCCTCCGACAGTGCGGCGCTCCCTCAGTACTGACCCTCCGACAGTGCGGCGCTCCCTCAGTACTGACCCTCCGACAGTGCGGCGCTCCCTCAGTACTGACCCTCCGACAGAGAGGCGCTCCCTCAGTACTGACCCTCCGACAGTGCGGCGCTCCCTCAGTACTGACCCTCCGACAGTGCGGCGCTCCCTCAGTACTGACCCTCCGACAGTGCGGCGCTCCCTCAGTACTGACCCTCCGACAGTGCGGCGCTCCCTCAGTACTGACCCTCCGACAGTGCGGCGCTCCCTCAGTACTGACCCTCCGACAGTGCGGCGCTCCCTCAGTACTGACCCTCCGACAGTGCGGCGCTCCCTCAGTACTGACCCTCCGACAGTGCGGCGCTCCCTCAGTACTGACCCTCCGACAGTGCGGCGCTCCCTCAGTACTGACCCTCCGACAGTGCGGCGCTCCCTCAGTACTGACCCTCCGACAGTGCGGTGCTCCCTCAGTACTGACCCTCCGACAGTGCGGCGCTCCCTCAGTACTGACCCTCCGACAGTGCGGCGCTCCCTCAGTACTGACCCTCCGACAGTGCGGCGCTCCCTCAGTACTGACCCTCCGACAGTGCGGCGCTCCCTCAGTACTGACCCTCCGACAGTGCGGCGCTCCCTCAGTACTGACCCTCCGACAGTGCGGCGCTCCCTCAGTACTGACCCTCCGACAGTGCGGCGCTCCCTCAGTACTGACCCTCCGACAGTGCGGCGCTCCCTCAGTACTGACCCTCCGACAGTGCGGCGCTCCCTCAGTACTGACCCTCCGACAGTGCGGCGCTCCCTCAGTACTGACCCTCCGACAGTGCGGCGCTCCCTCAGTACTGACCCTCCGACAGTGCGGCGCTCCCTCAGTACTGACCCTCCGACAGTGCGGCGCTCCCTCAGTACTGACCCTCCGACAGTGCGGCGCTCCCTCAGTACTGACCCTCCGACAGTGCGGCGCTCCCTCAGTACTGACCCTCCGACAGTGCGGCGCTCCCTCAGTACTGACCCTCCGACAGTGCGGCGCTCCCTCAGTACTGACCCTCCGACAGTGCGGCGCTCCCTCAGTACTGACCCTCCGACAGTGCGGCGCTCCCTCAGTACTGACCCTCCGACAGTGCGGCGCTCCCTCAGTACTGACCCTCCGACAGTGCGGCGCCATCTCAGTACTGACCCTCCGACAGTGCGGCGCTCCCTCAGTACTGACCCTCCGACAGTGCGGCGCTCCCTCGGTACTGACCCTCCGACAGTGCGGCGCTCCCTCAGTACTGACCCGCCGACTGTGCGGCGCACCCTCGGTACTGACCCTCCGACAGTGCGGCGCTCCCTCAGTACTGACCCTCCGACAGTGCGGCGCTCCCTCAGTACTGACCCTCCGACAGTGCGGCGCTCCCTCAGTACTGACCCTCCGACAGTGCGGCGCTCCCTCAGTACTGACCCTCCGACAGTGCGGCGCTCCCTCAGTACTGACCCTCCGACAGTGCAGCGCTCCCTCAGTACTGACCCTCCGACAGTGCAGCGCTCCCTCAGTACTGACCCTCCGACAGTGCGGGGCTCCCTCAGTACTGACCCTCCGACAGTGCAGCGCTCACTCAGTACTGACCCTCCGACAGTGCGGCACTCCCTCAGTACTGACCCTCCGACAGTGCGGCGCTCCCTCAGTACTGACCCTCCGACAGTGCAGCGCTCCCTCAGTACTGACCCTCCGACAGTGCAGCGCTCCCTCAGTACTGACCCTCCGACAGTGCGGCACTCCCTCAGTACTGACCCTTCAACAGTGCGGCGCTCCCTCAGTACTGACCCTTCAACAGTGCAGCGCTCCCTCAGTACTGACCCTCCGACAGTGCAGCACTCCCTCAGTACTGACCCTCCAACAGTGCAGCACTCCCTCAGTACTGACCCTCCGACAGTGCAGCACTCCCTCAGTACTGACCCTCCGACAGTGCAGCACTCCCTCAGTACTGACCCTCCGACAGTGCAGCACTCCCTCAGTACTGACCCTCCGACAGTGCAGCACTCCCTCAGTACTGACCCTCCGACAGTGCAGCACTCCCTCAGTACTGACCCTCCGACAGTGCAGCACTCCCTCAGTACTGACCCTCCGACAGTGCAGCACTCCCTCAGTACTGACCCTCCGACAGTGCAGCGCTCCCTCAGTACTGACCCTTCAACAGTGCAGCACTCCCTCAGTACTGACCCTTCAACAGTGCAGCACTCCCTCAGTACTGACCCTCCGACAGTGCGGTGCTCCCTCAGTACTGTCAATAGGAGCCTCGCCTTGGACTCTGGGCTCATGTCTCTGGTGTGGGCGTTAAACCGATGAGCCTTAGAGTCAAGTGAGTGCTACCCACAGTGCTACGCCTGACTGAATAATCCCACTTTCCAGCCGCTAGCCGTTGGCAGCGATCGGAGATACGAGTCCTGTCTGGCTTAAATTTATTTCCATCCGTATCCCGGGTTTTGCCCAGGTGCACGATTCACCCCCACCTCAGCTCACTGAAACAGAACAGCCTGTTCTCAGCTCTTACAGACTGAGGCAGTTCAGTGGAATGGTGTCATTCCCTCGCCTCCAGCCATCCTCTTTCTTTCTCCACCTCCAGTCCTGACTGGCCACCATAGTCCAAGGAAACCAAATGGACAGACAGCCAAGAATTGGCTCTCGGGGGTTCCTTCCCCAGTTGGGGTGATGGTGGGGGGGGGGTAGGGGGAGGGCGGATGTGGGGAATGGGTACAGGTGTGATGCCCCCCATGGTCGATTCACCAGAGGGGAACTGCTCCCTGAATCACATAATAATGAACAGCAAATCACAGACCGCCGTTCACTGCCACATAAGCTGGCAAAAGCATCCCTTGGCTTTCCGTGCACCGACAATATCCTTGCTTTTATATTAGTGCCTTTAAGATGGTAAAACATTCCAAGGTATTTTACAGGGGCGTTATCAAACAAAATTTGACACCGAGTCAGATAAGGAGATATTAGGGCAGATGAACAAAAGATTGGTCAACGAGGTCGGTTTTAAGAAGCATCTTAAAGGAGGAGAGAGAGGTGGAGAGGTTTACGGAGGGAATTCCAGAGCTTAGGGCCCAGGCAGCTGAAGGCACGGCCACCAATGGTGGAGTGATTAAAATCGGGGAGGAGCAAGAAGCTAGAATTGGAGGAGGTTACAGAGATCTCGGAGGGTTGTGGGGCTGGAGGAGGTTACAGAGATCTCGGAGGGTTGTGGGGCTGGAGGAGGTTACAGAGATCTCGGAGGGTTGTGGGGCTGGAGGAGGTTACAGAGATCTCGGAGGGTTGTGGGGCTGGAGGAGGTTACAGAGATCTCGGAGGGTTGTGGGGCTGGAGGAGGTTACAGAGATCTCGGAGGGTTGTGGGGCTGGAGGAGGTTACAGAGATCTCTGTGGGTGGTGGGGCTGGAGGAGGTTACAGAGATCTCTGAGGGTTGTGGGGCTGGAGGAGTTTACAGAGATCTCTGAGGGTTGTGGGGCTGGAGGAGTTTACAGAGATCTCTGAGGGTTGTGGGGCTGGAGGAGGTTACAGAGATCTCTGAGGGTTGTGGGGCTGGAGGAGTTTACAGAGATCTCGGACGGTTATGGGGCTGGAGGAGGTTACCGAGATAGGGAGGGGGCGAGGCCATGGAGGGATTTGAAAACAAGATTAAAATTTTATAATTGAGGTGTTGCCGGACTGGGAGTCAGTGTAGGTCAGCGAGCACAGAGGGTGATGGGTGAACAGGACTTGGTGCGAGTTAGGACATGGGCAGCAGAGTTTTGGATGAGCTGATGTTTACGGAGGATGTGAAATGGGGACACCTGTCAGGAGAGTTAGATAACTAGACGAGAAGGTTCTATCTTACCAAGGATGACGGAGAATGTGCGAGTGGGGTCCTGTCCTGTTATCCTCCTGTAAAGCTCAGGATAGTACAGCTCCAAGCTCTCCAGGAAAGCAATGTAACCCTTGCTGCCCGTTCGCTGGAGAATGTCAAGCAGCATGCCTGCAAATGCAACCAGGATAACAATCAGTATTCACATGCAGTGCTCGCTCTGCACCTCAACCTTGATGTCGAAGACAGTGCAGTGCTCCCTCTGTACTGACCCTCCGACAGTGCAGCGCTCCCTCTGGACTGACCCTCCGACAGTGCAGCGCTCCCTCCGTACCTACCCACCGACAGTGCAGCGCTCCCTCGGTACTGACCCTCCGACAGTGCTGCGCTCCCTCGGTACTGACCCTCCGACAGTGCTGCGCTCCCTCGGTACTGACCCTCCGACAGATTTTTTTTATTCATTCATGGGATGTGGGTGTTGCTGGCCAGGCCAGCATTTATTGCCCATTCCTAATAGCCCTTGAGAAGTTGGTGGTGAGCTGCCTTCTTGAACCGCTGCAGTCCATGTGGGGTCGGTACACCCACAGTGCTGTTAGGAAGGGAGTTCCAGGAATTTGACCCAGCGACAGTGAAGGAACGGCGATATAGTTCCAAGTCAGGATGGTGTGTGACTTGGAGGGGAACTTGCAGGTGGTGGTGTTCCCATGTATTTGCTGCCCTTGTCCTTCTAGTTGGTAGAGGTCGCGGGTTTGGAAGGTGCTGTCTAAGGAGCCTTGGTGCATTGCTGCAGTGCATCTTGTAGATGGTACACACTGCTGCCACTGTGCATCGGTGGTGGAGGGAGTGAATGTTTGTAGATGGGGTGCCAATCAAGTGGGCTGCTTTGTCCTGGATGGTGTCGAGCTTCTTGAGTGTTGTTGGAGCTGCACCCATCCAGGCAAGTGGAGAGTATTCCATCACACTCCTGACTTGTCCTTTGAAGATGGTGGACAGGCTTTGGGGAGTCAGGAGGTGAGTTACTCGGCACAGGATTCCTAGCCTCTGATATAAAAGCAAAATACTGCGGATGCTGGAAATCTGAAACAAAAACAAGAAATGCTGGATTCACTCAGCAGGTCTGGCAGCATCTGTGGAAAGAGAAGCAGAGTTAACGTTTCGGGTCAGTGACCCTTCTTCGGAACCCTGACCTGCTCTTGTAGCCACGGTATTTATATGGCTA
Source organism: Heterodontus francisci (assembly GCF_036365525.1). Taxonomy (NCBI): domain Eukaryota; kingdom Metazoa; phylum Chordata; class Chondrichthyes; order Heterodontiformes; family Heterodontidae; genus Heterodontus; species Heterodontus francisci. The sequence continues at coordinate 5,618,733 of NC_090402.1, read as the reverse complement.
CTCCAGTTCAGTTTCTGGTCAATGGTAACCTCTAGGATGTTGATAGTGGGGGAATTCAGCGATGGTAATGCCGTTGAATGTCAAGGGGAGATGGTTAGATTCTCTCTTGTTGGAGATGGTCATTGCCTGGCACTTGTGTGGACTGAATGTTACTTGCCACTTATCAGCCCAAGCCTGGATATTGTCCAGGTCTTGCTGCATTTCTACATGGACTGCTTCAGTATTTGAGGAGTCACGAATGGTGCTGAACATTGTGCAATCATCAGCGAACATCCCCACTTCTGACCTTATGATTGAAGGAAGGTCATTGATGAAGCAGCTGAAGATGGTTGGGCCTAGGACACTACCCTGAGGAACTCCTGCAGTGATGTCCTGGAGCTCAGATGATTGACCTCCAACAACCACAACCATCTTCCTTTGCGCTAGGTGTGACTCAACCAGCGGAGGGCTTTCCCCCCGATTCCCATTGACTCCGGTTTTGCTAGGGCTCCTTGATGTCAAGGGCAGTCACTCTCACCTCACCTCTTGAGTTCAGCCCTTTTGTCCATGTTTGAACCAAGGCTGTAATGAGGTCAGGAGCTGAGTGGCCCTTGCGGAAGCCAAACTGAGCGTCACTCTCTCAGTACTGACTCTCTAACAGTGCAGCATTCCCTCAGTACTGACCCTCCAACAGTGCAGCACTCCCTCAGTACTGACCCTCTGACAGTGCAGCACTCCCTCAGTACTGACCCACCAACAATGCAGCACTCCCTCTGGTTTGTGGGACAGGCTCTTATAGAAACTGAATTTTACACAACATCCGGTCTTCACTGGGCCAATGTGCCTGTGCTGGCTCTTTGAAAGAACTGTTTAATTTAATTTCACACTCGAGCTTCCCGAAAGCCTCTAAATGAACCCTCTTCAAGTACATGTCCAATTGCCTTTTGAAAATTTCTCTGGAATCTGCTTCTACCACCCTTTCAGGTTGTGTGTTACAGATCATAACAACCCTGTGTGTGAAGACATTTCTCCCATTTCCATTCTGATTCTTTTGCCAATTATTTAAAATCTACGATCTCTGGTTACTGACCTACTTGCAGAGGAAACAGTTTCTCCTTACTTGTTCTATCAAAACCCTTCTTAATTTTGAACACCTCAATATTTGAACCATCTCCCCTTAACCTGCTCTAAGGAGAATAATCCCAGCTTCTCCAGCCTCTCCCTGTAACTGAAATCCCTCATCCCTGTCAACATTCTAGTAAATCTCCTCCGCACCCTCTCCAAGTCCTTGATATTCTTCCTAAAGTGTGGAGCGCGGAATTGGACACAATTCTCCAGCCAGGGCCTAACCAGTGATTTGTAAAGCTTCCGTATCAGTTCTTTGTCATCAAATTTATTGCTCCTTTTACAGAGCTGAGTATCCCGCAGGCTTCCTAAACTTCTTTACCAACTTGTCCTACCAACTTCAAGGATTTGTGAATATGCAGCCCCAAGTTGCTCTGTTCCTGCAGCTTCCATCAAAATACAACCATTTCGATTATTCTGCCTCTCAAAGTTCCTTCTCCTATACTCGTTCCTCTCGGAGCACCCACCTACTTTCCGTCGTCGTGTGACAAGATTTGGGTCATTGAAGATCTGCTCCTCATCATCATGAGTGAGGACTCTGCATTGTCGAAGGTAGGGAGTGATCGTGCACGGCTCGATCACTGAAGTTAGTTTCGCTCGGTAATTATCCAGGTTATTCCACAATTCATCAGCGTCTGTATCACTCTGATCTGACATTGTGGCTGCAGTCCCTGGGAACAGATTCTCTGTAAACACAGTAAGAGCAAAGTAACTCCAAAATAAAAATGGTGCTGGCAAAACTTTACTGTAAAAGCTGCTCCACAATCCCACAACCGAGCGTCCTGTCTTACAGCATCTCCACCGATATTAATCCAGCTCCTTCACACTGACATTCAGAGTCCGCACCCCAGTGAGAGTCAGCCCCTGTGGGACCAGTATCCCAGTGAGAGTCAGCCTGCGAGGAATCCACACCCCAGTGACAGTCAGCCAGCGAGGAACGCACACCCCAGTGAGAGTCAGCTCGCGAGGAACCCACACCCCAGTGAGAGTCAGCCAGCGAGGAACGCACACCCCAGTGAGAGTCAGCCCGCGAGGAACGCACACCCCAGTGAGAGTCAGCCCGCGAGGAACCCACACCCCAGTGAGAGTCAGCCCGCGAGGAACCCGCACCCCAGTGAGTGTTAGCCCGTGAGGAACCCACACCCCAGTGAGAGTCAGCAGGTGTGGCACCCGCACCCCAGTGACAGTCAGCCCGCGAGGAACCCGCACCCCAGTGAGAGTCAGCCTGCGAGGAACCCGCACCCCAGTGAGAGTCAGCCTGCGAGGAACCCGCACCCCAGTGAGAGTCAGCCCCTGTGGGACCAGTATCCCAGTGAGAGTCAGCCCGCGAGGAACCCGCACCCCAGTGAGAGTCAGCCTGCGAGGAACCCGCACCCCAGTGAGAGTCAGCCCACGAGGAACCCACACCCCAGTGAGAGTCAGCCCGCGAGGAACCCACACCCCAGTGAGAGTCAGCCCGCGAGGAACCCACACCCCAGTGAGAGTCAGCCTGCGAGGAACCCACACCCCAGTGAGAGTCAGCCCCTGTGGGACCAGTATCCCAGTGAGAGTCAGCCCACGAGGAACCCACACCCCAGTGAGAGTCAGCCCACGAGGAACCCACACCCCAGTGAGAGTCAGCCCGCGAGGAACCCACACCCCAGTGAGAGTCAGCCCGCGAGGAACCCACACCCCAGTGAGAGTCAGCCTGCGAGGAACCCACACCCCAGTGAGAGTCAGCCTGCGAGGAACCCACACCCCAGTGAGAGTCAGCCTGCGAGGAACCCACACCCCAGTGAGAGTCAGCCTGCGAGGAACCCACACCCCAGTGAGAGTCAGCCTGCGAGGAACCCACACCCCAGTGAGAGTCAGCCTGCGAGGAACCCACACCCCAGTGAGAGTCAGCCCACGAGGAACCCACACCTCAGTGAGAGTCAGCCTGCGAGGAACCCACACCCCAGTGAGAGTCAGCCCACGTGGCACCCGCAACCCAGTGAGAGTCAGTGTGTGGGGAAACTATACTCTACATATTCGAAGGTCCAAAAGCTTCAGCAATGTAGGGAGGCCAAATTGATTTTGCCATGACCTCTCGACTCATCTCCCTCCCCACAACAAACCCCCGCACGACCCACACCTCTCGGAAAAGAGCTGGCGTAACATGCTCTTCAGTGAGGTTTACGATGCTGTCTGTGTTCTATTTTTTGCTTTGGATCATAAATGATTACTTTTCAAAAAATAAAACACACTCGCTCTCTTCACCACCCCCCGCACTTCGGGTCAGTGTCTTGGAACCTGGGCTCGGCAGCAATCTCTCACACTTCAAGCTAGCTTACAGAGGGAGAGGTTTTAGCAATAACTACAGAAGATGCTTACCTTCTCTGCAGATTCCCCCTTTGCTTCGAACAGAGAGACTGAGCGGCAGCAAACTCCTGAAAGAGGAAGCTTCAATGAATTGAGAGCTGGAACAATGTGGGTGGGGACACCTCAGAGTTGTGACACCACTTATCACCATTTACTGTCACTTGACTGCGTTCCAATCATACAGAAGAGGAGGAGGCCATTCGGCCCTTCGTACCTGTGCTGTCTCTCTGAAAGCGCTATCCTTATAAAATAATCATTTCAACATAAATGAGGGTATAATAGTGTTGAGCTTATGTTACTGGACTAGTAATCCCAGGTATTAAAGTGAATTAAAATCCTGAATATCTGGAAATAAAAAGCAGCCTCGAGTAAAACTGACCACACAGCTCATCAGATTGTCATAATCTTGCGAGCATGCTACATTTATATGTATGGCAGGTCTCAAATTACTCTGATACTGTATCTCATTTATAATGGAATTTGCATTTTGAACAAATTCAGATTGACTGCTGCCAACTTATCATGAGGGATCCTGTTCCACAGCTTATCCACTCACTCATTGAAATATTGTTTCTGCAAATTAGTTTTGAATTTCCGTCCCCCACAAGCGCAGGACCTTCAACTGTCTGAACAAGGTGAGACAGGTAAAACCTGTCCTGGGAGTGTTTGATGGGACAGTGTAGAGGGAGCTCTACTCTATCTAACCCCGTGCTGTACCTGTCCTGGGAGTGTTTGATGGGGACAGTGTCGAGGGAGCTTTACTCTGTATCTAACCCCCGTGCTGTACCTGTCCTGGGATGTTTGATGAGGACAGTGTCGAGGGAGCTTTACTCTGTATCTAACCCCCGTGCTGTACCTGTCCTGGGAGTGTTTGATGAGGACAGTGTAGAAGGAGCTTTACTCTGTATCTAACCCCGTGCTGTACCTGTCCTGGGAGTGTTTGATGGGGACACTGTTGAGGGAGCTTTACTCTGTATCTAACCCCCGTGCTGTACCTGTCCTGGGAGTGTTTCATGAGGACAGTGTAGAGGGAGCTTTACTCTGTATCTAACCCCGTGCTGTACCTGTCCTGGGAGTGTTTGATGAGGACAGTGTAGAGGGAGCTTTGAAACAAAAACAAGAAATGCTGGAATCACTCAGCAGGTCTGGCAGCATCTGTGGAAAGAGAAGCAGAGTTAACGTTTCGGGTCAGTGACCCTTCTTCGGAACTGACAAATATTAGAAAAGTCACAGATTATAAACAAGTGAGGTGGAGGTTGGGCAAGAGATAACAAAGGAGAAGGTGCAGATCGGACCAGGACACATAGCTGACCAAAAGGTCACGGAGCAAAGGCAAACAATATGTTAATGGTGTGTTGAAAGACAAAGCATTAGTACAGATTAGGTGTGAATATACTGAATATTGATCAGCAAGTGCAAACCTGAAGAAAAACAACCTGAAAAAAACAGTGGGTAAGCAAACTGAACAAACTAAGATGAAATGAAATAAATGCAAAAAAAGATTGTAAAAAATGTAAAAAGGAATGTAAAAAAAAAGGGAAGAAAAAATAACTAAAAATGAAAGTAAAATGGGGGGCTGTCATGCTCTGAAATTATTGAACTCAATGTTCAGTCCGGCAGGCTGTAGTGTGCCTAATCGGTAGATGAGATGCTGTTCCTCGAGCTTGCGTTGATGTTCACTGGAACACTGAAAACAAGAAATGCTTTACTCTGTATCTAACCCCCGTGCTGTACCTGTCCTGGGAGTGTTTGATGGGGACAGTGTAGAGGGAGCTTTACTCTGTATCTAACCCCCGTGCTGTACCTGTCCTGGGAGTGTTTGATGGGGACAGTGTAGAGGGAGCTTTACTCTGTATCTAACCGACTGCCCCTTTGCAATGTTTGTTATACTTTTTTTGCAGTCATAAGCTATTGAGGGTGGTTGTTAAGATCGCAGATAATGAGGACATCACTTCTAGTTCTCCATTTCCAGATTATTTTTCTAGATTTAACCACATGGTATGTTTCATCTTAACCCTTTGATCACTGAATTCATTAGCTTTTTAAAAGATGTATCTGATGCAAATGTGAGCTTGCTACAAACAGTCAGGATATTGAGCTGTTGCAAAGGCAGCGGTCGGAGGCTAGGAAGGAGAAAGAGAAATCTGGAATAGATTGCATCAAATAAAACACCCACCGCGTGGGAGGTAGGGGATGTGCCTTGACTGTAGTGCTCAGACCTCCTGCCAGGTATGATACGCTGCTGACACACTGACACACACACACATGAGAACGCTCATTTGCTGGGGTGTTGGAGGATAGGCTACATCAAAGGAACTCGGGGAGGAGGTGCAAAATGACTTCATTCCTGGGTGTTCCAGAATTATTTTTTTGAAAATTCATTCTCAGGACATGAGCACCACAGGCAAAGCTGGCCTTTACAGTCCATCCCTAATTGTACTCGAGAAAGTAGTGGTGAGCCACCTTTTTGAACCACTGCATGTGGTGATCCATAGCACTGTTAGGTACTCCAGGATTTTGACCCAGTGATGAAGGAATGATGATATATTTCCAAGTCAGTTTGATGGGTGACGTGAAGGGAAACTTGGGAGGAAGTGGTATTCTCATGCACTTGCTGCCCTTGTCTTACTCGGTAATAGAACACACAGGTTTGAGAGTTACTGCCACTGTGTGCTGGTGGCAGAGGGAGTGAATGTTGAAGGTGGTGGATGGGGTGCCAATCAAGCGGGCTGCTTTATTGTGGATGATGTCGAGCTTCTTGAGTGTTGTTGGAGCTGCACCCATCCAAGCAAGTGCAGAGTATTCCATCACACTCCTGACTTGTAGATGGTGGACAGGCTTTGGGGAGTCAGGAGGTGAGTTACTCGCCGCAGAATTCCCAGCCTCTAACCTGCTCTTGTAGCCATGGCATTTTTGCAGCTGGTTCAGTTGGATTGCTGCAAATGGGCCTCCAAACAGGAGGGTCAGTTTCTCATTAGAGGAAGTGGTAGATTCAGTGAAATTATCTCTTTCGCGCTACTTAAAGAGGAACTTATTCTGACAGCCAAGTTAGTGGTCAGGGTCCTAGAAATATCCTGAGCCCTGGAGGCTGCCTGGGAGGGTGGGGAAGGGATGAGATTGGGCTAATGGTAGAAAAGGAAAACAAAAGCTAGAGTTCCTGGTCATGAACAGTCCTCAACATCCTGCTGAAAAGTGTATGCAGCTGGAATTCAAACAGGGTTGAGCTGCCCTGTGACTCTGTCAAATAACAGGCTGCATTCACTGTCTGAACCTGCACATAAAGAATGTCTTCCTTGGTTGGATGCTGGAGGGGCAGCTGGCACTCGCACTGTAGGAACAGGAAGGAGGGACGCAGAGCACCATTGATTCTCAGCAGCGAAGTGTTAGAGCTACTCTCCCTTCCCAAGGATCGTGGCCTCCTGAAAACTCCACTCCTGGAAGACGATCACAGTCCTGCTCTTCAAATGTGATACCACTGTAAGTGGGGTCTGGTGCCCTGTGTTAATTCCTCTCACTCAGGGTTTCCAAGGAGACAGTATCCGTCTGCCTTTTGATCTCTCACTTCGGCCCTCTCTGGGTCACCGCAGAGTCAACACAAACCATATGTAATTTAAAAAAGAATTTTATTAAAATATCTGCTGTATTCAGCCACAGATATCACACAAAAAGGTACAATTAAAGAGAGTGTCCAGGGAGCTGCAGGATTCTGTAGGGAGTCACAGTGTGACGTGACTGTAAACACCAAGTTTACTGCACTTAAAACTAGATCACAGAAACAATGTCAGCTGCAGAAAGTCATCTGTCCCCATTATTAAGTCATCAGTTTGAACGTTAAAAGTAACCACTATTTGATCCCGACCCTCCATGTGTTTGCATAGTACGTGTGCCAATCAATGCTGACTTAGCTGTTGGGGAAGAGGTCTTTCATAATGTCCCTCACTTTCTGCCTCCGTCTCCAAGCACACACTCTGAAGTGAAGGAATCAGGAACCAGGGAGCACCACTCCTGAAATTAAAGAACATCCTCATTACATTTTGGCAGAGTCAGAAAGCTACAGCATAAGGTTATTACACATGCACATATGTGCAAGTACACGCAGACACAGAGACACATGCAGACAGAGTCAGACTGCAACAGATCTTCCAACGGCACACTAGGGCAATTAGGGATAAGCAACAAGTGCTGGCCTAGCCAGCGATGCCCACATCCCATGAATGAATAAATAAAGAAAAACTTCTTCAACCTCTGCCTTCGCTAAGAGCTGTCAGCCCATGCTGACTCCACTATCAACACTTCACTTCTGGAGTTGGTCTTGCTGCCTCCTCCCATCACTAATGGATTGATTATATTCCCTATTACTGAAGCTACCTTCAAAACCTCTCAGTATCTCAAAAGGCCCAGCCCAACTGAGACACAGTTACTGCTCTTCTACACTTCACGCTAACCCCTTCACAGGAAAAGCAAAACTGCCCAATCACCAATCCGCTTCATCCCAACCTGTTGTAACCTGCTCAGTTCTACCAGCAGATCTGCCCCTCCGATGACAGTGCCACATGCCCATCCTCCTCCTGCCACTATTTCCCAACACTGGAAGCCCTTCCTTCCTTCCCCCTACAATCTGCAGTTTTTGTTTTAAGCCCCAGTATACCTCATCTTCCCTCAATACTCCTTTCAGCTCTGGCAGCCAGTTATACTGTGGGCCTCGGGCAAACCACAGCTTTCAGCCCTGGTACAGCTGAAGGGTTTGACAGCAGCAGAAATGGCCAGTAACCTGAATCTGTGACTAACGTCCCTGGTGTCAGGCAATCCCAAAGGGACTTGGGTTGAGTGGGAGGAGAATGGGGTGACAGCAGAAACCAGTCAAGGACGATGTGTTCACCCATTCTGCTCATATCAACGGTTTCACTAATTCAAAGGAATTCTGAGAATGGTGATTGTGAAGCAACTGAAACGGGCCAGTAACGCAAAAAGAACGCTTGGATTAATTACATATAGAGTTACAGCACAGAAACAGGCCAATCACCCAACTGGTCAGTGCTGCCATTTCTGCTCCACATGAGCCTCCTCCCAACTCCTCTTCATTTACCGTACCCTTCTATTCCTTTCTCCCTCGTGTTTATCCAGCGTCCCCTTAAATGTATCTATATTATACTCCCTGTGGTAGCGAGTTCCACATTCTTACCATTCTCTGGGTTAAGAGGTTTCTCCGGAATTCCTGATTGGATTTATTATTAGTGGCTGTCTTATATTTATGGCCACTAGTTCTGGTCTCCCTCAACTGGAAGCAACTTTTCTACATCTCCCCTATTGAACCTGTTCATACTTTTCAGATCAGGAGTGTGATGGAATACTCTCCACTTGCCTGAATGGGTGCAGCTCCAACAACACTCAAGAAGCTCGACACCATCCAGGACAAAGCAGCCCGCTTGATTGGCACCCCATCCACCACCGACACACAGTGACAGCAGTGTGTACCATCTGCAAGATGCACTGCAGCAACTCACCAAGGCTCCTTAGACAGCACCTTCCAAACCCGCAACCTCTACCACCTAGAAGGCCAAGGACAGCACATGCATGGGAACACCACCACTTGCAAGTCCCCCTCCAAGCCACACACCATCCCGACTTGGAACTATATCGCCATTCCTTCACTGTGACTGGATCAAATTCCTGGAACTTCCTAACAGCACTGTGGGTGTACCCACACCCCAAGGACTGCAGCGGTTCAAGGCAGCTCACCACCACCTTCTCAAGGGCAATTAGGGATGGGCAATAAATGCTGGCCTAGCCAGTGACACCCACATCCCATGAACGAATAATAAAAAGGTCACCCTTCAGGCCTTCTCTCTTCTAGACTGTTAAGTCTTTCTTGATGGCTCCTCTGTACTAATATCTTCCTTGTAATTCTCTATTGCACCTTCCCCAAAGCCTCGATATCCTTTTTGTAATATGGAGACCTGAACTGTGCAGGGTGTGGTCTATCTCTAATGATGAATTATGTGTCAAAATTTGACAATTTTGGTTGTGCTTGTTATCCTGTAGCACCTACTGACCACCATGTAGATAACGGACAAGGAGACAACTGGGCTCTGCTGTGATGTTTCCATGTTCAAACAGCCCACCAACGCTCAGGCTCAGATTCGCTGCACCCCTATAATGGAGGCTAACTCACGCTGCCTCACCACTACAGATTCTTAGCTTCTTGTCATTAAGCATGTGAATATTGGCCTGCTGAACTCTGTCCTCTCAGATGGACATAAAAGATCCCAAAGACACTGTTTTTAAGAGGAGCAGGGGAGTTCTCCTTGCTGTCTTGGGGACAACATTTATCCTTCAAACAACATCACTTAAACAGAGATTAACTGGTCAATCTCATTGCTGTTTGTGGGAGCTGTGCGCAAATTGGTTGCCACGTTTCCCTACATCACAATGACTCCATTTACAAAGTATCTCAATGGCTGTAAAGTGCTTTGGGATGGCTTGAGGTGGTGAAAGACACGACAGAAATGCAAGTGCTTTGTTTACTCTTTGCTTGTTCCTCAATGTCTCCTTGTGCGGTTGGAGTTTATATCACCTTCTACCCACTGGACTGAACTCGTATTTCAGGCCTAAAGTTTGATAAGAGAGCTTCACTGAGCAAAAACAAGGCACCAGCCTCGCACCAAACACCAGCACTTATTTTAAGACACTGACTTAATATAACATTATTTCCCAATCACACCACGCAGCCACAGAAATATTGCAACATCAGAAAGCAGTTTCACACTCAGTCACTAGAAATTTCTGCTGACACCCTGGTCCTGGTTCAATACCTTAGTGCATCCTCTGCTTTTCAGAGTTTCTTCCTCAGACGAAGGCTCCGTCTGGTTAATACTTCCGTCTCACTCTTGGGGGCAGTGGGTTGTTCTGGGGCAGTCTGATCCCCAATTGTTTCCTTATAGATTTAAAAAAGCAAAAAGAGTTAAAGTACACAGAGAAACAAGCAGTATGCCCAAGAGCCCGTTCTTCAAGTGAGCCTTGATGGCAGCTTTTCAACTGTGAGGGCATCATAGCCAAATCTGATCCTGTCCTCAGTGCTGACTTTCCGACAGGACACACTGGGTGGTGGTCAGAAGGAGGAACCACTGGCTGATTTAGCTCTTCACGCCCAATCCAGTAGCACAGAAGGGCAATATGGCCCCAAATTGGCTGAAATCAAGCAACTCAGCACAGACCTGGAGGCTTTGTGGCCTGTGTGTTTGGCTCAATGTCATATCAAACAGTTCAACCACCCATTGCAGTCATCTGGAACAGAAATGGGCATCCTTTCAGTAAAGGATCTGAATGTAAGTAGTGTTGGTGGAAAACAGCAACAGGAAGAGGCCATTCAGCCGCAGCCTGTTCTGCCATTCTATTAGATTATGCCTAATCTGTATCTCAACACTCACCCACCTTGGTTCCATATCCCTTAATATCCTTATCTAACAAAAAAATCTATCCATCTCAGTTTTGAAATTTTCAAATGACACCCAGCCTCTACAGCTTTTATGGGGGAAAGAGTTTTTTTTAAGATTTCCACTCCCCTTTGTGTGAAGAAGTGCTTCCTGACATTACCACTGAACGGCCTGTCTCTAATGTTAAGGTTCTGCCCCCTTGTTCTGGACTCGCCCCACCAGAGGAAATAGTTTCTCTCCATTGACCTGATCGAATCCTACTATTGTAAACACCTCAACTACCTGCTCAGGACAACTAGGGATAGGCAATAAATGCCAGCCTTGAAAACGATGCCCACACACTGAATAAAAAAAAAAATCCCTTAATCTTTTATCCTCAAGGGAACACAAATCTATTCCATGCAACCTGTCCTCGTAATCTAACCCTTTAGTCCAATTAAACACAGTCAGACTAGATAGAGTGAAGCTCCCTCTGGACTGTCCAAATCTCTATGATACACTCATTTGCTCATTTCAGATTTAAAAAAATATATACTCACTTCAGGCTTCTCAGCTCCACGAACACAGCTGAAACTCAGCGTCAGATGTGTCAAGCAGCAAAGATTAATGGGCAGTTTTATAATGTGGTCTCAGAACCACCAAGAATTGGTTTGAGGATGCCCCAAACCTAGTTGCACCTCAGAGTACTTGGGGGGTGGGGGGAAGCAGGTGAGATAGAAAAAGGGGGAAGAGAGAGAGAGCAGCAATTGCTAAACGTCTCAACTGGTTAGTTTCCACCCTTCTCATTCGAAGCCCGTGTCTCCTCCTTCCCGTGCTCTCACTCTCCCCAATTGCAACACGGAACTGGCACTTTCCTTTTGCAGCTACAATGAAGGTCGCAGAGACTGAATCAGTCAGGACAATGCCAGCCTCCACCCACTCTGCTCTGGGCTTTGCTCATCAGACTGAATGTTTATTCAATACATAACTGGCATTTTTTTTTTACCCCATTTCCTTTTCTTAATAAAAAGCCAACAATGACAAAGAAATGGGCAAGGACATCCTGTATTCGAATTGCCAGTAATCGAGGCAGGCAGTCTGTCTTACTGTCTGGGTAAATTTAACTCTTTACTGAGTCAATGTTTCCTCAATTCCAAGGCACTGCTTGTTAAGGTGAAGTGCCCACATTACAACCCCCTCCACGAACCACTTCATTTTTGCACAGGGTGAGTCTGGTGCAAGCATCAACTCTCCTGTGCCAAGCACAGGTACAATGGTGTAGTGGCTGTGTTATTGGTCTGGAAATCTAGAGAGAGTTCAAATCTCATCTTGGCCATTTGAAACAAACTGGAAAAGTGACCCTGAAGCTGTCAGATTGTCGAAAAAAAAACTGGTGCACTAATATCCTCCAGGGAAGGAAATCTGCCGTCCTCACCTGGTCTGGGCCTATAGGTAACTCCAGTCCCAAACCAACGTGGTTGACTCTTAAATGCCCTCTGAAGTGACCCCTTAGCTGTATCAAACCTGCTACCAGTAGTTCAAGAAGCCAGCTCGCCACCTTCTCAGAGAGCCAGGGATGGGCAATAAATGCCAGCCTAGCCCGCAGCACCCACAGAGAATGAATCAATTGTTCTGCAGGTGCACCAGTGAGCAAATATTTGCCACATAGCCACATGGATCAGAATTCCCAGCTTGATCGCCAGTCTGTGCCGAGTTAGTTGCTCTATGGGGCAGTAAATGGTCTCTGTGCCCTGGAGAGGTTGTGGGGGGGTGGGGATGGGTGAGGGAATGGGGGTTGTGCGGTGAGTAAGGGAACTAATTTCCTCACTGTGGTGGAATAATACATGTGTGCGTGAACTCAAGGGGAGTACCAGAACTCGCCAGCGAGACAATGAAACGTGGAGATGTGGCTGAGGGACTCAGCATCTTTCTGAGAGAGAGAAGGAAACAAAGAAAGGACAGCAGAGTACAGGCACGCGTCTGCTTTCTGTTACTCACCAGGCTTCCCGGCAAGTTACAGCCAAATGACAGATCAGCAAAGGAGACTTCAAAGGGTTGGTTTAACTCTCTATTGGCCACTTCATCCACAGCAAACTGTGCTGGAGGTTCTTCAATACTGTTGTCGCTCTCTTCATCTGTGTCTGTGTCCTCACTTCCTTCCTCAGAGTCGTGGTCGAGGGCTCCCGTCGATGGGCCAACTGTGGTCCGGGTTCCCTGGGGTGGCATTGTAGCTAGAAATGCTGGCAGCGTGAAGGCCGAGAGGAATCGGGCCTTCAGGAGCTGGTAGGCAGGGTTGTTCTGCAGACGATCAGCCACCAGGCTCCTGGCTGCTTCCAGTCCCTTTTTGGGGTCAGTCTTGTCAGTCCCCTCGGGCAACACAAAGCCGGACAAGCTCTGCTCCAGGACCTTCTTGTGCAGCAGCAGATTTGAGAAGGCTCTCAGGGTGGAGGAAGAGGGTGGTAGGTATGGCAGGCTGGTGGGCATGCCTGGCACCCAGACCCCACCGTTGCCTTGGAGCCAGTCTTTCATTACTGCTTCTTGCTCATCAGACAAAAGCTTAAAGTCGACGGAGGCTTTGTCCAGCTGCGACCTTGTTGCGGGCGGCTCAGTTCCCTCATGCTGTGCCAAGCTGCTGGGACTGGCATCTGAACACCCAGCTTCAGGAAGCCCCACACTCGGCCGTGAACCCCCGTCCTGGTTAACGTGTGCAGAGACATTGGAATCAATTGAGTTTGCCGCTGTCTGCTGGACATGTCCGAGCGCAAGGAGACCTGCGGTCAGTGTTGAAGCTGGGGGCACGGTTGTTCGTGTTTGGTGAATTACTGGTGAGGGGGAGGCCAGTGGCTGTGCTGGCGCTGGTTTAGCACCAGAGGTGGTTTGCTTTGGAATGACAACATGACTATCGGCTGCTACCTGACTGCCTGCAGGGGGGCAACCGGCTGCGGCTTGAACTGCAGTGGTCACCGTCTCGGTGTTGCACGATGGCACTGTGGAACTAACTACGACGTCAACTTGGTGAGAGGAGCAGGGAGCAGCCTGGCTGGCTGTGGCAATGGGGGCCGGGGACTGGATGCTTGGGTTGGGCAAAGCTGTGAGCGAGCCTGGAGGGACATAGAGCAAACCCTGGGGGGTTAACACTGCCATGATGGGCACATTGGAGTTGGCGAGCATCAGCGGTACCACCACATTGTTGGGCTGCACTGTGGGTGGAGCCGCTGGCGCTGGAGCGATTGGCTGCAGCCGACGCTGGGCATTGGTAGTGTCAGGCTTAAGAGGAGCAGTAATCGTGGTGGAGGGCACTGACAGCTGGAGATTTCTCATCACTTTGCCTGCAGCTGGTGGCTGGATCGGGCTGGTCTGTGGTGCTGCTCCTGGTCCGTCTGATGCTGGGTGCTGGCCCGATGTCAGCGCCTGAGTGGGCACACTGGGCACCGACTCGCCACGCACGGCTCGCCTGACCGAAGAGCGGCTCCCAGGCTTCGCTCGCCTCCTCGACACCCTGATTTGAAGAGGCGAAGCCGGGCGGGTTAGCTCAGCCACCTGCAGCACAGGACCCACGGACGCTTTGCTGGGCGAAGCTGCTGGCTGAGCTAGTACCACCACCGGTTGGGACATCGTGGCGGAAGCAGATGATGTAGCGCTTCGCTTTTCAGCCAGTAACTCGAGGACGGTCTTTGGTTTCTGTCTCGGAGGTGCGGGGCCCAGCTTAAACCGAGTGATTTCCATGGTCTGTCCATTGCCCACACTGATGGTGCTGTCCTTCACCTGCTGCAGGTAAGAGCCTTGCCTCAACTTCTCGCCAACCTGCTCGTTTTCTGGCAAGAGAGACAAAAAAAAAAGACAATTGAGATGGACAGTGACTGAGGAGGAAACAAGAAAGGGGAAATGATTTAGTTTGTGAGAAGCTAAAACCACAATTAAACTTTCATACAGCACAGAAGGAGGCCATTCATCCCATCGAGCCTGTGCCGGCTCTTTGAAAGAGCTATCCAATTAGTCCCACATCCCCTGCTGTTTCCCCATAGCCCTGAAAGCTTTTCCTTTTCAAGTATATATCCAATTCCCTTTATAAAGTTACTACTGAATCTGCTTTCACCGCCCTTTCAGGCAGTGCATTCCAGATCACAACAACTCACTGTGTAAATTAATTTTTTCTCATCTCCCCTTTGATACTTCCACCAATTACGTAAAATCTGTATCCTCTGGTCACTGACCCTCCTGCCAGTGGCAACAGTTTCTCCTGATTTACTCTATCAAAACCCTCATAATATTGAGCACCTGTCAAATCTCACAAAGTGAAATTAGGAAACACTTCTACATGCAAAATGTGGTGGAATTTTGGAACTCTTCTCTGCAAACAGCTTTTGATGCTTGATCAATTGTTAATTTTAAATACGAGATTGATAGATTTGTTATCTATAGATATATGATATAAATATATATTGATATGGATCAAAGGTGGGTATAGGGAGTTATACAGGGCTAAATGGCCTCCTCCTGTTCCTATGCTTATGTTGCTAACTTCTCTGCTCAGAGGAGAACAATCCTAGTTTCTCCACATAACTGAAGCCCCTCATCTCCATACCATTCTAGTAAATTTCCTCTGCACTTACCCTTACCCCGGCTTGGGTGCCATGTGCCAATCTTTGTTGGTGACCTTCGTCTGACCAGACAACCAGGAAAGTCCTGGGTTTGCAAGATCTCTCGGTTGCATGTGGGGCAAGGGTGTGACAAATGATTGCAACTCCCTATGGCTAGGGAGGAAGAAAGCATCTAGTCACCTCAGGGTCCTGCGACTCATTACTTTTCATAAGATGTCAGCCAGGGCTAAGGGAGGCACACTTCCATCTCTGAGAAGGTCATGGGTTCAAGCCCCATGCCAGAGACTTGAGCACATAATCCAGGCTGATACTCCCAGTACAGTACTGAGGGAGCGCCGCGCTGTCGGAGGGTCAGTACTGAGGGAGCGCCGCGCTGTCGGAGGGTCAGTACTGAGGGAGCGCCGCGCTGTCGGAGGGTCAGTACTGAGGGAGCGCCGCGCTGTCGGAGGGTCAGTACTGAGGGAGCGCCGCGCTGTCGGAGGGTCAGTACTGAGGGAGCGCCGCGCTGTCGGAGGGTCAGTACTGAGGGAGCGCCGCGCTGTCGGAGGGTCAGTACTGAGGGAGCGCCGCGCTGTCGGAGGGTCAGTACTGAGGGAGCGCCGCGCTGTCGGAGGGTCAGTACTGAGGGAGCGCCGCGCTGTCGGAGGGTCAGTACTGAGGGAGCGCCGCGCTGTCGGAGGGTCAGTACTGAGGGAGCGCCGCGCTGTCGGAGGGTCAGTACTGAGGGAGCGCCGCGCTGTCGGAGGGTCAGTACTGAGGGAGCGCCGCGCTGTCGGAGGGTCAGTACTGAGGGAGCGCCGCGCTGTCGGAGGGTCAGTACTGAGGGAGCGCCGCGCAGTCGGAGGGTCAGTACTGAGGGAGCGCCGCGCAGTCGGAGGGTCAGTACTGAGGGAGCGCCGCGCAGTCGGAGGGTCAGTACTGAGGGAGCGCCGCGCAGTCGGAGGGTCAGTACTGAGGGAGCGCCGCGCAGTCGGAGGGTCAGTACTGAGGGAGCGCCGCGCAGTCGGAGGGTCAGTACTGAGGGAGCGCCGCGCTGTCGGAGGGTCAGTACTGAGGGAGCGCCGCGCTGTCGGAGGGTCAGTACTGAGGGAGCGCCGCGCTGTCGGAGGGTCAGTACTGAGGGAGCGCCGCGCTGTCGGAGGGTCAGTACTGAGGGAGCGCCGCGCTGTCGGAGGGTCAGTACTGAGGGAGCGCCGCGCTGTCGGAGGGTCAGTACTGAGGGAGCGCCGCGCTGTCGGAGGGTCAGTACTGAGGGAGCGCCGCGCTGTCGGAGGGTCAGTACTGAGGGAGCGCCGCGCTGTCGGAGGGTCAGTACTGAGGGAGCGCCGCGCTGTCGGAGGGTCAGTACTGAGGGAGCGCCGCGCTGTCGGAGGGTCAGTACTGAGGGAGCGCCGCGCTGTCGGAGGGTCAGTACTGAGGGAGCGCCGCGCTGTCGGAGGGTCAGTACTGAGGGAGCGCCGCGCTGTCGGAGGGTCAGTACTGAGGGAGCGCCGCGCTGTCGGAGGGTCAGTACTGAGGGAGCGCCGCGCTGTCGGAGGGTCAGTACTGAGGGAGCGCCGCGCTGTCGGAGGGTCAGTACTGAGGGAGCGCCGCGCTGTCGGAGGGTCAGTACTGAGGGAGCGCCGCGCTGTCGGAGGGTCAGTACTGAGGGAGCGCCGCGCTGTCGGAGGGTCAGTACTGAGGGAGCGCCGCGCTGTCGGAGGGTCAGTACTGAGGGAGCGCCGCGCTGTCGGAGGGTCAGTACTGAGGGAGCGCCGCGCTGTCGGAGGGTCAGTAATGAGGGAGCGCCGCGCTGTCGGAGGGTCAGTACTGAGGGAGCGCCGCGCTGTCGGAGGGTCAGTACTGAGGGAGCGCCGCGCTGTCGGAGGGTCAGTACTGAGGGAGCGCCGCGCTGTCGGAGGGTCAGTACTGAGGGAGCGCCGCGCTGTCGGAGGGTCAGTACTGAGGGAGCGCCGCGCTGTCGGAGGGTCAGTACTGAGGGAGCGCCGCGCTGTCGGAGGGTCAGTACTGAGGGAGCGCCGCGCTGTCGGAGGGTCAGTACTGAGGGAGCGCCGCGCTGTCGGAGGGTCAGTACTGAGGGAGCGCCGCGCTGTCGGAGGGTCAGTACTGAGGGAGCGCCGCGCTGTCGGAGGGTCAGTACTGAGGGAGCGCCGCGCTGTCGGAGGGTCAGTACTGAGGGAGCGCCGCGCTGTCGGAGGGTCAGTACTGAGGGAGCGCCGCGCTGTCGGAGGGTCAGTACTGAGGGAGCGCCGCGCTGTCGGAGGGTCAGTACTGAGGGAGCGCCGCGCTGTCGGAGGGTCAGTACTGAGGGAGCGCCGCGCTGTCGGAGGGTCAGTACTGAGGGAGCGCCGCGCTGTCGGAGGGTCAGTACTGAGGGAGCGCCGCACTGTCGGTGGGTCAGTACTGAGGGAGCGCCGCACTGTCGGTGGGTCAGTACTGAGGGAGCGCCGCACTGTCGGTGGGTCAGTACTGAGGGAGCGCCGCACTGTCGGTGGGTCAGTACTGAGGGAGCGCCGCACTGTCGGAGGGTCAGTACTGAGGGAGCGCCGCACTGTCGGATGAGACACGAGTCCTGTTTGCCCTCTTGGGTGAATGAAAAAGATCCTATGGCCTGACTTTGATTAACAGCAACAATCAACATCACTGAAAAATCAGGTCATTATCACATTGCTGTCAGAGTACTTGGTGTGTGCAAATCATCTGCTGTGTTTCCTACATTACAACAGTGACTACACTTCAAAAGTACATCAGTGGCTGCAAACATCCTGAAACATCCTCTCCCTTCACCACCGACGCACAGTGGCAGCAGTGTGCATCATGTACAAGATGCACTGCAGCAATTCACCGAGATTCCTCTGACAGCACCTTCCAAACCCATGACCTCTTCCACCTAGAAGGACAAGGGAGCAGACACATGGGAACACCACCACCTGCAAGTTCCCCTCCAAGTCACACACCATCCTGACTTGGAACTATATCGCCGTTCCTTCATTGTCACTGGGTCAAAATCCTGGAACTCCCTTCCTAACAGCACTGTGGGTGTACCTACCCCACATGGACTGCAGCAGTTCCAGAAGGCAGCTCACCACCACCTTCTCAAGGGCAGTTAGGGATGGACAGTAAATGTTGGCCCAGCCAGTGACACAGCCCGTGAATAAATTAAAAAAAAAAGTACTTTGGAACATCTGGAGATCATGAAGGACGCTACAGAAATGCAAGTCTTTTATGAACAGAAATGATGGGTGGGGGGAAAAAAAAAAACAAACAATCTGGTCCATGAACCTTGCCCCATATTCACGATGTCAGAAGAACCATGACATTTCCAACTCCCCCACCCTCATCCCCTGGGACAGGCAACACAGAAAATCCCATGGCCAATAAAGGGAAAACACTCTGGAAAATTCCTTTCTGACCCTCTCAGGTGATCAGTGAATGCTATGAAGTGCATGCTTGTGGACACTGACTAAGGAGTTCTTCTTTGGCCTCCTTGTCTCGGGAGACAATGGGTAAGCGCCTGGAGGTGGTCAGTGGTTTGTGAAGCAGCACCTGGAGTGGCTATAAAGGCCAATTCTAGAGTGACAGACTCTTCCACAGATGCTACAGATAAAATTGGTTGTCGGGGCTGTTGCACAGTTGGCTCTCTCCTTGCGCTTCTGTCTTTTTTCCTGCCAACTGCAAAGTCTCTTCAACTCATCACACTTTAGCCCCGCCTTTATGATCTGGTGATCGCTGGCAACTGACTCCCACGACTTGTGATCAATGTCACAGGACCTCAGGTCGCATTTGCAGACATCTTTAAAGCGGAGACATGGACGGCCGGTGGGTCTGATACCAGTGGCGAGCTCGCTGTACAATGCGTCCTTAGGGATCCTGCCATCTTCCAAGCGGCTCACATGGCCAAGCCATCTCGAGTGCTGCTGGCTCAGTAGGGTGTATATGCTGGGGATGTTGGCCGCCTCGAGGACTTCTGTGTTGGAGATATGGTCCTGCCACCTGATGCCAAGGATTCTCCAGAGGCAGCGAAGATGGAATGAATTGAGACATCGCTCTTGGCTGACATACGTTGTCCAGGCCTCGCTGTCATAGAGCAAGGTACTGAGGACACAAGCTTGATACACTCGGACCTTTGTGTTCCATGTCAGTGTGCCATTTTCCCACACTCTCTTGGCCAGTCTGGACATAGCAGTGGAAGCCTTTCCCATGCGCTTGTTGATTTCTGCATCGAGAGACAGGTTACTGGTGATAGTTGAGCCTAGGTAGGTGAACACGAACCACTTCCAGAGCGTGGTCGCCAATATTGATGGATGGAGCATTTCTGACGTCCTGTCCCATGATGTTCGTTTTCTTGAGGCTGATGGTTAGGCCAAATTCTTTGCAGGCAGCCGCAATCCTGTCGATGGGTCTCTGCAGACACTCTTCAGTGTGAGATGTTAATGCAGCATCGTCAGCAAAGAGAAGTTCCCTGATGAGGATTTTCTGTACTTTAGTCTTCGCTCTGAAACGGGCAAGGTTGAACAACCTGCCACCTGATCTTGTGTGGAGGAAACTTCCTTTTTCTGAAGACTTGAACGCATGCGAGCGCAGCAGGGAGATGATCCCAAACAGTGTAGGTGCGAGAACACAGCCCTGTTTCACGCCACTCAGGATAGGAAAGGGGTCTGATGAGGCGCTGTTATGCTGAATTGTGCCTTTCATATTGTCATGGAATGAGGTGATGATACTTAGTATCTTTGGTGGACATTCAATCTTTTCTAGTAGTCTGAAGAGACCACGTCTGCTGATGAGGTCAAAGGCTTTGGTGAGATCAATGAAAGCAACGTAGAGGGGCATCTGTTGTTCACGGCATTTCTCCTGTAGCTGACGAAGGGAGAACAGCATGTCAATGGTGGATCTCTCTGCTCGAAAGCCACACTGTGCCTCAGGATCAACACGCCCAGCCAGCTTCTGGAGCCTGTTTAAAAAGACTCGAGCAAAGGCTTTCCCCACTATGCTGAGCAGGGAGATTCCACGGTAGTTGTTGCAGTCACTGCGGTCACCCTTGTTCTTATAGAGGGTGATGATATTGGCATCGCGCATGTTTTTTATTTTATTTTTTTAAATTTAGAGAGACAGCACTGACAGACCCTTCGGCCCACCGAGTCTGTGCGACCAACAACCACCCATTTATACTAATCCCACATTAATCCCATATTCCTACCACATCCCCACCTTCCCTCAATTCTTCTACTACCTACCTACACTTGGGGCAATTTACAATGGCCAATTTACCTATCTACCTGCAAGTCTTTGGCTGTGGGAGGAAACTGGAGCACCCGGCGGAAAGCCACGCGGTCACAGGGAGAACTTGCAAACTCCACACAGGCAGTACCCAGAATTGAACCCGGGTCGCTGGAGCTGTGAGGCTGCGGTGCTAACCACTGCGCCGCATATCCTGTGGTACTGCCCCCTCGTCCCAGCACAGGCAAAGCAGTTTGTAGAGTGCTGAAAGTATAGCAGACTTGGCACTGTTGAATATTTCAGGGGTAATGCCATCCTTCCCAGGGCTTTTCCGCTGGCTAGAGAATCGCCGAGTTGCGATTTTGTTGGCTGTACGTCCAGCTCATCCATGACCGGCAGAGACTGGGCTGCATTGAGGGCAGTCTCAGCGACAACATTTTCCCTGGAGTACAGTTCTAGGTAGTGCTCCACCCAGCGGTCCATTTGCTTGCGTTGGTCAGTGATCGTTTCCCCGATTTAGACTTGAGGGGGGCGATCTTCTTGATGGTTGGCCCAAAACCTCTCTTAATGCCATCATACATTCCTCTGATGTTTCCGGTGTCGGAGGCCAGCTTAATATGACTGCATAGGTGTTGCCAGTAGTCATTTGCGCAGCGCCTGACTGTTCTTTGTGTAGTGCTTCTGGCTGCTTTAAGTGCTACGGATGTTAACTCGCTGGGGGCTTTCTTGTAGTTCAGCAGTGCAATGCGCTTAGTGGCTATGACAGGTTCCAGCTCTTCAAAGTGAGATTGAAACCAGTCTGCATTCCGCTTCACATGTTTGCCATAGGTGGTCATTGCTGAGTCATAGTCTCTGATGTGGGCCCACTTGGTCTCTGCATCCCCTGTAAGAGTGTTTTGAAGGGCTTTTTCAAGTGAATTTAGAAATTTTTGTAACAGCTGTGGATGAGAAATTCTGCTAGTGTTGATGCCCGGGCGGCCCTTCTGCTTGGAGTGATGCAGCTTCTTTGGTTTGAGTCTAACCTTGCTGCACACCAGGGAGTGGTCGGTGTGGCAGTCCGCACAGTGGAAGCTGCGTGTGATTTGAACGCTGTTTAAAGAGGCTCGCCTTGTGACGATGAGGTCCAGCTGCTGCCAACGACGTGATCTTGGGTGCCTCCAAGACACCTGGTGACAGGGTTTAGTGTGAAAGAACGAGTTGGTGATGCAGAGGTTATGATAGGTACACAACTCAAGCAGTCTCTGTCCATTCTCATTCATCCTTCCAATGCCATAGCGCCCAAGGCAGGAGGGCCATGAGTCATGGTCAGCCCCAACCCTGGCATTAAAGTCCCCCAGCAGGAACAGGTGTTCGGTATTGGGGATGCTACTAATGATATTATGGAGTTCCTCGTAGAACTGATCTTTAGCTTCAGGTGGGGAGCAGAGTGTTGGAGCATAGATGCTGAGTAGGTGTACTGGACCAGAGGCGGTGAGCAGTCGGATGGATAGTAAGCGTTGAGCCATTTGAAGGCGGCAGTATCATGCTGAGCAAAGAGTTTCTGATGGCGAAGCCCACTCCATGATGTCTTGGTCCTTCATGGATCCCTACCCGGCCAGAAGAAGGTGTCGTCTTGCTCTCTTAGAGATCCGCTCGCAGGGAGGCGTGTCTCCCGAAGTGCTGCAATGTCCACATTGAGTCTACTGAGCTTGTTGTTAATGACGGCTGTCTTCCGAGAATCGTTGATTTGTGTAAGGTCTTCCGACAGGCCAGGACACCTAGTTCCGACGTTTCAGCTTGCAAAACGAAGAGCTGGTACCTTTCCTTTTTTTAATCGTGCTGTTTGGTGCGGTGTTACAGTCCACTTGTCGGGCAATGACCCTGAGCTCCAAGCACCCATTGAAGCAGGTAGACTGTGGCGGGACAGAACCTTACTGACCGGGGGCTGCCCGGTTTGAGGCGGGTGGTAGCTGTCCAGTGAGATGCGATGACCTCTCTCACCGACAAAGGCAACCCGTGGCGCCCAATCTCTACGCCAATTGAGCTGGACTTACAACCCATAACTGCTGCCTTCCGTGTTGTTTCGGTCGCTGTGAGGCGACTATGGAGTGACCTCTCCATGGCACATGCCTGGGCGGATGTATGGAGGTTGTGAGTTGCCCAAGCGTCAAAACCCCCCTCTCGGCCTTTCTGGTGGGGTCCAAAGGAGTGCAGAGCATGACGTTTGGCACCAGTATGGCTGCAGGAACTGCCGGAAACATGCAAAGGTGACACATGACCACCTTCGGGGTTCTGCTCCAGATTTTCTGTTAGGGTTTACTCCCTTAGCCTTGGTCTCTCCCGAGACGCCCACAAGGCAGTGGGGGAGAGGGTGCGGTGGGAAGGGGTGGAGGGGGTGCTGGTGCAGAGGAAGGGGGGTGCGAGGGGAAGAGCTGGGAGGGGAGAGCGGGGGGGGGGGGTGGGTAGGTGGGAAGGGGGTGCAGGTAATAAAAAAAGATGTTCCAGGATGGCCTCCTCTTGAACAGCTTGTAATTTCTGAGGCCTCCGACTATTCGGGTTTGTTCTCTTCTGTTAGTCTCTTTTATTGTCCAAGTAAAGTCGTTTTGACAAGTTAAACCAGCTAGGTTTTATTAGAGTGCTTTTATGTGTGAGGTTATGTGTGAAGTTGAGGAGCCACCGAAACCCTAACTAAGGAGTGTGTTGGGCTTATCTGTGTTAATCTTTGTGTTTAAACAGCCTGGCAGTAATTACAGCCTTGAGAGTTCTCAAACATCCCTCTGTGGGAGACCCCTTGTAAATATTAATATGTTTCCCAGGGAAGGATCACTACCCAACTATTGTGTCAAAAAAGCGTCAACACGTCTAAAAGGAAAACAGTGGACTCATTGCAGGACAGGTTTTGCTAGCAAGAGGAAAAACATGGAAAGCTGATGACTTTGAGGACTTGATGCCTGGGTCACTGGGTGGGGTGGGGGAGAGAAGAGATAGCAGGAGCATCCATGAGCCCACAGCCCAGTGACAGCTGCACCATTGGGAACAAAGCAATGCTCCTGGTTGGAGCCAGGTGTCCTGGTTTAGTTGGGGGAAGAAGTGAAAAACAAGGATAAATAAAAGCAAAATACTGCAGATGCTTGAAATCTGAAATAAAACCAAAAAGTGCTAGAAAATACTCAACAGGTCTGGCAACATCTGTGCAGAGAGAAGGAAAGTTAACGTTTCAGGTCCGTGACCTTTCATCAGAACTGGCAAAGGTTAGAAATGTAATAGGTTTTAAGCAAATAAAGTGGGGTTGAGGCAAGAGAACAAATGAGAAGGCGTTGATAGGACATAGGGTCACAGAGAATAACGGACAGGAGGTCATGGGGCAAAGGCAAAGTGTGTTAATGGTGTGGTGAAATACAAAGCGTTAGTGCAGAGAGGGTGTTAAATGACAGAATGATGAAAGCCCTAACAAAAAGCAAAACATGAAAAATAAAGTGGGCAGGCACATGATAAAAAAAGTGTAATGATGAAACAAAATATGAAATAAAAATAAAAAATGCAAAGTAGAACTAAATAAAAGGTAAAACTTAAAAAAATAAAGGGGCCCGTCATGCTCTGAAATTATTGAACTCAATGTTCAGTCCGGCAGGCTGTAGTGTGCCTAATCGGTAAATGAGATGCTGTTCCTTGAGCTCGCGTTGATGTTCATTGGAACGCTGCAGCAATCCCAGGTAGAGGCCTGCTACCCGACCTGAACCAGATGACCTGTGTCGGGTTCAGGTCAGGCAGAGTCCAGGTCGGGTAGGGCCAGACACAGAGGCTAAGTGCTCTGCTGGTAAGTACTGAAATTTTTTTTTAAAAAACCTACCGACTCCCACAGCTATCTCGACTACACTTCTTCACACCCTGCCTCCTGTAAGGATTCCATTCCATTCTCCCAGTTACTCCATCTCCAATGCAACTGCTCTGATGATGCAACCTTCCACAACGCTTCTGATGTCCTCCTTTTCCTTAACTAGGGATTCCACCCCACTGTGGTTGACAAGGCCCTCAACCGTGTCCGGCCCATTTCACGCACCTCTACCCTCACTCCTTCCCCTCCCTCCCAGAACTGCGACAGGGTTCCCCTTGTCCTCACTTTCCACCCCACCAGCCGCCACATCCAAAGGATCGTCCTCCGCCATTTCCAGCATGATGCCACTACCAAACGCTTCTTCCCCTCCCGTCAGCATTCCAAAGGGATCATTCCCTCCGCAACACCAATCCACTCCTCCATTACCCCGACACCTCGTCCCCTTCCCATGCAATCACAGGAGATGTAATACCTGCTCTTTTATCTCCTCTCTCCTCACTATCCAAGGCCCCAAACACTCCTTTCAGGTGAAGCAGCAATTTACTTGTACTTCTTTCAATTTAGTATACTGTATTCGCTGCTCACAATGCAGTCTCCTCCACATTGGGGAGACCAAATGCAGATTGAGTGACCGCTTTGCGGAACACCTCCGCTCAGTCCAAAAAGATGACCCCGAGCTTCCGGTTGCTTGCCATTTCAACACATCCCCCTGCTCTCATGCCCACATCTCTGTCCTGGGATTGCTGCAATGTTCCAATGAACCTCAATGCGAGCTCGAGGAAGGGCATCTCATTTACCGATTAGGCACACTACAGCCTACCGGACTGAACATTAAGTACAATAATTTCAGAGCATGACTGGCCCCCTTTTTTTTTTTAGTTTTACTTTGTATTTTTAATTTTTAATGTATTTTAGTTTATTTCATCACTTCACTTTTTATTTTAAACCATGTGCCTGCCTACTTTATTTTTCATGTTTTGCTTGTGGACAGGGCTTTCATTCTGTCATTTAACACCCTCTCTGCACTAAGGCTTTGTATTTCACCACACCATTAATATACTCTCTGCCTTTGCCCCATGACCTCCTTGTCAGTTATTCTCTGCGACCCTCTGTCCTATCAACACCTTCCCATTTGTCTTCTTTTGCCCCACCCCCACTTTATTTGCTTAAAACCTATTACATTTCTAACCTTTGCCAGTTTTGATGAAAGGTCACGGACCTGAAACGTTAACTTTACTTCTCTCTCCACAGATGCTGCCAGACCTGCTGTGTATTTCCAGCACTTTTTGGTGAAAAACAAGGATACTGCTATGAAAAACCCACAGGTATATAGGGTGAAGAGTAGGCATAAGCTCATAGATGCAGGATGTCTAAAAATTATACTGTACCTGACAAACTTTGAGCTTCCTTATTCATCTACAAGAGACAGAAAACACAGAGAATGGATTGATTAAAAGACTTTCCCAAACACAGTACTGCAACCCAACAAGTAGAACTCCTTCAGTGCACAGGGAAGGTGAAAAATTCACAAAATTACAGTTAAAAGAAAGAAAAACTCAACTGAAATGCACAAAACTACAGAAAATCACATTCTTGGGTCATCCAGTAGATGAGAACTGGCGGGCTATTCAACTGTGTGAGGCATGCCAGCCAAGCCATTCATGGCCTTGCCGGAAGTGCATTTGTTTTGTTTTAGTTTTAGAGATACAGCACTGAAACAGGCCCTTCGGCCCACCGAGTCTGTGCCAACCGTCAACCACCCCTCTATACTAATCCTACACTAATTCCATATTCCTACCACATCCCCACCTGTCCCTATATTTCCCTACCACCTACCTATACTAGGGGCAATTTATAATGGCCAATTTACCTAACAACCTGCAAGTCTTTGGCATGTGGGAGGAAACCGGAGCACCCGGAGGAAACCCACGCAGACACGGAGAACTTGCAAACTCCACACAGGCAGTACCCAGAATTGAACCCGGGTCACTGGAGCTGTGAGGCTGCGGTGCTAACCACTGCGCCACTGTGCAGCATGGATTACTGAATAGCACCCGGGTGAGAGAGGGAGGGAGCTCTGGTTTATTTTATTCTTCTTCACGCAAACCCTGGGACCCAGAAGCCAACTGCGATCCCATCACAGGCCTAGCTGGGACTATCCTGGTCTAAGCAGCTCAGCTAAACTCCTGAATCACTGGGGAAGCAGCTATACATTACTGAACACAGTCTGGATCTTAATCAGGACCTTACACTTGCCCCCAAAACCTCTGTCCCACTTCACATCTGCCCCTCACCCCATATGTGCCCAAGAATCAAATGTCCTTCTACCAACACCAAGCTTGAACAGTGCCTCCTAGCCAAGGTGCTGTAATCCAGTCTAGTAACCTCAAGTCTGAATACCTCGTCTTTTATGATCTGCATGCAGCCGTCTTTGTCAATCCGGAACACCTGCAATCAAAACAAGGGCAGAGTTAGTACTTGGGTCCTTCATGCTGAAGGTGCTAAATCTGGCTGGCCATTCATAGCCATATTGCATAGCACACTTGAATAGCCTTGTGCATCACAGCCAAACCTGCTTGTTGAACGTTCATATACATTCACTTCCAGCAGGGTTCATCCTATGGTCAGAGCACAAGCCCAGGTGAATCTTTTTGTACTTAGGAAAATGAAGTGCCACAATTTATTACAGTACAGCGACAATTCAACCCAAGCTTTCTTTGTCGAATCTGCCTTTACCAATGGAATCACGGGGGAAACCTGCTTCAACCAGCAAGAATGAGCTGAGCTTGAGACTCAGTGTTACAAACGTCCGCAAACAAAGTAAGAAGCAGTACAACACAGGTTAGATACAAATTAAAGCTCCCTCTACACTGACTGTTCTGTTAATGATCCTCAGCGGCAAAGTGCACACACTACTGAACCAGTGTAACAGTTTTGCTTTTCCCTTGGCTTGAGTGTGAATGTCAGTTTGGTGCCAGTTCTTAGCTGTTTGCCTGCAGGGACCAGAAGAAAAATGGAACCGTCCCAAACTCATAACTGTAGACATGTGGCAAGAACACAAGAAATAGGAGCAGGAGTAGACCATCTGGCCCATTGAGCCCGCTCCATCATTCAATATGATCATGACCGATCTTGGGCTTCAATTCCACTTTCCTGCCCACTCCCCATATCCCTTGACTCCCTGCGAGACCAAAAATCTCTCTATTCCAGCCTTAAATGTATTCAATGATGGAGCATCCACAACCCTCTGGGGTAGAGAATTCCAAAGATTCACAACCCTTTGAGTGAAGAAATTTCTTCTCATCTCAGTCCTGAATGATCGGCTCCTTAACCCGAGACTGTGTCCCAGTGTTCTCGATTCCCTGACCAGTGGGAACATCTCTCAGTTTCTATCTTATCAAACCCTTTCAGAATCTTAGTTTAGTTTAGTGATACAGCACTGAAACAGGCCCTTCGGCCCACCGAGTCTGTGCCGACCATCAACCACCCATTTATACTAATCCTACACTAATTCCATATTCCTACCACATCCCCACCTGTCCCTATATTTCCCTACCACCTACCTATACTAGGGGCAATTGCTAATGGCCAATTTACCTATCAACCTGCAAGTCTTTGGCATGTGGGAGGAAACCGGAGCACCCGGAGGAAACCCATGCGGACACAGGGAGAACTTGCAAACTCTACACAGGCAGCACCCAGTACTGAACCCGGGTCGCTGGAGCTGTGAGGCTCCGGTGCTAACCACTGCGCCACTGTATGTCTCAATTAGATCACCTCTCATTCTTCTAAACTCCAGAGAAAATAAGCCCAATTTTTACCCAGCCTCTTATCATAGGGCAATCCCCTCATCCCAGGGACCAATTTAGTAAATGTTTACTGCACTGCCTCCAGTGCAAGTATATCCTTTCTTAAATGTGGAGACCACGACTGCCCACACTATTCCAGGTGAGAACTTACCAAAGCCCTGTACAATTTTAGTAAGACTTCTTTATTCCTGTACTCCAATCCCCTTGCAATAAAGGCCAACATGCCATTTGCCTTCCTAATAGCCTGCTGCACCTGCATGTTAACTTTGTGCATTCCTTGTACGAGTACCTCCAAGTCTCTCTGAACAAGAGAGTGGATGCCTCCACATAGTCTCTCTTGCACACCTGGTTTCAAACCCTAGCCCCAGGAATTTAACATTTACTGCCTGACGCACTGCACTGCCCAGCGCAGGTGTGTTTTTTTAAACATCTTAATACCAAATAAAAACCTTACCTGTATCAAGAGTGTAAAAACAGGCGTACTGCTTAAACCGGTCGCCTCCAGTCTCTCACATAGAAGATCAACTGGATGGAGAAGGAGGAAAAAACTTCAGGCAGTGGCATTAAATCATAGTAGATCCAAAGCGCTTCCAGCAGATGTACTGCTTCCCATTTAGCTCTCTCAATTTCAACTCATCATATTCTCCCGAGTTCACTGCCTTCCCTAAATCTCTCCCTGATGTAAACTTCCCACCCATATTCACGGCCACCTCCTCGAACTGCTCAAGCAGAAAGACCCATCTATTGCCACACATTTATGGCCTTCTTCTCCGCTGGAAATTAGGTTCTGTTCCAAAATCATCTCACTATACGAAAACAAAGCTGACAGAGGAGACAGCAACAACTACAGGGGCATCTCACTCCTTAGCATCACAGGAAGGCCTTTGCTAGGGTCACACTTAAAAGACTCCATTTTCTTGCTGACTGAGTGTACCCGGAAGCACAGTGCAGTTTCCGTGCCGGCAGATCTACTGTGGATATGATCTTCTCCATATGCCAGCTACAGGAGAAGTGTAGGGAGCAGTCTGACCTGGTGATGACTTATTTTAGTGTTAGCTCCTGTGTGAAGCAGGAGAGAGTATCCACTAAGAACAGAATCAGACCTCCACCTCTACCCAGTCAAGTGTCAGAAAAACCAAACCAACACCATGCATTTATATAGTGCTTTAATGTTCTGAAACGTTCCAAGGTGTTTCACAGGAGTAATGGGCAAACAAAAATCTGATACTGAGCCACATAAGGGGATATTAGGACTGGTGAGCAAAATCTTGGCCAAAGGTAGGTTGCAAGGACCATTGAGAGCACACACGAAAGACAGCGAGAGCAAGAAGGATTTAGGGAGGGCATGGCAAAGCTTTCAGCCTTGGTGGCTGAAGGCACGGACACCAACGGGTGGAGAGATTAAAAATCGGGGATGTGCCAGAGGCCAGAATTGGAGGGGTGCAGATCTCGGATGGTTGTAGGCCTGGAGGAGGTTGAAGAGATAGTGAGTGGCAAGGCCAGGGAGTGACCTGAAAACACGGAATGAGAATTTTTTAAAATTGAGGTGTTATCGTCCAGAAGTCGCTGTAGGTCAGTGAGCACAGGGGTGACAGAACTCTGAGAGTTAGGATACGGGTAGCAAGGGTTTGGAGGAGCTCATGTTTATGTGGGGTGGAAGATGGGAGGGCGACTAGAAGAGCACTGGAATACTCAGATCTACAGCAAATGAAGGACACAGCCCATAAATGCTCTGTAGGCTCACACTTCAAGAATGTCAGTTGGATGGGGTACAGGAGGATGTCGTGTGTCTGCGGAACTCTCGGTTCAAGTTGCTAGAGGGGAGGAGAAGGACAAATGTCTCAACACACAGCAGTGAGATCCTCATGCCAAGATCCATTGTTGAGTTGTGTGTCTCACCTTCCCTCCGATTGAGTATCTTCGCTGCAGTCCAGCGACACATCTGGGCGATCAGCTTCTTTTCCAGGTCTGCTGCGCGTACCTGGCGTATCGATTTCTTGGGCTCCCTTCGGGCTCGTGGAGGCTTCAGTGGGACTTCATCCACCGCCAGGCACGGAGCGATTTCAGGGGGCGCGCCAGGATCTGGTGCTTCACTTTGTGCAGCCGGTTCCTTCTGCACAAAAGGAAAAAAAGCAACGGGTTAACAGAAATGAATGAGGATCTTGTTTAAAATTCAGCTTTCTCCAGCTTCTCTCCACACCACCTGCTGCTCACAGGCTCCCTGGCCATCCTGCTCCCCAAAAAGGGGCAGGTGTAGACCAGCTTTCCCTGAAAGGCACCCTCACCTGGCTGCAGATCTTGGTCACACAATAATATAGCACAGAAGGCTGTCATTCGGCCCATCGTGCCTGTGCCAACTTTTTGAAAGAGCTATCCAATTAGTTCCACTCTGCTCTTTCCCTATAGCCCTGTAATTTTTTTTTCTATTCAATTCATTTTTGAAAGTTACAACTGAATGTTTCCACCAGGTGAGGTGAGACTGACTGCCCTTGACATCAAGGCAGCACTTGACCAAGTGTGGCATTAAGGAGCCCTAGTAAAATTGAAGTCAGTGGGAATTGGGCGGAAAACTCTCCACTGGTTGGAGTCACACCTCACACAAAGGAAGATGGTTGTGGTGTTTGGAGACCAATTGTCTCAGCCCCAAGACATCACTGCAGGAGTTCCTCAGGGTAGTTTCCTCATCCCAACTATCTTCAGTTGCTTCATCAATGACCTTCCCTCCAACATTAGGTCAGAAGTGGGCATGTTCACTGATGATGGTATGATGTTCAGCATCATTCGCGACTCCACAGGTACTGAAGCAGTGTGTGCCCACTTGCAGCAAGACCTGGACAACGTTCAGGCCTGGCTGATAAGTGGCAAGTGTTAATCAAATAGCATTATGATCGCTGAATTCCCCACCATCAACATCCTGTGCATTACATCGATCAGAAACTGAAGTGGACCAGCCATATAATCACTGTGGCTACAACAGCAGGTCAGAGGCTGGGAATTCTGCAGCAAGTAACTCACCTCCTGACTCCCCAAAGCCTGTCCACCATTTACAAGGCACAAAGTAAGATGTTAATTGTGTGTCAATTTGTTAATGAAATGCAGGTGGAGGGTGTTAATTGGGATCTTACTGGAGCATAGAACAGTACAGCACAGTACAGGCCCTTCGGCCCACGATGTTGTGCCGAACCTTTAACCTACTCCAAGATCAAACTAACTACCTACCCTTCATTCTACTATCATCCATGTACCTATCCAAGAGTCGCTTAAATGCCCCTAATGTATCTGCTTCTACTACCACCGCTGGCAGCGCATTCCACGCACCCACCACTCTCTGTGTAAAGAACCTACCTCTGACATCTCCCCGAAACCTTCCTCCAATCACCTTAAAATTATGCCCCCTGGTGACAGCCCTTTCCACCCTGGGAAAAAGTCTCTGACTATCCACTCTATCTATGCCTATCATCTTGTACCCCTCTATCAAGTCACCTCTCATCCTTCTACGCTCCAATGAGAAAAGCCCTAGCTCCCTCAATCTTTCTTCGTAGGACACGCCCTCCAGTCCAGGCAGCATCCTGGTAAATCTCCTCTGCACCCTCTCTAAAGCTTCCACATCCTTCCTTTAATGAGGCGACCAGAACTGAACACAATATTCCAAGTGTGGTCGAACCAGGGCCTTATATAACTGCAGCATAACCTCGTGGCTCTTAAACTCAATCCCCCTGTTAATGAAAGCCAACACACCATACGCCTTCTAAACAACCCTATCAACTTGGGTGGCAACTTTGAGCGATCTATGGACATGGACCCCAAGATCCCTCTGTTCCTCCACACTACCAAGAATCCTGTCTTTAAGCCTGTATTCTGCATTCAAATCGACCTTCCAAAATGAATCACTTCACACTTTTCCAGGTTGAACTCCATCTGCCACTTCTCAGCCCAGCTCTGCATCCCGTCAATGTCCCGTTGCAACCGACGACAGCCTTCCACACTATCCACAACTCCAGCAACCTTCGTGTCATCGGCAAACTTGCTAACCCAGCCTTCCACTTCCTCATCCAAGTCACTTATAAAAATCACAAAGAACAGAGGTCCCAGAACAGATCCTTGTGGAACACCACTGGTGACCGAGCTCCATGCTGAATACTTTCCATCTACTACCACCCTCTGTCTTCTATGGGCCAGCCAATTTTGTATCCAGACAGCCAACTTTCCCTGAATCCCATGCCTCCTTATTTTCTGAATGAGCCTACCATGGGGAACCTTATCAAACACCTTGCTAAAATCCATATACACCACATCCACTGCTCTTCCTTCATCAATGTGTTTTGTCACATCTTCAAAGAATTCAATAAGGCTTGTGAGGCATGACCTGCCCCTCACAAAGCCATGCTGACTGTCTCTAATCAAACCATGCTTTTCCAAATAATCATAAATCCTGTCTCTCAGAATCCTCTCCAATAATTTGCCCACTACCGACGTAAGACTGACTGGTCTATAATTCCCAGGGTTATCCCTATTCCCTTTCTTGAACAAGGGAATAACATTTGCCACCCTCCAATCATCCGGTACTACTCCAGTGGACAGTTAAGACGCAAAGATCATCGCCAAAGGCGCAGCAATCTCTTCCCTCGCTTCCCGTAATATCCTTGGGTATATCCCTTCTGGCCCCAGGGACTTATCTGTCCTCATATCATTCAAAATTTCCAGCACATCCTCCCTCTTAACCTCAACCTGTTAAAGCATATCAGCCTGTTCCACGCTGTCCTCACAAACAACCAGGTCCCTCTCACTAGTGAATACTGAAGCAAAGTATTCATTTAGGACCTCCCCTACCTCCTCCGACTCCAGGCACAAGTTCCCTCCACTATCCCTGATCGGCCCTACCCTCACTCTGGCCATCCTCTTGTTCCTCACATAAGTGTAGAACGCCTTGGGATTTTCCTTAATCCTACCCGCCAAGACTTTTTCATGTCCCCTTCTAGCTCTCCTAAGTCCGTTCTTCAGTTCCTTCCTGGCTACCTTGTAACCCTCTAGAGCCCTGTCTGATCCATGCTTCCTCAACCTTAAGTAAGCTTCCTTCTTCCTCTTGACTAGCTGTTCCACATCTCTTGTCATCCAAGGTTCCTTCACCCTACCATCCCTTCCCTGCCTCATCGGGACAAACCTATCCAGCAGTCGCAGCAAGTGCTCCCTGAACAACCTCCACGTTTCTGTCGTGCATTTCCCTGAGAACATCTGTTCCCAATTTATGTCCCCAGTTCCTGCCTAATAGCATTGTAATTCCCCCTCCCCCAATTAAATATTTTCCCATCCCGTCTGCTCCTGTCCCTCTCCATGACGATAGTAAAGGTCAGGGAGTTGTGATCACTATCACCGAAATGCTCTCCCACTGAGAGATCTGCCATCTGGCCTGGTTCGTTGCCAAGCACCAAGTCCAACATAGTCTCCCCTCTAGTCGGCCTATCTACATATTGAGTCAGGAAACCTTCCTGGACACACCTGACAAAAACTGCTCCATCCAAACTATTTGCACTAAGGAGGTTCCAATCAATATTAGGGAAGTTGAAGTCACCCATGACAACAACCCTGTTACTTCTGCACCTTTCCAAAATCTGCCTCCCAATCTGTTCCTCCATGTCTCTGTTGCTATTGGGGGGTCTATAGAAAACTCCCAACAAAGTGACTGCTCCTTTCCTGTTTCTGACTTCCACCCATAATGACTCAGTAGACAAACCCTCCTCGACGACCTCCCTTTCTACAGCTGTGATACTATCCCTGATTAACAATGCCACTCCCCCACCTCTTTTACCTCCCTCCCTATTCCTTTTGAAACATCTAAACCCCGGTACATCCAACATCCATTCCTGCCCCTGTGATATTCACGTTTCCGTAATGGCCACAACATCGTAGCTCCAAGTACTGATCCATGCTCTAAGTTCATCACCCTTATTCCTGACACTTCTTGCGTTAAAATAGACACACATCAACCCATCATACTGGCTGCAACTTTGCCTTGTCAACGGTCTAACCTTCCTCACAGACTCTCTGCACTCGGTATCTGCCTGTTCAACAGCTACCCCATCCACTGATCCGTGGCTCCGGTTCCCATCCCCCTGTCAAACTAGTTTAAACCCTCCCGTAGAGCTCTAGCAAACCTCCCGCCCAGGATATTGGTGCCCCTCCAGTTCAGAAGCAACCCGTCCTTCTTGTACAGGTCCCACCTTCCCCAGAAGGTATCCCAATGATCCACATATCTGAATCCCTCCCTCCGACACCAGTTCTGTAGCCACGTATTCAGCTGCACTCGCTCCCTGTTTCTAGCCTCACTAGCACGTGGCACCGGTAACAATCCTGAGATTACTACTCTGCTCGTCCTGCCTTTCAGCTTCCAACCTAACTCCCTATATTCGCTTTTCAGGTCCTCATCCCTTTTCCTTGCTATGTCATTGGTACCGATATGTACCACGACCTCTGGCTGCTCCCCCTCCCCCTTAAGAATCCTGTGGACTCGATCAGAGACATCCCTGACCCTGGCACCCGGGAGGCAACATACCATCCGTGAGTCTCGTTCGCAACCACAGAATCTCCTGTCTGTTCCTCTAACCGTTGAATCTCCTATCACTATCGCTCTCCTATTCTCCCCCCTTCCCTTCTGAGCCACTGAGCCAGGCTCAATGCCAGAGACCTGGCCACTGTGGCTTTCCTCTGGTACTTATAATTCGACACCTACTGAGACTTGTGAAAGTTTTTGAGCGAGGAGCTAATGTTTGTAATCATTTTACAATAAATGTGAAACTGAGGAAAGACAGGCTCCAGGATCATCCTTCCAAAACAAGCATTCTGGAAATGTATTGAATTCTCTTCACTTACTTGGATGAGTGCAGCTCCAATACTCAAGAAGCTTGATGCCATGCAAGGCAAAACAGCCCGCTGTATTGGCATCCCATCCACCACCTTCAACATTCGCTCCCTCCACCACTGACGCACAGTGGCAGCAGTGTGTACCATCTACAAGATGCACTGCAGCAACTCACCAATGCTCCTTTGACAGCACCTTCCAAATCCACGAACTCTACCACCTAGAAGGACAAGGGCAGCAAATGCATGGGAACACCACCACCTGCAAGCTCCCCTCCAGGTCACTCGCTATCCTGACTTGGAACTATATATCACTGTTGCTGGGTCAAAAACCTTGAACTCCTTCCCCAACAGCACCATGGGTGCAATTACGCCATACAGACTGCAGCGGCTCAAGAAGGCGGCACACCACCACCTTCTCATGAGCAATTAGGCCTTGCCAGCAACGCTCATATCCCAAGAACAAAAAAAAAACCCTCCTCGGCAGCGCATTCCAGATCATCATAACTCACTGTGTAAAAAAGGTATTTCCTCAGGTCACCTCTGATTCGTTTGCTAATCACCTGGATTCTGTCCTCTGGTTAGCAATCCTCCTGCTGGAGATTCTTTACAGGTAGGTAATGGTTATTTCAATGGATTAATAATCCAGAGCATGTGACTTCAAACTGCACCAGGGACAGTTTGAAATTTGGGATCAGGTAAAAGTGACCATGAAACTGTCGGATTGTCATTAAAAACCCATCTGGTTCACCAATTCCCTTTGGGGAAGTAAGCCGACCGTCCTTACCCAGTCTGGGCCTGAATGCGATTCCAGACCCACACTAACTGCCCTCTGAAGAGGCTGAAGGCAGCTACTCAGTTATATCAAAGCCACCCAGATTTTAACAACTGAATTCAAATGCTCAGACTGCAACTGTGGAATATGAACTCATGCTCACTGAGTTATACTCAGTGAGGACAGTAATACAACCACTACACTGCCATACTCTCCCGTTCACCAGGTTGAATGCCCCACACAGAGAAAAGCCCCCAAGTGAGCTTTTAACACAAAGATGATATTTTTGGGAGGAAAGAAGGGGAGAAAGAGGAGACTTGACCCAGAAAACCAGCATATTAACTTCACCTCTCCCAAAACATTAGTTTTTAAGAAAAACTAATATTTCCCTCCAGGCAACCTGTAACATTTAAAGTAAGTGATCAAAAGGATGCATTCTCACTGAGCTCAAAAGAAATGCACAGTACACGTAAAGTGCTTAAAACATTTTGATTTTTTAAAAAAAGTTTGGAAGGTGATCCAATTCCTTCCATTGAAGATGCTCACCTCTCTCAGACTCTTGTCCGGTTCACTTGCATTTGGAACAGCACTGGCTGGGTGGGAGAAGCTTTTCCAGATCTTGCTAGATCTGGGTCTCCCGAGAAGGTTCTGACCTTCGCTCTTCACACTTGCCGTGTTGCCGCCTCGGCAGTTTTCTGATTTCTCAGGTGCCGCCGGCTCTTTTTCAACAACTGGGACCCATCGGTCCACATCCAGCACGATGGACTCGGCCAGATTCCTGTAGCTCATCCTCCGTTTCTTCCGTTCCAGCTCCTGGGCTTCTTCTGGATTTTCCTCTTCCTCCTGCTCATCCTCTGTCTCCTCCATGAATTTGACATCCTCCGAGGAGAATTCTGAGGACTCTGAGCTGCTTTCCCGTCTCTTCCTTGTAATGCGTCGGCATCTCCTTTTTTGCCGGGGCTTAGCCTGGGCCCTTTCCTTGGCCTGAAAATAAATGAACTCATTTTTTTTTAAATCCAGAATTTGAAAAGGTAGGTCAAACTCAAGACGTCCCAAAGCACTTTACAGCCAATGAGGTACTTTTGACATTTAGTTACTGTTGTATCTCCAGGAGAGGGCGATTCTGATCAACCTAACTATTCAGGAATTCATTCTGTTTCAACACTAGGGACTCTCATCAAATCTTACTGCTGACCAGCACACATACAAATGCATATTTAAAATATTAGCCATCTGTGGCAACTGCTTAGCTGGTGACAGTTTTGTGTAGAGTCAGTTCTTTTACTTGCAGTCACTACTGAGCTAGCTGATTTCAGCTGGGATAATGTGGATGTCACTACAGAGCGATCAAACACAGAAACCGTGACTCTTCCCTCACCCCTCCTCACCCAGGGATCAACTGTAATTCAACAATCCTCACCTGGTCTGACATCAGCCAACTCAGCATAGGCCAGAATTGAATCGGAGACCCTCTGAGCTGTATGGGTTAATATAACACTAGATGACTCCTTTACCCACAGGGGTATGATGGAGGTCTCATTAGTGCCCACAAAGGATGATTCAGGATATGATTGACCATTACTTAGAGTTATAGAGTCGTACAGCATAGAAACAGGCCCTTTGGCCCACCGCGTCCATGCCGACCATAATGCCGATCTGTACTAATCCCACCTGCCTGCATTAATTCCATATCCCTCTATGCCTTGCTCATTCAAGTACCTGTCCAGATGCCTCTTAAATGTTGCTACTGTTCCTGCCTCCACCACCTCCTCAGGCAGCTCATTCCAGATACCCACTATTCTTTGTGTGAAAAATTTACCCCTTGGATTCCCTTTAAACCTCCTCCCTCTCACCTTAAATCTATGCCCTCTAGTTTTAGTCACCTACCATGGGAAACAGACTCTGGCTATCTACCCTATCTATGCCTCTCATAATTTTATATACCTCTATCATGTCCCCCTCTCAGCCTCCTTCACTCCAGGAAAAACAGACCCAGCCTATCCAATCTCTCTTTATAACTCAAGCCCTCCAAACCAGGCAGCATCCTTGTGAATCTTTTCTGCACCCTCTCTAGCTTAATCACATCTTTCCTGTATGCGGCGACCAGAACTGCACACAGTACTCCAAATGCAGCCTAACCAACATTATGTACAACTGTAACATGACGTACCAACTCTTGTACTCAATGCCTCGGCCGATGAAGGCAAGCATGCCATACGCCTTCTTCACCACCCTGTCTACCTGTGTTGCCACTTTCAGGGAATTATGTACTTGCACCCCAAGGTCTCTCTGCTCAAGAACACTCCCCAAGGCCCTGCCATTCACTGTATTTGTCCTGCCCTGGTTTAACTTCCCAAAATGCATCACTTCACACTTGTCTGCATTAAATTCCATTTGCCAATCCCTTGCCCACTTTCCCAGTTGATCTATATCCTGCTGTAACCTTAGACAACCTTCTTCACTGTCCACTATACCACCAATTTTAGTGTCATCTGCAAACTTACTAATCGTGCCCCCGACATTCACATCCAAGTCATTAACATATATGACAACAGAGGGCCCAGCACTGATCCCTGCAGCACACCACTGGTCACCGGCCTCCAATCTGAAAAACAACCCTCCACTACCACCCTCTGCCTCCTTTCACTAAGCCAATATTGTATCCAATTTACTAGTTCACCCTGGATCTCATGTGTTCGAACCTTCCAGACCAGCCTACCATGCGGGACCTTGTCAAAGACCTTGCTAAAGTCCATGTAGACAACGTCCATCGTCCTGCCCTCGTCAATCTTCTTGGTCACCTCCTCAAAAAACTCAATCAAATTCGTGAGATATGATTTCCCACGCACAAAGCCATGCTGACTATCGCTAATCAGACCTTGCCTTTCCAAATGCATATAAATCCTGTCTCTCAGAATCCCTTCCAATAACTTTCCCACCACTGATGTAAGGCTCACCGGCCTGTAGTTCCCTGGCTTATCCCTGCTGCCCTTCTTAAATAAAGGCACAACATTAGCTATCCTCCAGTCTTCCGGTACCTCACCCGTGGCTAACGATGATACAAAAATCTCTGCCAGGGCCCCAGCAATCTCCTCCCTTGCTTCCCATAGCATCCTAGGATACACTTGGTCAGGCCCTGGGGATTTATCCACCTTAATGCGCTTCAACACCTCCTCCTTTGTAATGTTGATATGCTCCAGGATATCGGTGTTCCCTCCCTTGAACTCACTAGCTTCCATGACCTTCTCCATGGTGAATACAGACGAGAAGTATTTATTTAAGACCTCTCCCATTTCCCGTGGCTCCACACATAGATTGCCACACTGATCCTTACGGGGACCTACTCTCTCCCTAGCTACCCTTTTACTCTTAATATACTTATAGAATCTTATAGGATTCTCCTTTATCTTATCTGCCAGTGAAATCTCATGGCCCCTTTTCACCCTCCTAATTTCCTTCTTAAGTGTAGTCCTACATCCCCTATACTCCTCGAGGGACTCGCTTGATCCCAGCTGCCTATACCTGATCCCAGGTCTTTGTCCTGACCAGACCCTCAATATCCCTCGTCAACCAAGGTTCCCTAAACTTGCAAGCCTTGCCCTTCAATCTAACAGGAACTGCCGGCCCTGAACTCTTCCTATCTCACTTTTAAAAGCCTCCCACTTGCCAGACGTCCCTTTACCTGAAAACAGCCTCTCCCAATAAACTTTTGAGAGTTCCTGTCTGATGCCATCGAAATTAG
Source organism: Heterodontus francisci (assembly GCF_036365525.1). Classification (NCBI taxonomy): domain Eukaryota; kingdom Metazoa; phylum Chordata; class Chondrichthyes; order Heterodontiformes; family Heterodontidae; genus Heterodontus; species Heterodontus francisci. Next base: position 5,579,064 of record NC_090402.1, on the reverse strand, counting down.
CCTTCCCCCAATTTAGGACTTCAACTGGAGGACCAGTCCTATCCTTTTCCATAACTATCTTGAAGCTAATAGAGTTATGGTCACTGGTCCCAAAGTGCTCCCCCACTGACACATCAACCACCTGCCCATCCTCATTTCCTAACAGGAGGTCGAGTGTAGCCCCTTCTCTAGGGCCATCCACATACTGCTTCAGAAAACTATCCTGGACACACTTAAATTCTTCCCCATCTGATCCCTTAGCACTAAGGCAGTCCCAGTCAATATTAGGGAAGTTAAAATCACCTACTATTACAACCCTATAATTCCTACACCTATCTGTGATTTCCCTACATATATGCTCCTCCATTTCCCTCTGACTATTCGGGGGCCTATAGTATAATCCCAAAGTGATCACCCCTTTCTTATTTCTAAATTCTACCCATATGGCCTCGCTGGACATTCCCCCCGGGATATCCTCTCCAAGTACTGCCGTGAGGTCCTCCCTAATCAATAGTGCAACTCCCCCTCCTCTCTTACCTCCACCTCTGACACGCCGGAAGCATCGGTACCCCGGAACATTGAGCTGCCAATCCTGCCCATCCCGCAACCACGTTTCCATAATAGCTATAATATCACAATCCCATGTACCGATCCATGCTCTGAGTTCATCTGCCTCATCTGTAAGGCTTCTTGCATTAAAGTAAATGCAGTTTAGCCTACCAGACCTTCCACGCTCCCTGTCCTTGGAACAGGAACTTCCATTAATTTGAGACACCCAACAACTGAGGAGGAACACCCAAACTTTCATTAATTATGCAGCAATTTCATTACAACAGGAACATTCTAGTGCAGTACATGGAGACTCAAAGGATTTCACTATAAGCTGGCTTTCATTGCATTAACGGTAAAGAGACCCCAGTGTGTAGACTCATACCTTAATGCCTGATATTATTTTCCATTTGCTGAGACACTGAGTTTCCGTTCGGCCCGCCATCTCTGCAGCTATCTTGGACCACTTACCTGTAAAAAAAAAATGAAAATGTATTCAAAACAGAGTATGGGTAGAGTAACAGTATTTAGTAAACTAGCATTCACCATATGGAACAGAGACGCACATTGCCTGTACCACCACCTAGTGGGCCCTCAGGAGATTTTCCTGCTCCACAGTTTGAGCAATCAGGGCAGTCACAGAGTCATAAACCATCTCCAGTTCTAAGTTACTGAGCTAGAGTGACAGTGGGAGACTGTTCACATGAGGGGAATAGGGGAACACAGGGGCATGTTTCCCACGTGCAGTAGGCTGGCCAACTGTCTCCTATTGAGTGAGACACCACACTGAAACTGGTTACCCCAGCGAAGTCATTGTTACCACTATTCAAAGCCCTCCCCGACCGTACCAAATTCCTCTGGCCATCCTGTCTCCTCCGCCGATTCCTACTGCCCTATCAAATGGCCATTCTTTCAGGTCACTTGTTCTCTGCACCACACCTCCCCTCCCCACTTTCAGAAAACCCTCATCTTCAACCTTGCTCGAATGCATTCCGCACACTCAGCATCCACCATTCTCCCTTCACCTGCGTCAATGAACCCTCCTGTTCACAAGGGCCAGCAGCGGAAGTATGGCTGTGTGCGTTTTCTGCACCCCCAAGAATGTTCAGCAACTAAACCCAAGCTGTTCAGAACACAGCCTGCTCCTAGCTCACAAAATTGGAGGAGAGAGGTATGGAGCATTCGAATGTGGGAAGGGAATGTTAGTTTAGCCCCTGGGACCTGGGATTAGGGAAGAAACAAAAGACAGCAACTGTGTGTAGAGTTTAGTGGGAGCAACTCAGACGACTTGTGAAATTTTACTTAACGTATTTGGTCTTCATTTTCAATGTTCGATGTTAGAAATTGTTTATTTACTGCTTTAACTGTGGGCAGTTAAGCCAGTAATAGGCAAACTTCTGCAGGTTAGAATACAGGATAGAATACTCAATTCAGAAGACATGGGTCAATTAAGGACTGCCAGAAATTCATTAAAAAAAGTCATGCCTGATAAATTAAAGGGTTAGTTGAGGATATAATGGAGTGTATTGTTAAAGGAAAGGCAGAATTGGCACCGTACACGTTAACTGGTACCTCAGTGAATCACTACTTCAGGAGATGGGATGGGAAGAGGAAGCAAAGTGACCTTTCAGGAGTGTATAAGTGCGCCTCATCTCTTACCAACTCCATGCTTTTCAATCAGTGCTCTGAAATCTCTCTCTTCCTCTGGTAACCATTTCCCTCTCCTCACATTACGGTTCAAAGTGTTCAGGAACCTGTGAAAGATTGAATACAGTCACTATCTAACCCACAAGGCCCTGCCCCCAGCAATTTACAATCATCCTTGATTTAAAATTTTTTGCCCACAACTGGTTAAAAAGACAATCTGTCTCCTCGCCCTGGCCCGAACAGGACAGTTTGTCTCAGCCACAGCAGATCCTCTACCACCAAATACAGGGCCAGCTTCCTTGCCTCAAGATAAAACCACCACCAATGGCAATTGGTGAAAGGGACAGCCAATCAAGTGACCAAACCTCAGGCTCAAGAGAGCTGGGCTGAGGCTTGATCCCGGCCTGTGCAGATATCATTGATTAGCACCGACTGGCAGAGGGGATGCAATTGGCTTCAGTGCCTCTGGACATTTATAGGGTGGTGGGTGGACGGGGGGATAAGAGTGGGAGATGACAGGAAGTGTCAATGCTCTGCACCACTCCCAATCCCCATCCGGTAGACTCTGCTGGAATGTCAATGTTGGGTGGGGAGGAATGGACTGTCAAATGATGTGCTGAGACCCACAGGATAGTAATCAGAATCTGTGACCTGGGATGATTTCCCCCTCCCTTGCCTCCTGCTGCCCTGCAAAAATAAAAACCACACACCTGCCTCTGCACTGAGCATCAATCCTTCCAGGGACGTCTTCCTGGATCTTGAACCAGTCCCGAGTTCCATATTTCGCCACTGCCTTCAGAAGCAGCTGGAAAACAAATCATCTTAAAGACCTTCACTGCATCAGCCCCTTAATCCTCAACTCCAGTGAAAGACGGCCCAAACCTGAAGTCTCTCTTCATCACACTACCCTTCACCCAATGTAATCATCTAGAGAATCCAAGATGTGCCTTTCCTATTGTTTTTATACCCTTCATTTAATGGTGTCCAAAGCTGATCAATATTACCTTGCTGCTTTTGGATTATATAGCTTCAAATACAAAGTGAAGGATTCCCTTTGTCTTTTCATCCACATGGATTAAGGTGTGGAGATATTAAAGGAAAGATCCAGCTGATGGCAGCAAAAGCAACTGCATCACCCAGTCCCATAGACCTGAAATTACCAGATACCAGTGATCAGCATTCACGGACTTTGGTGGGAAGAGGGAACAGATTGAAGCAGGAAGGGCTACTCCTCCCCATTGCCATCCTCAATGTAGCTTTCAGGTTAGCACAGGGCTGGGTTCAGTTGCGAGGCACTACATAAGAACATACAAAACAGGAGCAGTAGGCAATATGGCTTCTCGAGCCTGCTCTGCCATTCAATACGATCACAGCTGATCCGATATTGGAAGGAAGCTGCTGTAATCATGCCTTTGGGAAGGAAGAGAGGTGGGGAAAAAATAAGCAGAGGTGGGGGTGGTCCCAAGGTTAATAGAAGAGGATGAGTCAGTACAGCCTGCTGTCACATTCTACCACAACTCAATCACAAGGTGCTGCTGCCTGGTGATCCATGGCCTCTGCCTTGTTTTGGTACCTGGTTTTTGGGCAGGGGGTGGCAGGGGAAAAGGGCAGGGGAAAAAAAAAAAGAGAGAAATGGCCAACAGCCAGAAATAACCTACCTCATCTTCTGCTGGTGTCCAAGGCCCCCTCTTCAGTGTGGGATCCAGCGTCTTTGACCAGCGGTACAACAGCTGGCTACCATTTCGCCCCTCCATAAAATATGCAACTGCAATGACAAACCATATGAGTCTTAAATTTCTGGATCTTATCCATATGCACCATTCATATCAAGATCCTCTAATCTGCGCTAGGGAATAGTTCCCATCAAAAGGCTGAAGTTATTTGGGTACATGCTCCTTTTGGTGCACAATGGGATACATAGTTTACTTGCCCCATTTCCCCTGATGACACTGATGCGTGCTGGAGGTCATTCTCAATGGGTCACAGTCCTGGAACTCCCTCCTTTATAGCACTGTGGGAGTATGTACATCCAAACTGCAGAAGTTCAAGGTGGCAGCTCATTACCTACCACCTTCTCAAAGGGCAGTTGGGGATGGCAGTAAATGCTGGCCTTGCCAGCAATGCCCACATCCAAGAATTCATAAATAAATCAAAGGCACCCACTGTGTCCACACTTCAGGTGAAAGCCCAATGAATATTGGCAGTCTATCTGACCTTGAGAAATGTTATAGCTCACCCTGATTCAGGTCTACCAGAGGTTTGTGGCTAGCGATCAGGACCAGGAACTGCAGCTGACTTTCCTCTCCATAGCCCAGTTCATTTGCAGTCTCTCCTAAGTGGTGCACCAGTAGAGATAAACTAACTTATCACAGGCCGGGGATTGAACTGGGGACCTTGCAGGTCTTTAGGTGCCAGTAGCAGCCAGCGGGCAGGATATTTACCCACTGAGCTATCAAGGGAAAATCCTAATGCACAGAATCCTCAGTTGGCCAGCAAGCACCTTAGGAATGGAAACTCTGGATGATATTGCCTCCCAGACCAAAGGACACAGAGCCCTGAGGACACACTGGACCGAAGAGCACAGAGTCCCGAGGCCACACTGGTTGAGGGCATATGATTCAGAACCTGGGATCTTTCACGTCTGAACAACTCAGATCAGATCACTGGGGCCCATAGGCCAACCTTTTTGCCAAAAGACGTGAGCAGGTGGCCCACAGACTGTGTGTCTGGCACAGTGGGAATGCAGCGATGGAGCTGACCCTCAAATAACAAACCATTTGGTTGCAGCTCACGGTCATCCAGCAGGCAAGAAGTTTCCTTGGCAGCAGATCCAAAAGGAACCAAAAACATAGCTCGTGTATATGCTGACTTACCAACTGAAGTTCTGCTGAATGCTCAGGGGTTGCGAACGTGCAGGGAGTGCAGATAGCTTTCAGGGCACTGGGTGGAAATGCAAGCATTCCTGCTCCCGATCACCATCCAGTGCATGGGTGCCAGAAGCAGGATCAGGTTTGGCCTATGATAGTCTCCGTGGTTGGATTTCCTACCAATACTGGCTATCTGGACTCACATTCAAGTTTGAGGGGAAAATTTCTATTTGTTCTTCGGTTGTAAGTGTCACTGGCAAGGCCAGCTTTTATTGCCCATCCCCAATTGCCCTTGAGAAGGTGGTGGTGAGCTGCCTTCTTGAACCGCTGCAGTCCATGTGGTGTAGGTAGACCCACAGTGCTTTAGTTTGTAGCAGTTTGCTGCAACCGAGTGCCTTGCTAGCCTATTTCAGAGGACAGTTAAAAGTTAACTGTATTGCTGTGGATCTGGAGTCAAATAGAGGCCAGACCAGGCAAGGATGGCATATTTCCTTCCCTGAACGACATTAACAAACCAGAAGGGCTTTTTAATGACAATCCAGTAGTTTCACGATTATTAACGAGACTAACATTTTAGTCCAGAGTTATTAACTAATTGGATTTAAATTCCCCCAGCAGAGGTGGTGGGATTTGAACTAATGTCCCTGGAGCATTAGCCTGGGCCTCTGGATTATTAGTCCATAGAATCATTGAAAATAGGAGCAGGAGTAGGCCATTCGGCCCTTCGAGCCTGCTCCACCATTCATTATGATCATGGCTGATCCTCCAACTCAGTAGCCTATTCCGGCTTTCGCTCCATACCCTTTGACCCCTTTAGACCCAAGAGCTATATCTAACTCCTTCTTGAAAACATACAATGTTTGGGCCTCAACTGCTTTCTGTGGTAGTGAATTCCACAGGTTCACCACTCTCTGGGTGAAGACATTTCTCCTCATCTCAGTCCTGCAAGGTTTACCATGTATCCTTAGACTATGACCCCTGGTTCTGGACTCCCCCACCACCGGGAACATCCTTCCTGCATCTACCCCGTTAGAATTTTATAGGTTTCTATGAGATCCCCCCTCAATCTTCTGAACTCCAGCGAATATAATCCTAACCGATTCAATCTCTCCTCAAACGTCAGTCCCACCATCCCAGGAATCAGTCTGGTAAACCTTTGCTGCACTCCCTCTATAGCAAGAACATCCTTCCTCAGATACGGAGACCATGCACACAATATTACAGGTGTGGCCTCACCAAGGCTCTGTATAATTGCAGCAAGACATCCCTGCTCCTGTACTCGAATCCTCTCGCTATGAAAGCCAACATACCATTTGCCTTTTTTAATCGCCTGTTGCGCCTGCATGCTTACCTTCAGCGACCGGTGTACGAGAACACCCAGGTCTCGCTGCATATTCCCCCCTCTCAGTTTATAGCCATTCAGATAATAATCTGCCTTCTTGTTTTTGCTACCAAAGTGGATAACCTCACATTAATGATTTAGATGAGGGAACTAAATGTAATATCTCCAAATTTGCAGATGACACAAAACTGGGTGGGAGGGTGAGTTATGAGGAGGATGCAGAGAGGCTTCAGGGTCATTTGGACAAGTTGAGTGAGTGTGCTAATGCTTGGCAGATGTAGTATGTTGTGGATAACCTCACGTTTATCGATAAATGTGAGGTTATCCACAACATACTGCGTCTGCCATGCATTAGCCCACTCACTCAACTTGTCCAAATGACCCTGAAGCCTCTCTGCATCCTCCTCATAACTCACCCTCCCACCCAGTTTTGTGTCATCTGCAAATTTGGAGATATTACATTTAGTTCCTCATCTAAATCATTAATGTATATTGTGAATAGCTGGGGTCCTAGCACCGATCCCTGCGGTACCCCACTAGTCACTGCCTGCCATTCGGAAAAAGACCCATTTATCCCTACTCTTTGTTTTCTGTCCGCCAACCAATTTTCTATCCATCGCAATACACTACCCCCAATCCCGTGCACTTTAATTTCTTATGTTAATCTCTTATGTGGGACTTTGTCGAAAGCCTTCTGAAAGTCCAAATAAACCACATCCACTGGCTCCCTCTCATCAACTCTACTAGTTACATCCTCGAAGAATTCTAGTAGATTTGTCAAGCATGATTTCCCTTTCGTAAATCCATGCTGACTCTGCCCGATTCTACCACTGTTCTCCAAGTACTCTGCTATAAAATCTTTGATAATGGACTCTAGAATTTTCCCCATTACCGACGTCAGGCTGACTGGTCTATAATTCCCTGCTTTCTCTCTACCTCCCTTTTTAAATAGTGGGGTTACATTAGCTACCCTCCAATCTGTAGGAACTGTTCCAGAGTCTATAGAATCTTGGAAGATGACTACCAATGCAGTCACTATTTCTCGGGCCACTTCCTTAAGTACTCTGGGATGCATACCATCAGGCCCTGGGGATTTATCAGCCTTCAATCCCATCAATTTCCCCAACACCATTTCTCTACTAATACTGATTTCTTTCAGTTCCTCTCTCTCACTAAGCCCTGTGTTCCCCAACATTTCTGGTATGATATTTGTGTCCTCCTTTGTGAAGACAGAGCCAATGTATGCATTTAGCTGGTCAGCCATTTCTTTATTCCCCAAAATAAATTCCCCTGTTCCAGACTGTAAGGGACCTACATTTGTTTTCACCAATCTTTTTCTCTTCACATACCTATAGAAACTTTTACAGTCAGTTTTTATGTCCCCCGCAAGCTTGCTCTCGTACTCTATTTTCCCCTTCTTAATCAATCCCTTGGTCCTCCTTTGCTGAATTCTAAACTGCTCCCAATCCTCAGGTCTGTTGTTTTTCCTGGCAAATTTATATGCCTCTTACTTGGATCTAATGCTATCTCTAATTTCCCTTGTAAGCCATGGTTTGACTACCTTTCCCATTTTACTTTTGCGCCATACACGGATAAACAATTGTTGCAGTCCATTCATGTGCTCTTTAAATGTTTGCCATTGCCCATCCACCGTCATCCCTTTAAGTAACGTTTCCCAATCCGTCATGGTCAACTCACGCCTCATACCTTCGTAGTTTCCTTTACTGAGATTCAGGGCCTTTGTCTCAGAATCAACTACGTCACTCTCCATCTTCATGAAGAATTCTATCATATTATGGCCGCTTGTCCCCAAGGGGTCTCGCACCAGGAGACTGTCAATTATTCCTCTTTCATTACACGATACCCAGTCTAGGATGGCCTGTTCTCTAGTTTAGTTTAGTTTAGTTTAGTTTAGTTTAGTTTAGAGATACAGCACTGAAACAGGCCCTTCGGCCCACCGAGTCTGTGCCGACCATCAACCACCCGTTTTTACACTAATCCTACACTAATCCCATATTCCTATCACATCCCCACCTATCCCTCTATATATTTCCCTACCACCTACCTATACTAAGGGCAATTTCTAATGGCCAATTTACCCATCAACCTGCAAGTCTTTGGCATGTGGGAGGAAACCGGAGCACCCGGAGGAAACCCACGCAGACACAGGGAGAACTTACAAACTCCACACAGGCAGTACCCGGAATTGAACCCGGGTCGCTGGAGCTGTGAGGCTGCGGTGCTAACCACTGCGCCGCCCTATTGGTTCTAGTTGTATCTAGTTGGTTCCTCAACGTATTGGTCCAGAAAACCATCCCATATACACTCCAAGAATTCCTCCTCTACGGTATTGTGGCTAGTTTGATTTTCAGTAACATTACCACTATGTTATCGTGTACTCTAACATGCGTACGATTCTGGTCGCCACACTACCAGAATGATATGGAGGCTTTGGAGAGGGTACAGAAGAGGTTTACCAGGATGTTGCCTGGTCTGAAGGGTATTATGTATGAGGAGAAGTTAGATAAACCCAGACTGTTTTCATGGAACGACGGAGGTGGAGGGGCGACATGATAGAGGTTTGCAAAGTTATGAGTGGCATGGACAGAGTGGATCGTCAGAAGCTTTTTCCCAGGGTGGAAGAGTCAGTTACTAGGGGACATAGGTTTAAGGTGCAAGGGGCAAAGTTTAGAGGGGAAGTGCGTGACAAGTTTTTTTTACACAGAGGATGGTGAGTGCCTGGACCTTGCTGCCAGGGGAGGTGGTGGAAGCAGGTACGATAGCAACATTTAAGAGGCATCTTGACAAATACATGAATAGGATGGGAATAGAGGGATACGGACCCTGGAAGTGCAGAAGGTTTTAGTTTAGACAGGCATCATGATCAGCGCAGGCTTGGAGGGCCGAATGGCCTGTTCCTGTGCTGTACTGTTCTTTGTTCTTTGAGACAGGGGACTGTGCCTTTGGGTTAGAAGTAGGGGAGGGGTGGGGCCAGGACCCTCACTGCGGGGCTATGGAATACTTTCCGCTTTCTACAATTAGCATCATATATGTCTAGTGGAGGCAACATGCAAAGCAGAGTTCTCACTATACTGCCCTGTCAATTAACCGACATAAGGATCACCTTACACCGAGAGCTTCACTCTTTCTCCCAGCAGCACCCCAGTCACGTTCTTGGATACAAGCCTATCTGCGCACCCTACTTCACACTTTAGCCTTTAAAGCTGAGCAGACAGCTGTTCATCCGCAGACTCGGGGAAGTCGGACTCAAAAGGAGTACTCACTCTTAGTGTACGGAATGAAGCTTCCAACTCTCATTTTGTGCACCAGTTCAGTCAGCATTTGGTCCTCTTCCTCTGTCCATTCTTTCTTCCTCAGTTCCTTATTAAGCTCCTGGTATTTCTGAAGGCACATGAAAGCAGTACGGTTCGTCTGTAGCAGGAACAGGAGAGCGAGAAGGACAAAAAGTCAACTTTAACAGATTTTTAAAAGTCGCTTTTAAAACCGTGGCTGGGTTTGTTTATTCTGTGGTTACTTCATTTATTCACACAACCTCCCGAATGCCAGCTGAGACTCCAACTTTTGCCTCACAGTCACAAGGTACTGGGTTCAAGACCCACTTCAGGACTGGAATACAATCCGGGCTGACACGCCGGTGCAGTACTGTGGGAGTGCAGGACTGCCGGCAGTCTTCTGGATGGGATGTTAAACTGAGGCCCCGTCTGCCTTAGTTGGATATAAAAGATCCCACTGCCACTATTGGGAGCAGAGCACAGACCTTCAGTGTCCAAAATCCCACTCTGCCCCCACTAAACACAGTTTTAATGGTCATTCACTAGTTGTTTATGTTGGATCTTGCTGCCTGCATAACTGCAACCACCCTTCAAAATAATTCCTTAAAGCACTCTGGGATGTTTTAAGAAGTTGTGAGAAGGCATTATGGAAATACAAGTCTTTCTTTCCATCCTTCCCTGGGTAACACAATTAAATAGCTTAAAAAAAATAAGAGGAAAGTTGTTTTTTTTTAAAAAAAAGACCTCAGGTGATAAAATGAGTACTACTAGTTTCTTTTTAAATTAGTGTAATTTAGATTGTGGTGGGTAGTGTTTGGAGTAGAACAAGGTCCCTGGTGTAATTAGTATGTTTTTTTTAAAAGGGAGTAACTAATTAATCTAAAAGTAAGTCATGGCAGGAGAGCTCGCACCCGTGATCTGCTCCTCCTGCGCTATGTGGGAAATCAGGGATGTTTCCAGTGTGTGCAGGAAGTGTATCCAGCTGCATCTACTGGCTATCTGCATTACAGAGCTGGAGCTGCGGGTGGATTCACTGAGGAGCATCCGTGATGTTGAGGACGTCGTGGATAGCACGTTTAGTGAGGTGGTCACGCCGCAGGTAATGGCTGCACAGGCAGAAAAGGGATGGGTGACCACCAGGTGGAGTAATAGGCACAGGCAAGTAGTGCAGGAGTCCCCTGTGGCCATCCCCCTCTCAAACAGATATACCGCTTTGGATACTGTTGGGGGGGGAAATGGCCTCCCAGGGGAAAGCAGCAACAGCCAAGTTCGTGGCAACACGGATGGCTCTGCTGCACAACAGGGAAGGAAAAAGAGTGGAAGAGCTACAGTGATAGGGGATTCTATCATAAGGGGTATAGATAGGTGTTTCTGTGGCCACAAACGTGACTCCAGAATGGTATGTTGCCTTTCTGGTGCTAGGGTCAAGGATGTCACGAGTGGCTGCAGGATATTCTGAAGGGGGAGGGTGAACAGTCAGAGGTTGTGATATACACTGGTACCAACGACATAGGTAAAAACAGGGATGAGGTCCTGCAACAAGAATTTAGGGAGCTAGGTAGATTAAAAAGCAGGACCTCTGGAATATTCCCGGTGCCACGTTCTAGTGAGTATAGGAATAGGAGGATAGAGCAGATGAATGCGTGGCTGAAGAGATGGTGCAGGATGGAGAGCTTTAGTTTCCTGGATCACTGGGTCCGTTTCTGGCAAAGGTGGGACCTGGACAAGTTGGATGGGTTGCACCTGAACCGGAATGGGACCAACATCCTTGCTGGGAGGTTTGCTAGTGCTTTGGGGGGGCGGGGGGTTTAAAACTAATTTGGCAGGGAAAAATGCAAGGCTAGATTGCATTTATTTTAATACAAGGAGTCTTACCACTCTAGTAAGGCAGATGAATTGAGGGCATTGATTAGCACATGGCATTATGATATTATTGCTATCACAGACACATGGCTGAGGGAGGGGCAGGACTGGCAGCACAATATTCCAGGGTATAGAATCTTCAGGCGTGACAGGGGAGGGGGTAAAAGAGGAGGTGGCATTGCACTATTGATCAAGGAGTCAATTACTGCAGTAAAGAGGGATGATATCTTAGAAGGTTCCTCAAATGAGGCCGTATGGGTAGAACTTAAAAACAAAAAGGGGGTCATCACTTGGCTGGAAGTGTACTACAGGCCTCCAAACAGTAAGGGAGAGATAGAGGAACAGATATGTAGGCAAATCTCAGAGAGGTGTAAAAATAATAGGGTAATAATAGTAGGGGATTTCAACTTCCCCAATATCAACTAGGATAGTCTTAGTGTAAAAGGTTTAAAGGGGGTGGAATTCTTAAAACAGGAGAGCTTTTTGAGCCAGTGCATAGAAAGTCCTACAAGAGAAGGGGCAGTACTGGACCGAATCCTAGGGAATGAAGCTGGACAAGTGGTAGATGTGTCAGTGGGGCAGCATTTTGGGGATAGTGACCATAACTCTAAGATTTAAAGTAGTTATAGAAAAGGACAAAGACGGGCCGGAAATGAAGCGACTGAATTGGGGGAAGGCAGATTTCAATATGATAAAGCAGAATCTGGCCAAAGTGGACTGGGAGCAGCTACTTGTCGGAAAGTCTACATCAGATCAGTGAGAATCATTCACAGAGGAAATAGTGAGGGTTCAGAGCCAACATGTACCCGTTTAAGGTGAAGGGTAGGACCAACAAGTCCAGGGAACCCTGGATGTCAAGGGATTGGATCAGGAAAGAAAAGGAGGCTTATGGCAGATTCAGAGTGCTGAAAACAGCGGAGGCACTAGAGGAGTATAGAAAGTGTGGGGGGGGGGGGGGGGGGGCGGGTACTAAAAAAGTAATTAGGAGAGCGAAGAGGGGACATGACAAACAAGATAAAGGAAAATCCTAAGGTGTTTTATAAGTATATTAAGAGCAAGAGGATAAACAGGGAAAGGGTGGGGCTCATTAGGGACCAAAGTGGCAATCGATGTGTGGAGCCGGAGGACATAGGTGAGGTTTTAAATGGTTACTTTTCATCTGTGTTCACTATGGAGAAGGACGATGTAGGTTTAGAGATCAGGGAGGGGGATTGTGATATACTTGAACATATTAGCATTGAAAGGGAGGAGGTATTAGCTGTTTTAGCAGGCTTAAAAGTGGATAAATCCCCAGGCCCAGATGAGATGTATCCCAGGCTGTTATGTGAGGCAAGGGAGGAAATAGCAGGGGCTCTGACACAAATTTTCAAATCCTTTCTGGCCACAGGTGAGGTACCAGAGGACTGGAGGACAGCGAATGTGGTGCCATTATTCAAGAAGGGTAGCAGTGATAAACCAGGTAATTACAGGCTGGTGAGTCGAACGTCAGTGGTTGGGAAAATATTGGAAAAAATACCGAGGGACAGGATTAATCTCCAATTGGAGAGGCAGGGATTAATCAGGGATAGTTAGCATGTCTTTGTCAGGGGGAGATCGAGTCTAACTAACTTGATTGAATTTTGAGGCGGTGACTCGATGTGTAGATGAGGGTAAAGCAGTTGATGTAGTCTACATGGACTTCAGTAAGGCTTTTGATAAGGTCCCGCATGGGAGATTGGTTAAGAAGGTAATAGCCCATGGCATCCAGGGTAATTTGGCAAACTGGATCCAAAATTGGCTTAGAGGCAGGAGGCAGAGGGTGAAGGACGAGGGCTGTTTTTGCGAGTGGAAGCCTGTGACCAGTGGTGTACCGCAGGGATCGGTGCTGGGATCCTTGCTGTTTGTCGTGTACATTAATGATTTGGACATGAATATAGGACGTATGTTAAGTAAGTTCGCAGATGATACGAAAATTGGTGGTGTCGTAAATAGTGAGGAGGAAATCCTTAGATTACAGGATGATATAGATGGGCTGGTAAGATGGGCAGAGCAGTGGCAAATGGAATTTAACCCTGAGAAGTGTGAGGTGATGCATTTTGGGAGGTCTAACGAGTCAAGGGAATAAACAACGGATGGTAGGACCCTAGGAAGTACAGAAGGTCAGAGGGATCTTGGTGTTCTTGTCCATAGATCACTGAAGGCAGAAGCACAGATAGATAAGGTGGTTAGGAAGACATATGGGATACTTGCCTTTATCAGACGAGGCATAGAATATAAGAGCAGGGAGGTTATGATGGAGCTGTATAAAACACTAGTTAGGCCACAGCTGGAATACTGTGTACAGTTCTGGGCACCACACTATAGGAAGGATGTGATTGCACTGGAGAGGGTGCAGAGGAGATTCACCAGGATGTTGCCTGGGCTGAAGCATTTCATCTATGAAGAGAGACTGGATAGGCTAGGGTTTTTTTTGTTTTACTTAGAGCAGAGAAGGCTGTGGGGGGGGGTGGAGATGATTGAGGTATACAAAATTATGAGGGGCATTGATAGGTTAGATAGGAAGAAACATTTTCCCTTAGTGAAGGTGTCAAAAACCAGGCGGCATAGATTTAAGGTAAGGAGCAGGAGGTTTAGAGGGGATTTGAGGAAAACAATTTTCACCCAGAGGGTGGTTGGAATCTGGAACGCACTGCCTGAAGAGGCGGTAGAGGCAGGGACCCTTACAACATTTAAGTATTTAGATGAGCACTTGAAACGTCATAGCATACAAGGTTATGGGCCAAGTGCTGGAAAATGGGATTAGAATAGTTAGATGCTTGATGGCCGGCATGCACAGGATGGGCCGAAAGGCCTGTTTCTGTGCGTACAACTCTAACATTCTATTCCAGCTGAGAGGGTGATCTTTAAATGGCTGCTTGATGTATAGACAGTCCTTCTCCCTTTCATTCGAAGGTTCAGAACCCATTGCAATTCCCAGGCAATTTCAGACGACCCAGTATTCAAACCCATACATTTATATCCTGGATCAATGGGTCTGACCCTGGGCAAGACATAGGGATTGCCAGAGCGTCAGAAGCTCAGGGTAAATTTTATGCATCCACTGGAGCCAGTGGGAAATCACAGCAGGTACACTGGTCAGCCGGCCTTAGGGTCAAAGTCCAGTCTGCTCATTGTTGCACTCCATTACGTAAAGCCCTGCCAGTGAGTGTAGTAGGACCAGATAGATCTTCATACTTAGGCAGACGAGTGAAGGAAGGTACGGACACACACAGTGCCAATGAAAATTCAAATACTGATGAAATATGAAACAATTTGCAAAGTGGGAATACACTAATTCTATTAAATGAAGTGTGAAATTAATCCATTTGACAACAGAAAGAGAGTTAAGAGCTATCCACAGTTACAGAACACTTCACCTCCAGAATGACAAGCTTAATAAAAAACCACAAACAAATCGAAGACCAAACTACTCTCCCACTGCAGCCAACATCTTCCATTCACTCCGACCAGATAGGATAGCCCCAGGTTTGAACCCTGACCTGGGGCAAGTTGACCAATTCACCTGGTGTGACAGCAGGCATGCTACACTTGACCTCAGTGACTCTGTGCTAGAGGTATTAAGGGCTTTGGAAACAAGGTGGGTGGATAGAGTCAAGATACAGATCAACCATGATCTAACTGAATGGCCAACTCCTGTTCCTAAAATCCACCAGAATTCAACGGTGGCAACTGCTGCGCATCGCCTCCTGGGGAACAGGATGAGGCTCGGTTGCGAGGCCTCCTGCTTTTGAATTGCCCCAACAATGCAGTCAGTAGACTCGCACATGGAGAAGTGACCATTTGTCTGGTGTGGGACACTGACCCGGCAGGAGAGAAAATCACCTCTGTACCTGCAGCTTGCTTGCAATCCACTCCCAGTCCACACAGCCGTTCTGCTCTGCAAACTCAATCAGCTTCTCCATCTCTTCATTGCTCCACTGTGCTTTGCTGATACTCGGGTGCTCAGAGTTCTGCCAGAGGTTTTTAATATCTTCAGCCTTGCGACTCCCATCAAACTGCAAGTACAAACAAGCATTCCGTCACCATCATATAAAAGATCAGTGCTGCACACGAGGGGCCAGACTATGTTTTGGGGGGGGAGGGGCAAGTATGCTGGAGGGGTGGACAGATTTTAAAACTATATATTTGATGCTTCTCAATGAGACTTTAAAAGCATCGAGAGCTTCCTCCCATGCACCATTAAGAAGAGTAAGTAGGCAAGTGGATTCCCATTTTGTCTCAGACCAGAAGGTGCCAGCTTCAATCCCTGGTCTGGACCAAGTTGATTTCAGCACAATTGGCCTAAAGAAGAAGGAAAAATAGCCAGGGTACCCCTCCCTTAAGGGATGCCCAGTGCCCCCTACTTGATCAGCAATTGTGTGGGCATCAAAGACAGGATTGAGTGCTTAACTAACTCCTAAAATGAAAGTACCCAGTCAGCACTTGCTGTCCAGTCTGAAGACTGAACGGTACCAAGGGTTGCCAGTACCTGTGAAACTTCTCTAGCTAACATGACATTCAGTAGAGGTCCGGAGAATGGGGAGGTACAGAGGAGGGAGGAAAATAATGGGGAAAGGAGAAACTCTAAACCAAACAGATTAATCCTAAACATACTTACGTCAATATTGGCAATCTTTATCCAGTCATGATCATCAAACCTATTTCCCAACAACTGGCGCTGCGTCATCTGGCTATAAGAAAGTTAAGGAGTAACACTCTTTTATACAAGAAACACTCACACTCAGCCAGCTGCAAGTATTCATTGTCACTTTCATGTTTCAAATCTGTGAAACATTTAGCTCACTAGTTGTTGATAACTGTACACTCAGCAAGTTTAATTAAATACAATAGCAGAAAGAGAGCAAAAAAGGAGGCCTTGTTTAACTTACTGAAGCCAAAATATCTGGTAGTTCTTCAAAACACAGCACAGAATAATGAGCCTACCGCATCATAATTCAGCTAAAGTACAGTTCTTCATTTTCAGCAGATAGCTCCACTGTGGTACCAGCCAGTATGGCAATATACTTATACACAGGAGGGAAATTTCTCATGCTGCTTGGCAGTTGCTGCCAAGTTTAAAGCATGTGTCGGAGGACCCCCTGACGCAGGCTTTACCAACACACTCACCTCGTGGGTTTGAACCCTGCATGTCCTAATTTGGTCACTGGGTGGTCTGTGCTCAGACTCAAACCTCATTACCCCACCTGTGGGTAACATGCGTCGTGATCCCAAAGCAGCCACTATGACTAAAGCTGGCTGCTGAACATAGTGAAGGCAGGTCCTGAAACCCCATGACCCGAAGCTGACACCCCTTTTGTTTGTTTTTAAATTCGTACACAAATGGTACATTCACTATGAGAATACAACAGTCATTTAAAGCTTTTTGCATAATTATGTATCTTACATCTGCACACAAATTCAAAGTTTCCATTATTAATCCCTATGCCACAACTGCCTTTGTAACCAGAAGAACAGAAGGAGACCATTCAACCCCTCAAGCCTGTTTGGTCTTCCTAGCAGATCAAGGCTGATCTGTAATTGAACTCCATCTACCAGACATTGCTGCATTTCTCCAGGCAGCCTCCTCAACCAACAAAAACCTACCCTTCTCACACTTAATAACTGACCCCCAGCATCCACAGCCTTGCATTTCCACTGGCAGGAAACTGATGTTACAGATTAACTCAGATAAATTATATGTGTGGAAGCAGATGGGAACTTACCTGAGGCACTCAGAAGCATTAAACATGAATACACATGTAACACTGCTCTCCGAATGTCAATTAAAAAGGCACACTCTAGAACATCGTCTCCCACCTCTGATAAATCAAATACTGTGCTGCTCCTCACTGGGAGGATTCAGTCCCATTCCACTCAAAAAGCTGCACCAGATTCCCTCATAAATGAAGGCAAAAAGTGACAAAGCCCAGCTTGTTCTCTGTGGCACCCTCCACTGACCGATTTAAAATGACACTGGTGCTCAGTATAAAGCACAGCACTTAAAGATAGATAGTAGAGCAAGAAAATAAATGTTCATTTTTTTTAATCTTGAAGAACACACAAGGAAACATGTTTCAAAATGAACTGCACAAACAGAAATTAACATCTTCCGGAAGGGAGAAGGGAATATACAGAGCTTGGCATTCTGCCATCAGCTGCCTGGTCGAGTGACTCAGGTGGATGTTACAGATCCCAGGGCACTATTGAAGAGCAGGGAGTTCTCCCAGGTTCCTGGGCAACACACTGCCTCCAACCAATACCAGCACTGATCATTCGTCTTGCAGAGGTGTTCAAAAAATAGCACCTTTACCTTTCAGAAGTCGTTCGTTTCTATGAAAAGTAACATGCCTAATGCTAGAAATCTGAAACTAAGGAACAGAAAATGCTGGGAAAGTACAGAAAGCTGATAAATAGATCGGAAAGTGGGACCAACACCTTAGCCTCATGCCTTAAATCAGATGTCGATGGGCCTGTTGGTTATTTCAGCTGAAGAGAATGAACGCGCATATAACGCACTTCTCCTCACAAACACAAGTACAGTGACAGTGAATGAGAATCTCTCTTATAGATCGACAAAAGCAATGCCCTACAAATAGGACAATATAAAAATTGACTGTCCAGATCGGTGGTGTAGGTAGAAACCCTCAACTAATTAAAAAAGATACCGGGACCTGCACCTGAAGTGCTGTAACCTGCAAGACCAGGTGCTGGAAGGTGGGATTGGAATGGGTGGCTAGTTTTTTCAGCTGGCGCAGACACGATGGGCTGAATGGCCTCTTTCTGTGCCGTAACTTTGCTATGGTTCTAAAATGAAGATTGTGGATCGGTTGATGAGGAGACAAATTATGCTCAATTAGATACTCTTCTAAAAAATGCCTCTTGGCAGGAAGGTTATCTCACTTGATCTTGTCCATTTCTCCCTCAGTTTCACCAATCTGCTTCATCAAGACTTCTTTCTCAGTTTCCTTGCGGGACAGTTCCATCTTCTTGTTGAGGTATTCAAGCCTAGAAACGTAAGGGGAAAATTACAGAGTTTAAATCATACAAACATACAAATTAGGAGTAGGGGTAGGCCACCCGGCCCTTCGAGCCTGCTCCACCATTCAATATGTTCATGGCTGAACTGATTACTCCACATTTCCACCTACCCCCGATAACCTTTCACCCCCTTGCTTATCAAGAATCTATCTACCTCTGCCTTAAAAATATTCAAAGACTCTGCTTCCACTGCCTTTTCAGGAACAGAATTCCAAAGACTCACAACTCTCAGAGAAAAAAATTTCTCCTCATCTCTGTCTTAAATGGGAGACCCCTTATTTTTAAACAGTGACCCCTAGTTCTAGATTCTCTCACAAGGGGAAACATCCTTTCCACATCCACCCTGTCAAGACCCCTCAGGATCATATATGTTTCAATTAAGTCACCTCTTATTCTTCTAAATTCCAGCAGATACAAGCCGAGCCAGTCCAATCCTTCCTCGTAAGACAGCCCGCCCATTCCAGGTATTAGTCTAGTAAATCTTCTCTGTACTGCCTCCAACACGTTTACATCCTTCCTTAAATAAGGAGACCAGTACTGTACACAGTACTCCAGATGTGGTCTCACCAATGCCATGTGTAGCTGAAGCATAACCTCCCTACTTTTGTATTCAATTCCCCTCGCGATAAACGATAACATTCTATTAGCTTTCCTAATTACGTGCTGTACCTGCATACTAATCTTTTGTGATTCATGCACTAGGACACCCAGATCCCTCTGCATCTCAGAGCTCTGCAATCTCTCACCATTTAGATAATATGCTTCTTTTTTAATTCTTCCTGCCAAAGTGGACAATTTCCCACTTTCCCACATTATACTCCATTTGTCAGATCTTTGCCCACTCATTTAACCTATCTATGTCCCTTTGTAGACCCCCTATGTCCTCTTCAAAGTTACTTTCCTACCTATCTTTGTGTCATCAGCAAATTTAGCAACCATACCTTCCGTCCCTTCATCTAAGTCATTTATATAAATTGTAAAAAGTTGAGACCCCAGCACAGATCCCTGCGGCACACCACACGTTACATCTTGCCAACCAGAAAATGGCCCATTTATGCCTACTCTCTGTTTCCTGTTAGCTAGCCAATCTTCTATCCATTCCAATTTAAGTTGCCCCCTACACCATGAGCTTTTATTTTCTGCAATACCCTTTGATGTGGCACCTTATCAAATGCCTTTTGGAAATCTTAGTGCAATACATTCACCGGTTCCCCTTTATCCACAGCACATGTAACTCCCTCAAAGAACTCCAATAAATTGGGTAATCCTGGCCGATGCTCAGATCAGCCTGGGCTTCAGCTGTTGACTGACCCGCGACCCCCACTGGCGACTAAACAAATGTCAAGTGAGGATCAGAATCAGGCTCAAGACTCAACTGCGATGCCTCAAAGGGTTCAATGGCCCACTAACACTTACATCTGGGCTTGGGTGAGGTGCTGTGATCCCAACCCAGCAATGAAGCAGCATCTTCCAGGGGTGGGGGGCTGGCAATGGGAAATTAATGGGGCGAGAAAAAGTGTAATACGAAACTTATGAAAACAGTGGACTAGAAAAGACCAGCAGGTCCATCAGGCCTGTTCCACATTCACAATGGCTGGGACAGCCCTACCAGACACTCTTTCCGCCCTCCACCCTAAATACAGGCCAGACTAAAAGCCCTGGAAAAATACAGGCCATAAAGGAAGGGGGCAGAAAAAAAAAATCTGAAAAATTCCTTTCCAATCCCCTCAGGCAAAACAAAACCAGTCCAGGAGATCACATGGACTACTTGTTCTGTACAGACATTTGTCTTCTTTATGATGGAATAGAGGCCTGCTCAGGTCGCGAAAAAGGAATCTGACCCAAACCCAACCGAACTACAGTGGATCTGAGCCCGACCCAGCCCGAGCCTGACCCGACCTGAACAAAACCCGCCCTGACTCGACCCGACCATCCGTTTACTTACCTTCCTGACACCGAAGCTGCAGTGCATGCGTGATGACGTCATAGTGACGTTACTCGCTCACTGCGCAGACTCAGTTTCGTCCTAGACTCCCAGCTCAGGTAAGTTTTTTTAATTTCAATACTTGCCAGCAAAGCACTTACCATGTGTGTCCGGCCCAACCCGACCTGGACTCAGCCCGACCCAAGCCCAAAAGCCGTACCCAGAAGATGGGCCTGGCCCGACCTGAACCTGACACATGTCGTCGGGTCCCGTCGGGTTCGGGTCGGGTAGCAGGCCTCTATGATGGAATCTCTTCCCCAGTCAGGAACTGGTCCAGCTCCCTATGGAAGGCAGAGTGTCGGCACCCATTGCACCAGCTGCAACACATTCCCGAGACTCGCTACTCTTCAGGAACAGAGGAACTGCCCAACATCTAGTGCATTCCTACTCCTGAGGAGCTTAAATGCATGTCTCCTGGTCCTCCCCAATCTGTCCAACTGAAATACTCTAGCCGTGGGTGTGCAGCTCAGCCCCTTCATTATTTTAGATCCCACTCCAAGTCTAGGCTGTTTTACAGTAAACAGACAAAGCTCTTCATGCCTGAGTAACTAAGGTTTGTTAAAATGGGAATCATTCCTGTGGCTGTCCCCCAAACCTTTACCAAGGGCATTGTACCAGTCAACTTAGGGGACATCAACAATAGCAACTTGTATTTATATAGCACCTTCAATGTAGTAAAACATCCCGAGGCACTTCAAGGACCTTAATGAAACAGAGATAGGGAGGGGCGAGGCCATGGAGGGACTTGAAAACGAGGATGAGAATTTTAAAGTTGAGGAGATGCCAGACCGGGTGTCAATGTAGGTTAGTGAGCACAGATGGTAAGGAGTGAACAGGACTGGGTGCAGGTTAGGATACAGGGCAGCAGAGTTTTGAAGGACGTCAGGTTTACAAAGGGTGGATGGTGAGAGGCTGGCCAGGAGATACCTGCCAGTCACTGTACGAGTTAACATGAGTAAAGGGAGAGCATCAAGTAACTGGTCAGGAGAGGGAGGGAGTGAGAGGATAGGTATAACTTTGCATTGAGACACTGGTGAAAACAGTACATAACCGCACACATCTCCACATTCTCTCACAAACCAGGTGAGCACAGGACCTCAGATTACACCTGTGCTTTACTGACTAACAGATCATCATGAACATATGAATTAGGAGCAGGAATAGGTCACTTAGCCCCTCAAACCTGCTCTACTATTCAATAAGACCATGGCTGATCTGATTGTAACCTCAATTCCACATTCCCGCCTACCCTCGGTAACCTTTCACCCCCTTGCTTATCAAGAATCTATCTATCTCTGCCTTAAAAATATTCCAAGACTCTGCTTCCACCACCTTTTGAGGAAGGGAGTTCCAAAGACTCATGATCCTCATCTCCGCACATGGTAAATAAAAGGGGGGTTTACCTCAAGAGTTTGGGCTGCAGCAGCCGCTGTGTTGCGTCACTTGCAATAGAGAGCTTTAGTTTTTCTTTGTCTTTCTGCTTCCCTGTGAAAAGGCAAATATCAGACATCTCATCCATAAGGTAACACTGTCTTTTATGACTTACCATTGCGTCCTTTGAACCCCAGGTCTGCCTGGAGCTCCATCAGTGATACGCCTGTACCCCTCTTCTCCTTCAGCAGTCACTGGGAGACACAATGAACTGATTAAACCAGACATCCCCACGCAATCTGTCCCCCACCCCCAGGGAGACAGACATTGCAGCCATCGCCCATGGCTCGAGCAAAGGACAGCGCGGAGGAGACCATGCCTGCAGCTTTCCACTTCTGATCCATCAGACACTCAAGAATCACTATCCTACCCCTTCCAGAACAAGGAGAGTGCTCTGTCAACTCGTTAAAATAAAAAGCCGCGACCCGTAAAAGCGACCATGAAGCTGTTGATTTGTCGCAAAAACCCAGGTGGCTCACTAATATCCCTTGAGGGCAGGAAATCTGCCGTCTTTACTTGGTCTGGGCCTATATGTGACTTCAGCCCCACACCAATATGCCCGACTCTGATGTGTCCCAGCAAATTACTCAGTGGCAAACAGAAGGCTCACCACCTTCTCAGGGCGACTAGGGATGGCAATAAGTGCCGGCTGTGCCAGTGATGCCCATAGAGAATTTTTTTTTTTTTAAAAAGCATTTAATTTACTAACCTGTGTCAGTTGTTTGTTGGAATACATTCACACTGAAACATCCTAACCAGCTACATATAGTGAGATGCAAAGGCGTGCGTGGGCCACCACATCTGGGAGCGGGGCCAGTAACAGAGGCTTCTCCCACCAGATACCAGCTAAGTTAGCATGGACCTGACACTTTCCTGGTGCCTGTTCAGTGCCACAGTGAGATAAGCAATAGGACACTAGAGGGGGAATTAGAGTAACTTGGCAGGATGTAGGCTGGTTCCCTGATAAGGAAGGAACTGTGCAGCAGCTCAGGAGAGGGAAAATAAACCTGTCGCAATTGTCCAATAGGTTTGAGGTTATTTCTACTTTGTGGATGAGCGAGGGCAGCAGGGTGGACGAGCAAACTGACCATGGCACCATGGTACAGGAAGCCATTCAAGCAGGAGGGGTAAATAGGAATGTAGTCGTTTTCTATGGGCATATAAATAGTAAAACGGTGGCAAAAGGAGGAGTGGGGCTGATTAGGGCCCAAAAAGGGGATTTACACAGGGAGGCAGAGGGCATAGCTGAGGTATTAAATGAATACTTTGCATCTGTCTTTACCAAGGATGAAGATGCAACCCAGGCAATGTTGAAAGTGGAGATAAGTCAGACACTAAAGGGGTTTAAAATTGATAAAGAGGAAGTATTAGATAGGCTGCCTGTAACTAAAGTGGATAAAACACCAGGACCAGATGAGATGTATCCAAGGATACTGAGGGAAGTGAGGGTGGAAATCGCAGAGACACTGGCCATAATTTTCCAGTCTTCCTTAGACTTGGGGGTGGTGCCAGAGGACTGGAGAATTGTGAACGTTACACCCTTGTTCAAAAAAGGGTGTAAAGATAAGCTCAGCAACTACAGGCTAGTCAGTTTAACTTCGGCGGTGGAGAAACTTCTAGAAAAGATAATTCGGGACAAAATTAATAGTCACTTGGACAAATGCGAGTTAATTAAGGAAAGTCAGCATGGATTTCTTACGGGAAAATCACGTTTAACTAACTTGCTGGTGTTTTTTGAGGAGGTAACAGAGAGGGTTGATGAGGGCAATGCTGTTGATGTGGTGTACATGGTCTTTCAAAAGACATTTGATGCAATGACACACAACAGACTTGTGAGCAAACTTGTAGCTCATGGAATAAAAGGGATGGTAGCAACATGGATACGAAATTGGCTGAGTGATAGGAAACAAAGAGTAGTGGTTAATAGATGTTTTTCGGGCTGGAGGAAGATTTGTAGTGGAGTTCCCCAGGGATCAGTGCTGGGACCCTTGCTTTTCCTGAAATATATTAATGACCTAAACCTTGGTGTACAGGGCACAATTTCAAAGTTTGCAGATGATATGAAACTTGGAAGCATTGTGAACTGTGAGGAGGATAGTGTAGAACTTGAAAAGGACATAGACAAGTTGGTGGAATGGGCAGACTGGTGGCAGATGAAGTTCAATGCAGAGAAATGTGAAGTGATTCATTTTGATAGGAAGAACATGGAGAGACAATATAAAATAAAGGGTACAATTCTAAAGGGGGTACATGTGGCAGAGGGACCTGGGTGTATATGTGTATAAGTCATTGAAGGTGGCAGGACCGGTTGAGAGAGCAGTTAATAAGGCATACAATGTCCTGGGCTTTATTAATAGGGGCATAGAGTACAAGAGCAAGGAGGTTATGTTCAGCTTGTATAAGACACTAGTTCGGCCTCAGCGGGAGTATTGCGTCCATACCTGGGTGCCGCACTTGAGGAAAGACGTGAGAGCTTTGGAGAGAGTACAGAAAAGATTCACGAGAATGGTTCCGGGGATGAGGAATTTCAGTTATGAAGATAGATTGGAGAAGTTAGGACTGTTTTCCTTGGAGAAGAGAAGGCTGAGAGGTGATTTGATAGAGGTATTCAAAATCACGAGTGGTCTAAACAGAGTAGATCGAGAGAAACTGTTCTCACTCGAGAAAGGATCGAGAACAAGGAGGCACCAATTTAAAGTATTTGGAAAAGAAGCAAAAGTGACATGAGGAAAAACTTTTTCACGCAGCAAATGGTTAAGGTCTGGAATGCACTACCTGAGAACATGGTGAAGGCAGGTTCAATTGAAACATTCAAAAGGGAATTAGACTGTTATATGAAAAGGAAGAATGTGCAGGGTTATGGGGAGAAGGCGGGGGAATGGAACCGAGGGAATTGTTTTTTCAGAGAGCCAGTGCGGATACGATGGGCCGAATGGCCTCCTCCTGCACTAACGATTCTGTGGTAGTAGAGAGCCGTATAGTGAGGGGAATAGACACCGTTCTCTGCAGCCAAGAACGAGAGTCCAGAAGGCTGTGTTGCCTGCCCGGTGCTAGGGTTCAGGACATCTGCTCAGGGCTGGAGAAGAACTTGCAGTGGGAGAGGTAGGATCCAGTCATCGTGGTCCACGTGGGTACCAATGACATAGGTTGGACTAGGAAAGAGATTCTGCATAGAGAGTATGAGCAGCTAGGAGACAAATTAAAAAGCAGAACCTCAAAAGGTAATAATCTCTGGATTATTCACCTGAGCCACAAGCAAATTGGAGTAGGGTAAATAAGATTACAGAGTTAAATGCATGGCTCAAAGATTGGTGTGGTAGAAATGGGTTTCGAATCATGGGGCACTGGCACCAGTACTGGGGAAAGTGAGAGCTTTACTGTTGGAACGGTCTTCACCTGAACCATGCTGGGATCATTGTTCTGGCAAGTCGTATAACTAGGGTGGTAGAGAGGGGCTTTAAGTTAAATAGTGGAGACAAGATGTGATAATTTACAGAGAGAGAAGGCAAGAGAGCAAGGTAACAATAAGGGAATTGATAATCGGAGTGTGGCAGGCAGGGAAGATTGGGGGAGGCAAAACTGGTAACAGGAAGTAGAAAAGTAGTAAGTGAAATTAGAAGACATACGAAGCAAAGACAAGCATCAAATAGGATCAAAATGCAGAATAATGTTAAAAAGACAAAATTAAGGGCACTCTATCTGAATGCACACAGCACTCGCAACAAGGTAGATGATTTGAAGTCACAAACGGAGGTAAATGGATATGATTTATTTGCCATTACAGAGATGTGGTTACAGGGTGACCAAGACTGGGAACTGAATATTCAAGCATATTTTTCATTTAGGAAGGATCGGCAAAAAGGAAGAGGTTGGATAGCATTCTTAATAAAGGGATGAGATCAGTACATTTGTGAGAAATATTAGACTGAAGGATCAAGACGTAGAATCAGCTTGGGTGGAACTAAGAAACAGCAAGGGGCAGCACACATTGGTGGGAATTGTTTATAGGCCACCAAACAGTAGTGGTAGTGTTGGGCACGGTATATATTAGGAAATTAGAGGTGCATGTAACATGGGTAATACAGTAATAATGGGCTACTCCAATTTACATTTAGACTGGGTAAACCTAATCAGTACTAATGCTGTGGAGGATGAATTCCTGAGTGTGTATGACATGGGTTCCTGGAGCAGTACATTTTTTTTTTTAATATATTCATTTTCGTGGGATATGGGCGTCGCCGGCGATATCAGCATTTGTTGTCCATCCCTAGTTGCCCTTGAAAAGGTGGTGGCAAGCTGTCCTCTTGACCCGCTGCTGTCCTTTGTGTACTGGTTGTACAACTGAGTGACTTGCTAGGCCACTTCAGAGGGCAGTTAAGGGTCAACCACATTGCTGGAGGTCTAGAGTCACATATAGGCCAGACCAGGTAAGGACAGCAGATTTCCCTTCCTAAAAGGACATTAGTGAACCAGTTGGGTTTTAACAACAATCGATGGCAGTTTCATGGTCACCATTGCCGAGACTAGCTTTCAATTCCAGATTTTTATTAATTAATTGAATTTAAATTCCACCAGCTGCCATGGTGGGATTTAAACCTGTGTGTCGAGTATTAGCTTGGGTCTCTAGATTACTAGTCCAGTGACATTACCACATCACCACCATCTCCCCGATAAGTTGAAGAACCAACCAGGGATCGAGCTATTTTAGATTCAGATTATGCAATGAGAAAGGGCTAAGTAATAAACTTGCTGTAAAGGAGCCTTTGGGAAATAGTGACCGTAATATGATAAAATTTTACATTAAGTTTTAAAGTGATAGAGTTCATTCTGAAACTAGGGTTTTAAATCTGAACAAAGGAAACTATGAAGGTATGAGGGGCAAGTTGGCTTTGGTGGATTGGGAAAACACACAAAGATTTGACAGTAGACAGGCAATGGCTAGTATTTAAAGAAGTATTACATGGTCTACAACAAATATACATTCCTCGAAGACACAAAAACACAACAGGAAAGATGAATCGGGCAGCACAGCGGCGCAGTGGTTAGCACCGCAGCCTCACAACTCCAGGGACCCGGGTTCGATTCTGGGTACTGCCTGTGCGGAGTTTGCAAGTTCTCCCTGTGTCTGCGTGGGTTTTCGCCGGGTGCTCCGGTTTCCTCCCACATCCAAAAGATTTGCAGGTGATAGGTAAATTGGCCGTTGTAAATTGCCCCTAGTGTAGGGAGGTGATAGGGAATATGGGATTACTGTAGGGTTAGTATAAATGGGTGGCTGTTGGTCGGCACAGACTCGGTGGGCCGAAGGGCCTGTTTCAGTGCTGTATCTCTAAATAAAAAATAAATAAAATCAACAGTGGCTAACAAAATAAGTTAAAGATTGCATTTGATCAAAGGCTTATGAAAGGTTGTCAGAAAAAGTGGTAAACCCAAGGACTGGGAGCAATTTAGAATCCAGCAAAGGAGGATCAAGAAACTAATAAAGGGATAAGAGAACATGAATGCAAGCTAGCAAGAAACAAAGGCGGACTGTAAAAGCTTCTTTAGGTATGTGAAAAGGAAAAGATCAGCAAGGACAAATGTGGGTCCATTACAGGCGGAGACAGGAGAATTTATAATGGAGAAACTAAACAATTATTTTGTCTCTGTCTTCACGGGAGAAGATACAGAAAATCTCCCAGAAATACTAGGGAACCAAAGGACCTGTGAAAATGAGGAACTGAAAGAAATTATTAATAAACAGGTAGTACTCGAAAAATTAACTGGATTGTAGGTTGATAAATCCCCTGAACCAGATGAACAACATCCCAGAGTGTTGAGGAGGTGGCTATAGATATAGTGGCTGCATTGGTGGGTATCTTTCAAAATTCTGTAGATTCTAGAAAAGTCCCTGCAGATTGCAAAGTAGCAAATGTAACCCCACTATTTAAGAAGGGGGGGGGGGAGAGAAGGGGGAGGGCAAGAGAGCCTGAGGGAGGGTGAGAGAGCCAGAGAGAAAGCCAGAGAAAACAGGGAACTACAGACCTGTTTGCCATTAGTAGTAGGGAAAATGTTAGAATCTATTATGAAGGATGTGATAACTAGACACAGGAAATAAGTCAGAGTCAACACAGATTTGTGAAAGGGAACTCATGTTTGACACTGATGTTACTTGCAGCATAGACAAAGGAGAACCAGTGGATGTGGTGCATTTGGATCTTCAGAAGGCTTTTGATAAGGTCCCAAACAGGAGGTTAGTAAACAAAATTACAGCATATGGGTTGGGGGTAATATCCTTCGATGGATTGCGAATTGGTTAACAGACAGAAAGCAGAGAATAGGAATAAACGGGTCATTCCCAGAATGACAGGCTGTTACTAGTGGGGTACCGCAAGGATTAGCGCTGGGGCCACAGCTGTTCACAATCTATATATATGATTTGGATGTGGGGACCAAATGTAATATTTCCAAATTTGCTGATGAAACATAACTAGGTGGGAATGTAAGTCATGAGGAGGATGCGAGGAGGCTTCAAGGAGACCTGGACAGGCTAACTGAATGATTTTTAGATTTTTTAGATTTAGAGATACAGCACTGAAACAGGCCCTTCGGCCCACCGAGTCTGTGCCGAACATTAACCACCCATTTATACTAATCCTACACTAATCCCATATTCCTATCACATCCTCATCTGTCCCTATATTTCCCTACCACCTACCTATACTAGGGGTAATTGCTAATGGCCAATTTACCTATCAACCTGCAAGTCTTTTGGCTGTGGGAGGAAACCGGAGCACCCGGAGGAAACCCACGCAGACACAGGCAGAACTTGCAAACTCCACACAGGCAGTACCCAGAATTGAACCCGGGTCGCTGGAGCTGTGAGGCTGCGGTGCTAACCACTGCGCCACTGTGCCACCCGAATGGGCAAGAACACGGCAGATAGAATGTGAAGTTATCCACTTTGGTAGAAAAGAAACTGGAAGACAGTGTATTTCTTAAATGATGAGAGGTTGGGAAGTGCTGATGTCCAAAGGGACCTGGGTGTCCTTGTTCATGAGTCACTAAAAGCTAGTATGCAGGTGCAGCAAGCAATTAAGAAGGAAAATGGTAAGTTGGCCTTTATCGCAAGGGGTTTTGAGTACAGGAGTAAAGATGCTGCAATTGTATAAAGCCTTGGTGAGACTGCACCTGAAGTACTATGTACAGTTTTGGTCTCCTCACCTAAAGGAAGGATATACTTGCCATTGAGCGAGCACAACGGAGGTTCACCAGACTAATCCCTGGGATGACGGGATTGTTTTATGAGGGGAGATTGAGGAGACTGGGCCTGTATTCTCTAGAGTTTCAAAGAATGAGAGGTGATCTCATTGAAACTTACAAAATTCTTACAGGGCGTGACAGGGTGGATGGAGATAGGATGTTTCCCCTGGCTGGTGAGTCTGGAACCAGGGGACAGAGTCTCAGAATAAGGGGTAGGCCACTTAAGACTGAAATGAGGAGGAATTTCTTCACTCAGAGTGCTGAATCTTTGGAATTCTCTATCCCAGAGGACAGTGGAAGCTCAATCATTGAATATGTTCAAGACAGAAATCGATAGATATCTGAATACTAATGACATCAAGGGATATGGGGATAGTGCGGGAAAGTGGCATTGGGGTAAATGATCTGCCATGACCTAACTGAATGGTAGAGCAGGCTCGACGGGCTAAATGACCTACTCCTGCTCCCATGTTCTTATATCAAAGGCATCACCTGAGAGAAGAACCTTCTCTCACTTTTGCCTCACTTTCCAATCCACAACAATTTGCATTTATATAGTGCCTTTAACATAGTAAAAATGCTCCAAGGTCCATCATAGGAGCATGTTCACATGAAATGTGACACCGAGCCACGTAAGGAGCAATTGGAACAAGTGACAAAGCTTGGTCAAAGGGGTAGGTTTTAAGGATCATTTTAAAAGGAGGAGAGAGAGATAGAGAGGTATAGGGAGGGAATTCCAGAGTTTAGGACCCAGACAGCTAAGGCATGGCTGCCTATGGTGGAGCGATGAGATTCGCGGGACGCTCAAGAGGTCAGAATTAGGAGTCACTAATACTTACAGCTTGTTGTTAAAAACTCGTCAAAGGATTTGATGCCTTGTGTAGCCTTTTCCTTTGTGTCCTGGTTTGCTGGTGGACCCTGATCACAGAGACAGAGAGAGGGAGAGAGGGATGTGTAAGCAGTGATTTAAACATTTATTTACAGGAAACCAGCTGCTGTAATCTGACACAGAGCAAGGTTATTATTTGTTTGAGTGATGCGGATGTCAGCGATATTAAGCCTCGCTCAGGACCCATCCAGAGTTTTGATAGCAAGTGTTTGATAACCAAGTGGCATGCTAGTCTGTCTCAGAGGACGCTGAATCAACCAGGTAGAGTGGGAATGGAGTCACATGTAGGCTAGTCCAGGTCGGGGTGGCAGGTTCCATTTCCTCTAGGATGTTAAGTGAACCAGTTGGGTTCCAGGAACATAGGAAATAGGAGCTGGAGGCCATTCAGCCCCTCGAACCTGTTCTGCCATTCAGTAAGACCTTGGCTGATCTTCTACCTCAGCTGCATCGTCCTGCCCTGTCACTGTACATGACAAACTTGACAGCCAGCTTTCTGGTTCCAGAACCAAATTACCAATTCAGAGAAAGGAACTGCTTCTCAACTTTCCTTAAAAAAAGGTTAAACAGGGAATCTACAAATGATCACTTCACTCCAGATGGGAGAGGAGAAAGATCTTTTCCTATCCAATTAATGGCTGATACAGCACTAGAAACAAATTTATACATTAACAAAGTTTAATTGTTAACTTCAAAAATACTCACAAGGCCAGTGACTTTATCCTTGAAATATGGTTTCAGGAAGTGCCCCAGGTACATGGTGGCAGGCTGGTTCCTTGTTGATTTTGTTTTCTCCATCCCATGTCCAGCCAGGTCCGACATGATTCCAGTCTGCGGGAGAGAATAAGGACACAGTGTATTCACTGCCAGAGCAGGGAAATCACCTGAATATGGTCACCACACCTCAGGAAGGTGATAAAAAGGGTGTAAGGAGAGGCCCAGCAACTCCAGGCCAGTCAGCTTAACCTCAGGAATGGAAAGCTTTTAGAAACAATAACCCGGGACAAAATTAACAGTCACTTGGACAAATGTGGATTAATTAAAGAAAGCCAAAGCTGATTTGTTCAGGACAAATCCTCTTTAACTTGATCTGAGTTTTTTGATGTGGTAATGTGATTGATGTGGTGCACAAAAAGAATTTGATAAAAAGTGCCACACAACAGACATGTCAGCAAAGTTAAAGCCTGTGGAATAAAAGGGACAGTGGTAGCCTGGATATGAAGTTGGCTGAGTGACAGGAAACAGTCATGGTGAATGGTTGTTTTTTTTGGATTGGAGGATGGTATACAGTGGGGTTTCCTGGGGATCAGTGTTAAGACCACTGCTTTTCTTAATCTACATTAATGACCTAGACTTGGGTCAAACTTTGCAGATGACACAAAACTTGGCAGTATTGTGAACAGTGAGGAGGATTGTGATAGACAGGTTGGTGGAATGGGCAGACATGTGACAGATGAAATTTAGTGCAGAGAAGCATGAAGTGATATATTTTGGTAGGAAGAACAAGAAGAGGCAATAAAAAAATAAAGGGTACAATTCTAAAGGGGGTGCAGGAACAGAGGGACTGGTGGGTGGCGGGGGGTGGTAAATGTTCATTAATTATTGAAGGTGGCAGGCAGGTTGAGAAACTGCTAATAATGCTACGGCCTCAGTTGAGACCGTTAACTTTAAAATAAGAGATATGACCTTCCCAGACCGATTAAAGAATTACACGACAAAATTTCAAGTTTTAAGACTTTTACTATAAACAACTAAACTAAAAAATCAACATTAACTAAACAGTACTTGGTAGGTAGCTAACACACTAAATTACAGAGAATGGCATTTCCCATTAACGTATCAAAACACTTGACAAGCCCACACCACATTAATACGTTAGTGTGCTCATCGAGTCAGTAGCTTAGCAGTTAAAAGTCCCGAACTCCACCCAGTTACAACGGGTTGGATCGCCCAATCCTTAACAAAGCCAATGTCCTCTTCGCTTACTTCATCCGAGCACACTTGACCTGTCTTCTGTTAATAAGGCAAACTCTGGTGACCATGTTGGTCTTTTCTCCTCCGCAAACCGCGACCTTCAAACCGGATTCAAATCTTAGCAGCCTTTCGCTGCACGAGTGTTCTGACAGCAGTTGTTTTCTCTCTTCTGAAGATGTGCAACTCCTGTAGGTTCCTTTGAGTCTTCCTTACAGCCCATCAGACTTAGAAAAGCCTGTTGAATTTATCCCAAATGAAAAGCCAATAGTCATTTGCCTTTTTCAGTAGTCAGTGTCCATAAGTCTGGCCATCTCAAAACCACCTGGGCCGCCTTTTGTTTCCAGATGTTAGCAATTGCAACTCGAATTTGCATTTGAGAGTCCCTGGCTCCCTGTTTATGATCTGAGAGTCTGGGAGAGCGAAACCCATTGTCCATTAGGTATTACGACCTTGTACTCAGCTTTCAAAAGAGTCTTTGATCTGGGTTCCTTGTTTGCATGGTAACCATGTTTCTTGGCAGACTTGGTGAGGTCACATGTCTCCTCCGACTCCATTTTACACTGCATTAAAAATCACAGCTTTTAAAACATGATCCACTACAAAGTCCAGTGTTCAGAACAATAAGGCGTATGGGATCCTGGGCTTTATAAACAGAGGCATAGAGCAGTAAAGCAAGGAGGTTATGGTGAACCCTTATTGTGAGTATTGGGTCCAATTCTGGGCACCACACTTTAGGAAGGATGTGAAGGTATTAGAGGGTGCAGAAAAGATTTGAGAATGGTTCCAGGTAGAGGGACTTCAGTTACGTGGACAGATTAGAGAAGTTGCGGCTGTTCTCTTTATAGAAGGTTGAAAGAAGGTTTGATAGAGGTGTTCAAATTCATGAGGGATCTGGACAGAACAGATAGGGAGAAAGAAAGATTGAGAACCAGAGGACATCGATTTAAGGTGAATGGCAAAAGGATCAAAGGTATGGATACCAAAGGGCTGAATGGCCTCCTTCTGTGCTGTAATCACTCTATGCCTCTATTGGTCTTGCAGGGGTGCAGCACAGATTCACCAGAATGACACTGGAGCTAAATGGGTTAAATTATGAGGACCAGTTGCATAATCTAGGCTCGTATTCTGAAGCACAGATTAAGAGGTGATCTAATCCAGGTGTCTAAAGGAATTAATACGGTTGCAAGAGAAAAAACATTTCCTCTGTTGGTCCCGGGGGGGGTGAGGGGAATCCAGAACAAGGGGGCAGAACCTTAAAATTAGAGCCAGACTGTTCAGGGGTGACATCAAGAAGCACTTCTTCACACCGGGCTCCATCACTCCAAGACAGGTAAATTTAGCAGAGTGACAAGGGAATGCAGATATCAGTGCTTCCCCTTTCATAGTCCCTGTGGTGAGATTAATTACAGGTAGCCCAGGAGCAGGCATTTCATGCAGATTCCCATTTAAAAAAACATAGGAACATAGGAGCAGGAGTAGGCCATTCAGCCCGTCCAGCCTGCTCCGCCATTCAATTAGATCATGGCTGATCATCTACCTCAACACCACTTTCCCATGCTATCAGTTAGGTAGTCACTGGCAGCTCTAATATAAAGGGGCTGGACTAATGCAGCAAATCTACTCCCAAGACACCCCCAAATCACACATTCACCTGTTGCTCCTTATTGTGGGTGAGCAGCAGCTCGAGGTCCTGCAGCTTCTCCACAACCACCTCCTGGTACACCAGGTTCATCTGCAGGCAGGTCTCGGGGTCATCGGGGAGGTCATCTCCCTCATCATCCATATTGTTGTCCGGGAGCTGAGGCGCCATCTCTTCGGCGACAGCCTGTGCCAGAACACAAACCAAAAGTTACTCCTTCCACCTCCCCCTCTCTGCATCTATGTTTTCTTAAATGAAGGCCAGAGGGCTGCCTATGAATTATGTCTGTGTGGACACGGCACAAGAGATTAGCAGAAATTAGAGTATGGAATTGGAGGTAATCTCATGATGTGGGTTGTAACAAGACACGCATATATATAAATATAGTGTCTTGTACAATCTCAGGATGTCCCAAAACACTTTATAGCCAATGTATTTTTGAAGTCTAGTAGGAGACAGAGCAGGGATAAAGGGAATGCTCTCTGATTGGAGGAACGTGAACAGTAATGTTCCCCAGGGACCTGTACAGTAGCCTCAGCATTTTACCATATATATTAATGAATGGAACTAGGAACAAAGAGTTGTATATCCTACTGTGCAGATGACACAAGATTCGGAGGCACATTAAGTTGTGCCAATCACTATCCAGTGAACTTTGCTGGAAAGTGCATGTGGGGCAGAAAATTCTTTTCTAACTAACCCAGATAGGAGGGAAGAAAAAAAAAGTGAAAAAGGAGAGCGATACTTTTGCTCTTCCAACATCTAGTTAAAGAGCACTGTGACCAGAGATCCGAGTCAGTGGATAACCCACCCACCCTGTTATAATCGTGTGAAGACTAAAGGAGATTGAAGAGCTGAACATTAGGTGCTACAATTGGGATTTAACATCTGGCCCCAGAGTACAGTTGCCTGGAACTTGATCTGAGCCAGCTTGCCCCTGTACAAGTTGATGTAGTAAGCTCTAGAGGTACAGCATGGGAGCTGAGTGATGCAAATTCATCCTTACCAGAGAACTACACTCGCCTTCCTCATCTTCCTCATCATCATAGCCTGTCAAGGTAAAAAGAAATTGCTATGTTAGTTGCTCCAAGCCAGTTCAGGAGGAAGATTCTCTTTTATACTGGACGTCAGAGAGACATTCCCAAAATGCATTAAGAGGGATTACAAAATGCTAAGCAACTCAAGGGATTCTGGTGTTCAATAAAACTCAGCAGCACCCCTAATCAAAACATACCTGGTAAACTTCCATACTTGGTCAACTTACATCCCAGTTAAATCAGCACTGAAACTAGTGAGACAGGCCCCAGAACAGTTCACACCTCAGGGAGATCTGGCGAATTCAGATCTATACTGTTTGTTTTGTTTGTCTAAGGTGGTTATGGATCAGTAAAGTGCACAGTGTAAACCTGTCCTCTGTTTATCTGCAGGGATCACGTTGGCTCAGAGAGAAGATTAAGTGCTCATCTCCTGGTCAAAGACAACCAAGAAGGGTTTGGCAATACCAGGTCAGGAAACCACAACTCATCACAGCCTTCAATCCCCATTCACATTACATTTTCAGTGATCAGCAGTGAAATGGATCACATTCCCACCTCCAATAGTGTCCATTCCAAACGCTCCCAGGACAGGTACAGTACAGGGTTAGATACAAAGTAAAGCTCCCTCTACACTGTCCCATCAAACAGTCCCAGGACAGGTACAGCACGGGGTTAGATACAAAGTAAAGCTCCCTCTACACTGTCCCCATCAAACACTCCCGCCCCACTTCCCCCCAAAAATGGGTTAGGTACAGAGTAAAAGATAAGAAAAAAGAAAAAAAAAACAGGGGTTAGATACAGAGTAAAGCTCCCTCTACACTGCTCCAATTTCTGTGCCAACTGTCTTTGTGACCTCTCAGAGAAATTGTCCAACTTATGGGTTGCTGGACCTTCCATACAGCCTAAGCTCAGGTGACGAGAGAAACCCCCCAAAAAAAACGGGGGTTAGATACAGAGTAAAGCTCCCTCTACACTGTCCCATCAAGCACTCCCAGGACAGGTACAGCACTGGGATTGGCTGCTCTCTGATTTGGGAGCCTGAGTGCATCAACGAGGTGCAGCTGACTGTGGCTGTGTGACTGCTGCAAGAGGGAGACTCAAACTGAAACAAAAGTTTTTTCCAAATTTCAACAAAGGAAGGAAGGCAGAGAACTGGAAGCTCTTTTGTGAGTTTGTTTTATCCTGAAGTCTTTTTCATTGATTGTTGGGGGCGGAGAAAGAAGAGACCTGAAGACCTTGGGTGGGGCTGTATTGTTCAATAGGGAGCTCCTGT
This sequence comes from Heterodontus francisci, assembly GCF_036365525.1. Lineage (NCBI taxonomy): Eukaryota > Metazoa > Chordata > Chondrichthyes > Heterodontiformes > Heterodontidae > Heterodontus > Heterodontus francisci. The sequence goes on along the minus strand of NC_090402.1, from coordinate 5,543,005 downwards.
GTTTAACATCTTTGGATAGGGAGCTCCCTCCCCACCCCAACTACTAAGCCTGGGACAGCTGGAGCTGCCCAGGTGAAGAGACTTCTCTTATCTAATCAAAGGAGGCGTGTGCCTTGGCAGCTTACAGCTGACCCAGGTGAAGACATCACCCCACCCTCCCAACTGGAAGACCAGCTACAAGACTTCTTTAAAATACCAACAAAGACTGATTCCTCCTGGCCTTCCTCTCCCTCAGCCTCTTCCCCTGTGCTACATCCTTTAAGTGTTGCTTTTTTGATTTATTGTATTTGCTCTTTTCTTTTTTCTCTCAACAAAGTGCTTGTAACTCTTCCACCCCATGACTTCTCAGTCCTCTCCGGTGGCGGAGCCCTCCTATGCTGCAGCAGCTGCGACAGCTGCTCCTGTGGCCCTGTCACCATTTAAAATCTTATCAAAGCATAGGGTGAAGAGATACACCCATCCTAATATAACTATTGAGGCTTGTGTTAAGGCAATGGCCATGGTTGTCGGCCCCTCGGCCATTGTTGCAGCCTCAAAGATGTATGGGAAGGCTGTGTTCTTCCTGAAGACTAGGCGGGCTGTGTCCCTCGCCCTAAGTACAGGGCTCACAGTGGGTGGGATTTTCCTGCCAGTGGACCCTCTGGGGGCCACTGCGCATCGGGTAATCTTGTCGAACGTCCCACCCTTCATTCCTAACGAGCCCCTCCTCCCCCACCTACACCATCCGGGGGAGGTGAGGTCAGGGATCACCCCAGTCCCGCTCGGTCTTCGGGAGCACAGCCTCCGACATGTGTACTCCTTCCGCCGCCAGCTATTCATGCAGCTGGCGCGGGAGGAGGTCTTGGAGGGCCACTTCGGTATAGAGTTTCAGGGGACGGCCTACCACGTCTTCTGGGCCTCGGATGGGGCGCGGTGCCACGTCTGCAAGGGGGTGGGGCATGTTCGTAAGAACTGCCCCAACCTCCCGGCCGCCAGCTCCACCTCGGCAGCCCAGAGTGGTTCCACAGCACCTCCTCCCACTCCCCCCACACATCCAATAGATGAGTCGGCGGGGAGGGGAGCGTCCGAGCGGAAGGAAGACGCGGGGAAAAAAGAAACATCATGAGGCGCGTCCCCTGGACACTTTGACTCAACCCGAGCCTGAGCTCAGCCCAAAGCCCATTCCCATGGAATCCACCTGTCCCAGGGCTGGGCTCAGGCCCAGGGTGACTAAAAAGCAAAAAAAGGGTGCGGAGGCGGAGGCCTCTGATGACATGCAGGTCTCTGAGCCTCCGCGCCCTAGTGGGAAAAAGAGGAGAAGGCACCCCTCCACAGAAATAACACAGGGCCCTGAGGTGCAGGGCCCATCTGTTGGAGGGGAGCTGCCTCCTGTTTCTGGTCCTCAGGTTCCCCCTACCGCCACCACCAAGGCTACAAAGTCCGAGCAGGAGCTCCCTATTCCTCAGGATGGAGGGGAGGGGAAGGCCCCGGTACATGAGGCCCTTCCTGAAGGAGTAAGTGGAGCCCTGCTTGTGGTGGGGGAGCCTGGGGACGCCGCCCATTCCGCCACTGCTACTGGGTCGGGTGCCCTGAATGAAGGGGAGGGCGATGCCCCAGAGGGCTGGATTTCCGGAGTCAGGATCTTATGTCTCCCCTGGACCACTCATTGGCCTGGGGACGGAGGTGGAAGGGGGTCCTGGGCTGCTGGCGCCCACAGGCTCCAGTTTTACAATAGAACCCAGAGAGGACTCCTCCGCCATCGATCCTGGGGGTGGGATCGTGACGGAGGCGGGACCAGCTGGCGCGGCCGGGACGTCCGCCCCACAGTGTGTGGTGGATGTGTCGGCCGCTGGCGGTGACGACCCGGAGGAGGATGGGGATTCGGTGTGGGGCACAGAGGATGATCTTGATTCCATCGCCAGTGAGGTGGTGGAGTCCCTCGTGCCTCCCACCGAATCTCCTCTCATCCCCACGGCGGAACTCCGGGATTTCCTCGCGGCTTGAGGCGATAAAGTTCAGCTGGCCCTCGGCCGTTGGTCGAATCTGGCGCTGATCATACAGTCTGTCCGTGCCGCCCTGAAGAAAGTGGGCAAGCGCACGGGCGTGAAACTGGTTGAGAGGCGCCGGTTTAATGTGTTCCTCAATTCGTTGCCGGGGGAGTGGAAGGCCAGGTGCACTTCCACTCCCTCCTCACAGTGAGCTGTTGATGACGGGTTTTAAGTACCTTTGACATGAAGATAACCATAGCCAGCCTCAACATCAACGGTAGCAGGGGGGCTCACCGCAGATTTCACAATCTCTCAGTCCTCAGGGAAGGGAGATACGCGGTGAGCTTTCTGCAGGAAACCCACACCGTTCCGGGAGACAAAGCCACCTGGCTCCTGGAGTGGCAGGGTGGGGTCTACATGAGTCACCTCACCCCTATTTCTAGTCGGGTGGCTATCTTGCTGGCCCCGACTTTTCAGCCGGAGATCTTGGGGGTCAAGGAGCTAGTGCCGGGCCGCTTGCTCCACCTCGCCGTTCGCCTGGGTAGCGTGCAGCTCCACTTTGTGAACGTGTACGCGCCCAGGCCCAGCGCGCTGCAAGCGCGCTTCTTTGAAGAAGTGTCCGCTCTCTTGAGCTCCATCGATAGCGGCGAGTGCATCATCCTTGGGGGGATTTTAACTGCACCCTCGAGGTGGGGGATCGCTCCGGTCCCCAGCGCGGCCAAGCGTCGGTGGAGAAGTTGAGGGGACTGATCAGCTCCCTTAACTTGGTGGACGTCTGGCGGAATCTCCATCCCGACTCCAGCGCCTTCACGTGGAGGTCTGGAGCAGGAGGGTCCCGAATCGACCGCCTCTACTTTTCGCAGGCGTACGTCTCCCGCGCCGCCGCGGCCTCCATGCGGCTGGTGCCGTGCTCGGACCACCACCTGGTGTGGGCAGAGTTCACCCCGCTCCGCATGCGGGCGGGGTCCGCGTACTTGCACTTTAACAACCGGCTGCTGGAGGATGAGCGATTTCGGGACTCGTTCTGTCAATTCTGGGCCGACTGGAGAAGGAAGCAGGGGGGCTTCCCCTCCTTGAGGCTATGGTGGGATGTGGGCAAGACTCACATCTGCGTCTTCTGTCAGGAGTACGCGGGGTGGTTGACCAAGAGGCGGGAGGCCGAGATCGGGCGCCTTGAGAGAGGGGTGCTCGACTTGGAGTCCCGCCTCGGTCATGCCATTGCAGACCCGGCCCTGTGGCAGGCGTACAAAGAGAAGGGCGCGCTGAGGGACCTGCAGCTCATAGGGTCCCGAGGCACGTACGTGAGGTCGCGGATCCAGATCCTGGAAGATTTGGACCGCGCCTCACCCTTCTTCTACTCGCTGGAAAAATGGCGGGGGGTCCGTAAGCAGCTCATCGAGCTGCTGGCCGACGACGGATCCTCCATCACGGATCCAGAGGGAATGGGCCTCCTGGTCCGTACTTATTACAGTGCGTTGTTCTCTCCGGATCCGTCCAGCGAGGATGCGCGCAGAGTTTTGTGGGAGGACCTGCCGCAGGTCAGCCCGGAGGGCGCCGAAGGATTGGAGGCTCCGCTCACGTTGGCGGAGATGACTGGCGCCCTCCACCAGCTCTCAAGGGGCAAATCCCCAGGGCTGGATGGGTTGACCGTGGAGTTCCTCAGGGCGTTCTGGGACGTCCTGGGGGACGATTACGCGCGGGTCCTGGGGGAAAGCCTGGCGACCGGGGAGATGCCCCTCTCGTGGCTCAGGGCGGTCATCGTCCTGCTGCCGAAGGGCCATCTCGGCCTGCTTAAAAACTGGCGTCCGGTCTCCCTCCTCAGCGCGGATTATAAGATCTTTGCCTGGGCTATGTCTACCCGCCTGGGCTCAGTGCTGGCCCACATGATCCACCCCGACCAGTCCTACACGGTCCCGGGCCGGTCCATCCAAGATAACATCCACCTGGTCCGGGACCTGATCCATCTTTACCAGAGGACTGGTCAGTCGGTCGCCTTTCTCTCCCTCGATCAGGAGAAGGCATTCGACAGGGTGGATCACGAATACCTTTTCGGGACTCTGCGCGCTTTCGGACTCGGGCCGCATTTCGTGGCCCGTGTCCGACTTTTATACGCCGCCACAGAGTGTCCAGTCAAAGTTAACGGGTCCTTGACGGCGCCCCTTCGCTTTGGGAGAGGAGTGCGTCAGGGATGCCCCATGTCCGGCCAATTGTATACCATCTGCGTGGAGCCCTTCCTGTGCCTGCTTCGCAGGAGATTGACGGGATTGGCTCTGCGCAAGCCGGCCATGCGGGTCGTCCTCTCGGCTTACGCCGACGACGTGCTCCTCGCAATCACAGATCCCGTTGACTTGCAGAGGATGCGCGACTGCCAGCAGACCTTTTCTGCCGCGTCCTCCGTGAGGATTAATTGGGAGAAATGTTCTGGACTCCTGGTTGGTCAGTGGCAGGTGGACTCCCTGCCGGAGGAGATGACACTTTTTGCGTGGAGCACCACGCACCTCCTCTATCTGGGAGTCCATCTTAGCCCCGCTGAGGAAGCCTGGCCGGCAAATTGGCAGGAGTTGGAGGCGAAAGTCACCGCTCGGCTGGGGCGCTGGACAGGACTTCTCAGAGTGCTTTCCTACAGGGGCCGAACGTTGGTCATAAACCAACTGGTGGCCTCCATGTTGTGGTACCGGTTGGTCACTTTGGCCCCGGCCCCTGTATTTGCCACCAAGATCCAGAAGGAACTCGTCGATTTCTTCTGGGGCAAGAGGAAACACTGGGTCTCTGCCGTGGTCCTGAGTCTCCCGATTGAGGAGGGCGGTCAGTCGCTGGTGTGCGTCCGCACCCAGGCTGCGACTCTCCGCCTTCGGACCCTGCAGAGATACCCGTACATCGAACGTCCTCCCAGATGGTGTGCGCTGGCGACGTATTTTTTCCGCCAGTGTCACTGCCTTCAAGACGACACGCAGCTCCCGGTGGAGTCCGTTAGCCGCGCCTCTCTGAGGGAGTTGCCTGTCTTTTACCGGGATCTATTCAGAGTCTGGAACATGGTCGCCTCCAGTCAGGGCGCTCCCCCGCCGGTGGAGGAGAGCGCCTCGGCTGTCCGGGTGGCCAACTCCGGGGACGGTCCGGCGGGCGGAGGAGTAGCCGAAACCCCCGGGACGCCCCTCACTGCAGGTGGCGAGGGGGCTCGGGAGTGCGGAGCGATCCCGGCTGAGCTGAACCCCGCTCGGCCGGAATCGCTCATCGGACCCAGGCCCCGAAACCCTCCTCGGGAGCCGGTCCCACACAACCCGAGCCGCCTCTCGGAAATGCCCTCCGTGCCATTCCAATCGGCGCGGACGGGTTTCCTGTACGGGCTGCTCCTGCACACTCTCCACTTCCTCGCCCTCGTCAGCCGGCCGGACACGCCCTGGCGGTCCGCGTTGCAATCTGGCGGCGAGGGGAAAACCCGATGGAGGTCTCTCTACGCGGGAGTCTTCCCCCTTTACATCGGGGACCTGGGGTGGAGGGTGTTGCACAGAGCAATCCCGTGCAATAGACTTTTAAGTAGGTTCATGGACTCCCAGGCCGCCTGTACTTTCTGCGGCCTGGACGAGTCCGTGTTCCACATTTATATGGAGTGTGCGAGGTTGCAGCTCCTCTTTGAGTATCTGAAGGGGCTGCTCCTCAAGTTCTGGCTGCACTTCAGTCCCACGCTCCTGATCTTTGGGCACCCGGTGCGGAGGGGCTCGGGCCGGGGGGAGGATCTCCTCGTCGGTCTGCTCCTGGGCCTGGCCAAGGTGGCAATTCACAGGTCCAGGTTGCGGGCCGTCGGGGGGTCCGTCCTCCCCGATTGCCTGCCCCTCTTCCGCGGTTACGTTCGCGCCCGGGTGTTCCTGGAAAAGGAGCATGAGGTGTCCGCCGGTACACTTGAGGCCTTCCGCGACCGGTGGGCACCGCAGGGACTGGAGTGCATCGTCGACGCTGAGAATGGCATTTTAATTTGAGTTTTTTGTTTATTTATCTGGTTTTAATAAAGTTATTTTAAAATTATGTATATAAAAGGGGGCCTGAGGAATAAAGCCCCCCTCGACATAGATTATATAAAAGGGGCCTGGGGTAAAGCTCCCTCTACACTGGGTTACGTTCCCCCACTACACTGAGGCCATTCCCCCTCTCTCCCCTCCCCCCGACCTGGCCCTCACTCTCTCACCACTCTCGGCGCCCACCAACTCGGTTTCGGCCGCCGTCCCCAAGCGCTGCTCCAGCTCCAGGATCTCCCGGCGGATCCGATCCCTCTCCGCCTGCAGCGTCTCACTGCAGTCCGGGGCCTCCATCGGTGCGAGGCCGGAGGGGAGAGTCAGTGAATTAGAGTCCGAACGTCGAAGATGCGCGGTCTAAGGCGCTTCGACCGCCATTTTGTGGGCCTGGTCTCCCAGGTGGCACAAACTTCCAGTTCCGGGTCGGCCGTGGCCCCGCCCCATCTCCATCCAGGCCCCGCCCCTTCCCCATCCCCGGCCCCGCCCCCTCTCCATCCAAGTGCCGCCCCTTCTCCATCTTCGGCCCCGCCCCATCTCCATCCAGGCCCCGCCCCTTCTCCATTCACGGCCCCGCCCCCTCTCCATCCAAGCCCCGCCCCTTCTCCATCTTCGGCCCCGCCCCCTCTCCATCCAAGTCCCGCCCCTTCTCCATCTTCGGCCCCGCCCCATCTCCATCCAGGCCCCGCCCCTTCTCCATCCACGGCCCCGCCCCTCTCCAACCAAGCCCCGCCCCTTCTCCATCTTCGGCCCCGCCCCCTCTCCATCCGTCCCGCCTCTTCTCCATCCACGGCCCCGCCCCCTCTCCATCCAAGCCCCGCCCCTTCTCCATCTTCGGCCCCGCCCCCTCTCCATCCAAGCCCCGCCCTCTCTCCATCCAAGCCCCGCCCTCTCTCCATCCAAGTCCCGCCCCTTCTCTATCTTCGGCCCCGCCCCCTCTCCATCCCGGCCCCGCCCCCGCCTGCATCCCCGTTTGCTGCCGCAGTCCTGGCCCGGCTTGGCTGCTCCATGGGCGGTTGGTCAGGTTGCAGCAGCACAGGGACAGAGAGAGAGAGAGAGACAGAGAGAGAGCAAGAACCCAGAAATAAAAAGCAGAAAATGCTGGAAATACTCAGCAGGTCTGACAGAGTCTGTGGAGAGAGAAGCAGAGTTAATGTTTCAGGTCATTGACCTTTCCTGGGATACTGGAACCCAGAGCTAATCACCAGGCAACAGCAGTTCAGATCCCAGCACCGGCAGTTTGAGAATCTAAATTCAATTTTTAAAAATCTGGAAATAAAAAGCTGGGATCTGTAAAAGTGAAACTTTCGGATTGTGGTAAAAGAACAAGAACAAAGAAAATTACAGCACAGGAACAGGCCCTTCGGCCCTCCAAGCCTGCGGCGATCCAGATCCTCTCTCTAAACCTGTCGCCTATTTTCTAAGGGACTGTATCTCTTTGCTTCCTGCCCATTCATGTATCTGTCTAGATACATCTTAAAAGACGCTATCGTGCCCGCGTCTACCACCTCCGCTGGCAACGCGTTCCAGGCACCCACCACCCTCTGCGTAAAGAACTTTCCACGCATATCCCCCCTAAACTTTTCCCCTCTCACTTTGAACTCATGACCCCTAGTAATTGAATCCCCCACTCTGGGAAAAAGCTTCTTGCTATCCACCCTGTCTATACCTCTCATTATTTTGTACACCTCAATCAGGTCCCCCCTCAACCTCCGTCTTTCTAATGAAAATAATCCCAATCTACTCAACCTCTCTTCATAGCTAGCGCCCTCCATACCAGGCAACATCCTGGTGAACCTCCTCTGCACCCTCTCCAAAGCATCTACATCCTTTTGGTAATGTGGCGACCAGAACTGCACGCAGTATTCCAAATGTGGCCAAACCAAAGTCTTATACAACTGTAACGTAACCTGCCAACTCTTGTACTCAATACCCGGCATATGTCCCGGCATATCCCCCACTCTTCCATTACCAGCAAGCCAGGGAATCAACTCTGATTCAAAGAAGAGTGCAGGCGGGCGTCCCTCAAAATGAGGTGTCAACCTTGTGAAGTGACAACACAGGACTACTTGCATGCCAAACTGCATAAGCAGCATGCGATAGCTGGAGCTAAGCGATCCCACAACCAACGGATCAGATCCAAGTTCTGGAGGAGGTGACTGCACAAATATCCCCATCCTCAATGATGGGGGAGACCAGTACATCAGTACAAAAGATAAGGCTGAAGCATTTGCAACAATCTTCAGCCAGAAGTGCCGAGTGGATGATCCCTCTCGGCCTCCTGAAGTTTACAGCATCACAGATGCCAGTCTTCAGCCAAATCGTTCACTCCGCGTGATATCAAGAAACGACTGAAGGCACTGGATACTGTAAAGGCTATTGACCTGTACAAAAAAGCCCAACTTTTCATTCTTTCATGGGATGTGGGTGTTGCTGGCAAGGCCAGAGTTTATTGCCCATTCCTACTTGCCCTTGAACTGAGTGTCTTGCTCGGCCATTTCAGAGGGCAGTTAAAAGTCAAGGTCTGGAGTCACATGTAGGCCAGACTGGGTAAGGGTGGCAGATTTCCTTCCCTAAAGGACATTAGTGAATCAGATGGATTTTTATGATAATCAGTGATAGTTTCATGGTATATAAAAACAAGAAATGCTGGAAATACTCAGCAGGTCTGGCAGCATCTATGGAGGGAGAAGCAGAGTTAATGTTTCAGGTCAGTGACCCTGCTTCAGAACTGGCATAGTTTCATGGTGACTAGCTTCCAATTCCAGAAAATTCCACCAGCTGCTAAATGCATGACCCCACAGCATTAGCCTGGATCTCTGGATTACTAGTCCAGTGATATTCTCACTACGCCACTATCTTCCGCATGTCACACATGTCCTTGCGGGAAGGAAACCTGCTGTTCTTGTAATAATTTCGATAGCATGGGTTCAGATCCCACCACTGCCACCATATAATGAGTTTTTTATGTTGTCTGATGCAACATAAATGAGATGCATGGAGTCCAGTTGGTTGAAGATCTCAAAACAGGTTTATTACAACAACCTATTTACAGATATAAAAGCAAAATACTGCGGATGCTGGAAATCTGAAATAAAAACAAGAAATGCTGGAACCACTCAGCAGGTCTGGCAGCATCTGTGGAAAGAGAAGCAGAATTAACGTTTCAGGTCAGTGACCCTTCTTCGGAACCTATTTACAGAACCTGCCTCTAGGTGTTACAGTTGCAGAGTGACTCAGGCCTTGAGTCACATGACTACTGGCACTGTGCTCATCAGCATACGATGATCATAAAGGGACATCACTCGTAAAGGTAATCATATAACAATCCTTACCCAGCCTGATTCGACTGAGGCCACTATATGCTGGGGTTTTATCTGACCCTGTTTGTGAAGGGTGGGTCTGGCCACAGTGCTCTGGAACGGTCCATTCAGTTGGAACATGCCATACCACCTGTCCCTCGTGGAAACGTTTGGACAGAGAAACACCTTTGACCACAAGCCCATCAGGCAGGGGTCTGCAAGTAACATCCTTGAGACCCTGCTGGAATAGGAAATGGTGGATCCTGTCAGATGGTTCCCTGAGCAGACTGTCAAAGGTGCAGTGGGGCTGATTAGGGCGCCAGAAGGGGATTTACTCATGGAGACAGGGGCATGGCTGAGGTACTAAATGAATACTTTGCATCTGTCTTTACCAAGTGTTGGATCCCATTAGTTGTGTAAAGAGAGACGAAGTCCGACTGTAGCTTGAAGAAACTTTATTGCAGTACTTAATTTTTACATCTTCAGAAAACTTAACAATGAACTGAACTAAAACTAAAAGCAACACATACACTGAACTAACACTAAACTAACTGAACTGAACTGAACTAACTCTTCACGCCAAATCAAGCCTTATTATAGTTATTCTTACAAATCAGTGACACCCCCTTTATGTTCCCAATTGGTTTACAAACTCTGCAGTTTCTTGGTGTTAGGGTCTGATTGGGGCACTGCCTTGTCATCCTCTCCTCAAGCAGTTCCTTATTCCCCTATCTCTTCGGACCGTTAGGCTGAGCCACCCTCGGACAAGGGGCGTGGGTTTGCCTGGTCAGTATGTTTCTCACACTAACTGTTCCTTAGGAATGTGTCATGTCTGGGTGATGAGATAAGAGAAGTGTTGTTGAAGCATAATGTCTCTTTCTGCTATTGCGCTGTAACAGCTGCAAGGCCAAGTTGCCTCTGCAGCCCTGAAGTTATGAAGTCATTTCTGATAAGCTGTCCCTACAGCACTGAAAGGGCTACTATTAATTTCTGATAAGCTGTCTCTGCAGCTCCAAAGCTAGCTTGTTAGCAATACATGATTGATTAATTCACTTTAAATGTCCCCAATAGTTCTGTTCTCGAAAATTCTGTTCCCACACCAAGGAAGAAGATGCTGCCAAGTCATAGTGAAAGAGGAGGTAGTTGAGAAACCTGTTGGGCTATAAATTGATAAAGAGGAGGTATTAGATAGGCTGGCTGTACTGAAAAGTTGATGTCACCAGGACACGATCCGATGCATCTGAGGATACTGAGAGAAATAAGGGTGGAAATTGGGAAGGCACTGGCTATAATCTTCCAGCCCTCCTTAGATATAGGAGTGGTGCCAGATGACTGGAGAATTGCAAATGGTACACCTTTGGTCAAAAAAAAGCCCAGCAACTACAGGCCAGACAGTGTAACCTCAGTGGTGGGGAAGTTTCTAGAAATGATTATTTGGGACAAAATTAACAATCACTTATACAAATTAATTAAGGAAAGCCAGCATGGATTTATTAAAGGCAAATCATGTTTAACTAACTTGACTGACTTTTTGATGAGGTAACAGAGAGGGTTGATGTGGGGTTGATGTGGTTTACATGGACTTCCAAAAGGCATTTGATAAAGTGCCACACAACAGACTTGTGAGCAAAGTTAGAGCTCATGGAGTAAAAGGGACAGTAGCAGCATGGATACAAAGTTGGTTGAATGACAGGACACAGAGAGTGGTGAACAGTTGTTTTTCAGACTGGAGGAGGTATATAGTGGGGTTCCCTTAGGACCCCTGCTTTTCTTGATTTATATTAATGACCTAGAAATGGTCTACAGGGCACAATTTCAAAATGTGCAGATGATATGAAACTTGGAAGGATTGTGAATTGTGAGGATAGTGTAGAACTTCAAAAGTACAAAGACAGGCTGGTGGAATGGGCAGACAAGTGGCTGATGAAACTTAAGGTGAAATGGTTCATTTCTGTAGGAAGAACAAGGAAAGGCAATATAGAAGAAAAGGTGCAATTGAAAATGGGTGCAGGAGCAGAGGTACCTGGGGGTAAATGTGCACAAATCATTGAAGGTGATAGGGCAGGTTGAGAAAGCGGTTAATAAAGCATGCGGGATCCTGTGTTTTATAATAGGGGCATAGACGTCAAAAAACAAGGAAGTTATGATAAACCTGTATAAAACACTGGGTTTGGCCTCAACTGGAGCACTGTGTCCAGTTCTGGGTACCACACTTTAGGAAGGATGTGACGGCATTAGAGAGGGTGCAGAAAAGATTCACAAGAATGGTTCAGGAATGAGGAACTTCAGCTACATGGAGAGATTGGAGAAGCTGGGGCTGTTCTTCTTGGAGGAGAAGGTTGAGAGATCATGAGGAGTCTGGACAGGGAGGAACTATTCCCATTGGTGGAAGGATCAAGAACCAGACCAATTTAAAAGTGATTTGCAAAAGAAGCAACAGTGACATGACGAGAAACTTTTTTTGTGCAGCGATTGGTTAGGATCTGAAATGCACTGTCAGAGAGTGTTGTGGAGGCAGACTCAATTGTGGCCTCCAAAAGAGAATTGGGTAATTATCTGAAGAGAAAATATTTGCACGGCTACGGACAAAAGGTGGTGGAGTGGGACTAGCTGAGTTAAACCTGTATGAGCTGGCACAGATACGAGAAGCTGAATAGCCTCCTTCTGTGCTGTAACCATTCTTTGATTCTATGATTTGACAGAATGCCTCACCGTCAAAACTTTCAAACAAGCACCAAGATGTAGCTTGGGTGGTGGTGAGAAGGGCCATCCCTGTCAGATCCTTCAGGCATATCTGGAGTCTTAGTGTATCACATGCTGGCCTTGAGGCAGCTGCAGTGGGGCAGAGTCCCTCGCCTACCTCCTTTTGGAATGTGCCTTTGCAAAAAGGTCTGGAAAGAGATGCAGTGGTTTTTGTCAAGGTTCATCCCGAGCTGCTCCATTATACAGGACTCTGTGCTGCTGGGCTGGGCTCTGGGCTGTTCCCGGGGATGCACACCGAGATAAACATCAACTGGAGGACCATCAACTTGGTGAAAGATGCCCTTTGGTCTGCCCGAAACCTGCTGGTTTTCCAGTGCAAAGAGCTGTCCACAACCGAGTGTTGCAGACTGGCACATACCAAGGTCCAGGACTACATGCTGAGGGAGGCACTAAAGCTTGGGGCAGCTGCGGCAAAGGCTCAATGGGGAAAGACCACGGTGTATGGCCCTCCTGCCATAGTATACCGACGGGCTGGAACCCGTGTAAAACCCCTCGGCTGTATGCACCAGAGAATGTTTGACATGAAATGAATATTGCAAATTTGACCAGTAATTGTACTATTAGTGTGGCACTTCAGAGTGCCACATACTGTTTTGAAAGATATTGAACTGTATTGCACTTTATGTAATGTTAAATTTGCACTGTTATGTCATGTCCTTTCACAAATTTTATGAATAAAGTATATTTATTAAAAAAGGGGCATTAGGTTTAACATCTCATTGGAAAGACAGCACCTCCGACAGTGCAGCGTCCCCTCAGTACTGTCCCGTTAACAATGCAGCGCTCCCTCAGTACTGACCCTCCGACAGTGCAGCACTCCCTCAGTACTGACCCTCCGACAGTGCAGCAACCACTCAGTACTGACCCTCCGACAGTGCGGCAACCCCTCAGTACTGACCCTCCAACCGTACAGCATTCCTCGGTACTGCACTGTGTTATGACCGAGGCTGGGGTAATGCAGTCAATTCAGTCCCATTACTCCACAGGTTACAGCATATTATTAAAGTTTTCCCACCTACTGGAAATTAGCCAAATTAAACACTTTAGTAACCCCAGAATAAAACAGACCAAACCAGGAATCTTTAATCAACAAATTAACTATTTATTAACAAACTGAATTTATTTATTTATTCAGAGATACAGCACTGAAACAGGCCCTTCGGCCCACCGAGTCTGTGCCGACCATCAACCACCCATTTATACTAATCCTACACTAATCCCATATTCCTACCACATCCCCACCTGTCCCTATATTCCCCTACCTACACTAGGAGCAAATTATAATGGCCAATTTACCTATCAACCTGCAAGTCTTTGGCTGTGGGAGGAAACCGGAGCACCCGGCGGAAACCCACGCGGTCACAAACTCCTCACAGGCAGTACCCAGAATTGAACCCGGGTCGCTGGAGCTGTGAGGCTGTGGTGCTAACCACTGCGCCGCCCTTAAATCTTAAACAATATTCAGATAAATTTATTTCTAAAGACCTTATAACTTCTTATTTATCCTAACTCCCCCATTCACACACGTACATTCAAAATGGTGTTTTTAAAAATTAGCTGTTTCATAAGAATAAATAAATAGTTGGGTTGTAAGTCTTTGTGGGGTGTCCCAGATTAGAACAATCAGATGCCACTCGAAGTCTCCAGGGAATTTGACAGTCTATAACAGATAGGCGTTCAAAGCAATTTGGTTGCAGCAGGCGTCACATAGTTTTCTTAACAAGGAGTATAGCCACAGGTCTATTTGGATTCTAAAATTGGTAGTTTTTCAGTAGAAACTTTACTGAGAATTCGAGCAATCACAAACGACAGACAGTCAATCTTAAAGGCAAATGTTCTTTTTCTAGGATTTTATTTCTCTCCTTAGTCAGTAACACAGCCTGTAACTGTTTTTCTGCTAAGTAAAATAGACAGCTTCTTCCTTCAGAGCACGCTGTGCTGGACTCCAGACTATTTTAGCCAGTTTTTACAGTCAAAAGTTACAGTACACCTCGTGACCTCTCTCTCTCTCCTGCTGTGGCCTAGGAAACAGGTGCAGCTGGCACAACTGTGCCCCCTTAGTTTTTAAAGGCACACCGGTTTTAAAGAGTCTTAAAGGCACACTGTTTTAAAGAGGAGAAAAAAAAACAGTTCCGTGACAACTGGCAGTGTCAGCCTAGATTCTGCGCTCAAAGTGGGGACTGAAATTACAACCTACTGAATCAGAAGTGAGAGTGCCACACACTGAGCAACAGGAAAAGGGGTATTTGACAAAAAGGGAACTGAGTTTCTTGGGGGCAACTTCAGCGATGGAGGAGATGTGGAGTTCCACTTCAGACCAGAGAGCACAAGAGACCAAGAATGTCTGATGAAAGGTCACAGACCTGAAAGGTTGACTCTGCTTCTCTCTCCACAGATGCTGCCAGACCTGCTGAGTATTTCCGGCACTTTCTGTATTTATCTCAGACCAAGAATGTTAACAGGTGTGCAGCTAGCATAAGTGCATGGGGATAGATTGAGAAACATCAAACATGAGATTTTTATCAACCTGAATCCAGGAGATTCTTTTATTTACCTGAATTCTAAGTTAGTTGTGTCATTCTAGTATATTATATAAATTCTTAAATACATATCTCAATACTTTTTAAAAGTATAGTTTATTCAAAACCAGTTGAGTGAAGAATACCTCACTGAAAATCCACATTATTCTTTTCGCGTGAATGCAATTTTACAAGCCATGTGACTTTAACCACATACCGTGGCCCTTACTCACCAGAATGATACTGGAGCTTAATGGGTTAAATTATGAGGACAGGTTGCACAGACTCAGCTTGTATTCCTTCAACTGTAGAAGGTTAAGGGGTGATCTAATTGAGGAGTTTAAGATGATTAAAACATTTGAAAAGGTAGAAACTATTTCCTCTTGGGTGGGGGAGGGGGGGGGGGGGGGGAGAGGAGGGGGAGGGAGGAGGGGATCCAGAACAAGGGGACAGGATCTTAAAATTAGAGCCAGGCCGTTCAGGGGTGATTTCAGGAAGCACTTCTTCATACAGAGGGAAGGGGAAATCTGGAACTCTCTTCCCAATAAAGTTCTGGATGGTTTGTTGGGTGAGGGGGATTACAGAACTTAGGTAGGTTAATGGAGTTAAGATACAGATGAGACATGGTCTAATTGAATGATGGAACAGCCTTGAAGGGCTGAATGGCCTCCTCCTGTTCCCTATGTTCTTCCTCACACAAGCAGGTGATATTTGTGTGTGAGCCCAGTGTATAGGCTATTCAATCCTGGTGGGCATCACTGTTGAACTGGTGCTGACCTCCTCTGCATGCTCATTCCAGCCAAGTTGGGGGGTGGGGGTCACTGGGTAGTGAGCAGGAGCAGGGGGGACCCTGGTTGATATCCCCCGCCTGCAGCCGAGGGAGTCGAAGCCAATCATGGCGCCTCTGGCGCTGCTCCCTTTAGGGTCAGCTGACCAAGGAGAGATCAAAGGTCAAGCCTGGGTGCTTCCTGGTCTGTGCAGCCAATGAGACTTTGGGGAGTGGGAGGCAGTTAATCTAACTGAAGATGATTTATCACCATTTGCACAACAGTGCATTTAAGGAAGAACATACTTATGTTGGAGGTGGTACACTGAAGGTTCACTAAATTGGTTCCTCGGATGAGGGGGCTGTCCTATGATGAGAAGCTGAGTAAATTAGGCCTATACTCTCTAGACTTCAGAAGAATGAGAGGTGATCTTGCTGAAACGCAAGATTCTGAGAAGGCTCGACAGGGTAGACACTGAGAGGCTGTTTCCCCCGGCTGGGGAATCTAGAACGCAGAGGCACAGTCTCAGGTAAGGGGTCAATCATTCAGAATTGAGTTGAGGAGAAATGAACCTTTGGAATTCTCTACCCCAGAGGGTTGTGGATGCTCCATCGTTGAATATATTTAAGGCTGTGATGGATAGATTTTTGGTCTCAGGAAATCAAGGGATATGGGGAGCAGGTGGAAAAGTGGAGCTGGGGCAGAAGATCAGCCATGATCACATTGAATGGCGGAGCAGGCTTGAGCGGCCGAATGTTCTCCTCCTGCTCCTATTTCCTATGTTATGTAGTTGGGGGGGGGGGGGGGGGGTGGAGGAGTGTGGAGGGGAGTGGCGGGTGGTGCATTGTATGAGGTCGAGTGGGCAGCCTAGGTAGTGACCCCGATGTGGCATGGGGTGGAGGGAGATTGGAAAGGTGGACTGTATCTGTTTCCCCCACTCCTCCTGTGTAGTCTCATATGGTTACACATTTCATCCACAATTCAAAAAATTAAATTTAAAACAAAACACTTTATAAAACAACTAGCAGTGGCAAGCAGCTTTTTACAGAGAAACAAAGACAGGCAGGATTCATTATTGCTATTCTCCATTTACTCACTTATCTAAAATTTGTTCATCATCCTTTCATTTTCACACAAACACACACTGGGAGGACACTTGAAACACTGAAGGCTGGAAAAGGGCATCTGGAGTCGCACTGAATGAAAAAGGGCATCTCGGGCCAGAGCTAGCGTGTGGTGTTCATAGATACTCTGGCTGGAAATGTTCAGATAGCAGCGCAGATCCAGGACTGATGGCCAGTGGGGAGAAGCTGCCTGCACATCAGCTGTGGCTCTCCTCTTTGTCCTGGGGTGGCAGCTCCGAGATTCTGTCGATGGACCTGAGTAGGTCAGACACCAGACATAGAGTTTCCACTCCAGACATGAGCTGTCTGAAATCAAGGAATAAAAAAAGCGTTTAAGAAGACATTATTACTAATTATTCAGCTCTGCAACTTCGAGTTGCATTGATATAAAATTTATCAAAAGGTTTTTGTCTAAAACTTATGTTCCTCTTCAATGGTGAAATGGCAGGGGTGTAGTGTCTCCCAAAGTGTTATAAGATTAAAAGAAAAGGCCTATAAAGTTGCCAGAAATAGTAGTAAACTTGAGGATTGGCAGGATTTTAGAATACAGCAAAGGAGGACCGAGAAACTGATAAAGAAAGGGAGAATAGAATATGAATGAAAACTAGCAAAAAATATAAAAACAGACTGTAAAAGCGTCTACAGGTACGTAAAAAGGAAACGTTTGGCTAAGACAAAAATGCGGGTCCATTACAAGCAGTCAGGAGAATTTATAATGGGGAATAGAGAAATGGTAGAGAAGCTAAATGATTACCTTGTGTCTGTCTTCACTGAGGAAAATATAAGAAATTTCCCAGAATTAGAGATCCAAGGGATTAGGGAGAATGAGGAATTGAAGGAAATTAGTATTAGTAAGAAGGTTGTATTGGAGAAATTAATGGGGCTGATAAGTCCCCAGGATCTGATATTCAACATCCCAGAGTATTGAAAGAGGTAGCGAGGAAAACAGTGGATGCATTGATGATCATCTTCCAAATTTCTATAGATTCTGGAGCGGATTGAAAGGTCGCAAATGTCACCCCACTATTTAAGAAGGGAGGGAGAGAGAGGAAACAGGGAATTACAGACCTGTTAGCCTTACATCAGTAGAATCTATTCTAAAGGATGTGATAAATGGACGTTTGGATAATAATGATCTGATTGGACATAGTCAACATGGATTTATGAATGGGAAATCATGTTTGACAAACCTGTTGGAGTTTTTTGAGGATGTTACTAACAGAATTGATAAAGGGGAGTCAGTGGACGTGGTATACTTGGATTTTCAAAAGGCCTTTGATAAAGTCCCCCATAGGAGGTTAGTTAGAAAAATTATAGCACAAGGGATAGGAGGTAATATGGATTAAGGATTGGTTAATAGGCAGAAAACGGAGAGTAGGAATAAACGGGTCATTCTTGCATGACAGGCTGTGACTAGTGGGGTACAGCAGGGATCAGTGCTTGGGCCCCAGCTGTTCACAATATATATCAATGATTTGGATGTGGGGACCAAATGTAATATTTCCAAGTTCGCAGAAGACACAAAACTAGGTGGGAATGTGTGTTGTGAGGAAGATGCAAAGTGGCTTCAAGGGGATTTGGAAAGACTTAGTGAGTGGGCAAGAACATGGCAGATGGAATATAATGTGGAAAAATGTGAGATTATCCACATTGGTAGGAGGAATAGATGTGCAGAGTATTTCTTAAATGGTAAGAGAGTAGAAAATGTAGATGTACAAAGCGACCTGGGTGTCCTCGTCAATAAGTCACTGAAAGCTAGCCTGCAGGTGCAGCAAGCAATTAGGAAGGCTAATGGTATGTTAGCCTTAATCGCAAGAGGATTTGAGTACAGGAGTAGTGAAGTCTTGCTTTAATTGTATAGAACCTTGCTTAGACCACACCTGCAGTACTGTGTGCAGTTTTGGTTCCCTTACCTTAGGAAGGATATTATTGCCATAGACGGAGTGCAACAAAGGTTCACCAGACTTGTTCCCGGGATGGCGGGACTGTCCTATGAAGAGAGATTGGAGAAACTGGGTCTGTATTCTCTAGAGTTTCGGAGAATGAGAGGTGATCTCATTGAAACCTACAAAATACAGAAAGGGATAGACAGGGTAGATGCAGCTAAGATGTTTCCCCTGGTTGGGGAGTCTAGAACCAGGGGAAACAATTTCAAAATAAGGGGGAAGCCACTTAGGACAGAGATGAGGAGAAATTTCTTTACTCAGAGGGTTGTGAATCTTTGGAATTCTCTACCCCAGTGGGCTGTGGAAGCTCAGTCATTGAGTATGTTTAAATCAGAGATTGACAGATTTCTAAATACCAATGATATAAAGGGATATGAGGATAGTGTGGGGAAAAAGACATTGAAGTGGATGATCAGCCATGATCGTATTGAATGGTCTACTCCTGTTCCTATGTTCCTCCAGTCTGGACAGTCTGCTCACTGGCCAATGGAGGCAACATAGTGTTAGCAACCTTAGGATGGAGCTGCAGATTTATTGCCGAGAGGTGACAGAAACAGAGTGAAGAGAGTGATAACATGGTAGTTTAATTTGCAGATGACACAAAGATAGGTAGGAAAGTATGTTGTGAAGAGGACATAAGGAGGTTGCAGACTGATATAGATAGATTGAATGAGTGGGCAAAAATCTGGCAGATGGAGTATAATGTGGGAAAATGTGAAGTTGTTCACTTTGGCAGGAAGAATAAAAAAGCAGAGTATTACTTAAACGGGGAATAACTGCCGAATTCCGAGGTGCAGAAGGATCTAGGTGTTCTCGTGCATGAGTCACAAAAGGTTAGTATGCAGGTACAGTAAGTCATAAAGAAGGCTAATGGAATGCTATCCTTTATTACAAGAGGAATTGAAAATAAAAGTAAGGATTAACTTGTGACAGTAGATCCTGTCTCTCAGAATAGATTCCAATAATTTGCCCACTACTGAGGTTAGACTGACTGGCCTGTAATTATTTGGTCTATCCCTTGCTCCCTTTTTAAACAGAGGTACAACGTTAGCAGTTCTCCAATCCTCCAGCACCACACCTGTAAAGAGTGAGGACTGGAAAATGATGGTCAGACCTTCTGCTATTTCCTCTCTTGCTTCTTTTAACAGCCTGGGGTGCATTTCATCTGGCCCTGGTGATTTATCAACTTTCAAGGATGCTAATCCCATTAATACTTCCTCTCACCCTATGTTTATCACATCCAATACTTCACACACTTCTTCTTTAACTACAATATCTGCATCGTTCCCCTCTTTTGTGAAGACAGACGCAAAGCATTCATTAAGAACAATACCAACATTTTCCGCCTCTACACATATTTTGGTCTTTTATGGGCCCTACTCTCTGCTTAGTTATCCTCTTACTCTTAATGTATTGATAAAACATCTTTGGGTTCACCTCGATTTTGCTTGCCAATATTCTTTCATGCCCTCTCTTTGCTTTCCTAATTTCCTTTTTTTTTGTTTCACCCCTCCACTTTCTATACTCTCGGCTTTCTGTAGTATTGACTTCTCGGTGTCGGACATAAGCTTTCCTCTTCTGCCTTATCTTACCCTGTAGGCTCCTTGACATCCATGGGGCTCCAGATTTGGCCATCTCACCCTTTTTCTTTGTGGGAACATGTTTACTCTGAATCCCTTGAATCTCCCCTTTGCCTCCCACTGTTCTGACACTAATTTACCTTCAAGTAGCTGTTTCCAGTCCACTTTCACTAAATCACTCCTCAGTTTAGTAAAATTGGCCTTGCCCCAATTGAGAACTCTAACTCCTGTTCTATCTCTGTCCTTTTCCATAATTATGTTAAAACTGACTGAATTATGATCACTCCCACCAAAATGCTCTCCCACTGCCACTCCTTCCACCTGTCCATCTTAATTTCCTAAAACTAAGTCTAAAACTGCGCCCTCTCTTGTTGGACTTGTTACAAACTGGACAAAAAAGTTCTCCTGAATGCACCTCAAGAATTCTGCTCCCTCAATTCCTTTCACATTAAAACTATCCCAGTTAATATTGGGGTAGTTAAAATCCCCTACTATTACTGCCCTATTGTTCTTGCACTTCTCAGAGATTTGCCTACATATCTGCTCTTCTATCTCCCTCTGCACGTTTGGGGGTCTATAGTACACTCCCAGCAGTGTGATTGCTCCGTGTGATTTTGGGACAAAGGTGAGGAGAAACTTTTTCTCTCAGAGGGTTGTGCGACTTTGGAACTCTCTGCCTCAGAAGGTGGTGGAGGTGGGGGTCATTGAATAAGGGGCGGCACAGTGGCGCAGTGGTTAGCACCGCAGCCTCACAGCTCCAGCGACCCGGGTTCGATTCTGGGTACTGCCTGTGTGGAGTTTGCAAGTTCTCCCTGTGACCGCGTGGGTTTTCGCCGGGTGCTCCGGTTTCCTCCCACAGCCAAAATGACTTGCAGGTTGATAGGTAAATTGGCCATTATAAATTGTCCCTAGTATAGGTAGGGGAATTGAGGGAAGGTGGGGATGTGAGAGGGGAATGGGATTAATGTAGGATTAGTATAAATGGGTGGTTGATGGTCGGCACAGACTCGGTGGGCCGAAGGGCCTGTTTCAGTGCTGTATCTATATAAAAAAAAATTTTTAAGGCGGGGGTAGATAGATTCTTGTTAGGCAAGGGAATCAAAGGTTATCGGGAGTAGATGTGAGTGTGGAATTCGAGACACAAACAAATCAGCCATGATCTTATTGATTGGCGGAGCAGGCTCAAGGGGCCAAATGGCTTACTTCTGCTCCTAATTTGTTTGTATGTAGTATACAGTAGGATTGAGGTGTATGGGATATAGGGTGAGATTGAGGTTTTTTTTAATTCATTCATGGGATGCGGGCTTCGCTGGCTATGCTAGCATTTACTGCCCATCCCTCATTGCCCTTGAGAAGATATAGGGTGGAATTGACGGGTATGGGATATACAGGGCAGGATTGAGAGGTATTGGACATATGGGGTGGGATTAGGGGGTATGAGAGATATAGGGTGGGATTGACAGGTATGGGAGATATAGAGTAGGCTTGGGGGTGGGGGGGGAATGGGAGATGTAGGGCAAGAATGATGGGTATGGGATATATATGGTGGTTCCCCCTCCTAACTGCTTCCCAGTCTTCATGATTGGGGTTCACCTCATCCCTTTCCTTACTATAAAGCATTCAGATGCCTTCCTGCCTGTGAGGAGCAGGATGTCATACTTTACTGTGCTCTCCGCTCCCTGTGCAGCCTTCACTAGATAGTCTGATGCAAGCCGGGCATTGCTTTTTGCTGAGTTCAGAGCGATCGAGTCTTCAGATCGTAGCCTCTCATTTTCAGATTTCCACTGTTGCAGCTCAGCCTGTCAGACAGAAAGATCAAAACAGCATTATTCACATCTAGAAGGCAAGGAGGGGAAAGGGGGAGGGGTGAGAGAGAAGGCAAGGGTGAGGGAAGAGGGAGGGGCAGAGAGAGAGGGTGAAGAGGGGTAGAGAGAGGGAAAGAGAGGGGAGGGGAGAGGGGAGAGAAGGGGGACAGAGAGAGGTAGGGAGCATTAGACAGTGACTGACACATACAGAGTGAGGGAGAGACAAAACAGGCAGAGATCAACTGGAGTTCCTGCTTCTGATCATCAATGACTGACTTCTACTGAAAATGGTGTATGTATTTTTTTTTTTTAAACAGAATTACCATAGAAAATCCCCAAGCTGTTAAGAGTGATAAATAGAAAGCTTTAAATACTGTATTAATTGAAGAATTGTCTGTCACAGCCTCCGTTACTTTACCTGTAGGAGTAAAAATTCCTGCTTCAACCTAGTCACTGTGTTTTCCGCTTTCACTGCCCGTTTCTGAAATAAATAGATAGGTAGATGTCGTAACCTCACTTACAAAACCAGTAAAGTGCAAAGTGCTACCCCATGCAAATCAGATAAACATTGATATGTGAAGCTCACTGCAAATCCCAGCCTCCATCGCTCGTCTGTGCCGTGTTAGTAGCAGGGACTACAATTGTCCTCAATACTCCTCAGACAGAAGCACATAGTCCAGGCAGCCACTCCTAGAGTACGAGCGCCGCACTGTCGGAGGGTCAGTACTGAGGGGGCGCCGCACTGTCGGAAGGTCAGTACTGAGGGAGCGCCGCACAGTCGGAGGGTCAGTACTGAGGGAGCGCCGCACAGTCGGAGGGTCAGTACTGAGGGAGCGCCGCACTGTCGGAGGGTCAGTACTGAGGGAGCGCCGCACTGTCGGAGGGTCAGTACTGAGGGAGCGCCGCACTGTCGGAGGGTCAGTACTGAGGGAGCGCCGCACTGTCGGAGGGTCAGTACTGAGGGAGCGCCGCACTGTCGGAGGGTCAGTACTGAGGGAGCGTCGCAATGTCGGAGGGTCAGTATTGAGGGAGTGCCGCACTGTCGGAGGGTCAGTACTGAGGGAGTGCCGCACTGTCGGAAAGTCAGTACTGAGGGAGCGCCGCACTGTCGGAAAGTCAGTACTGAGGGAGCGCCGCACTGTCGGAGGGTCAGTACTGAGGGAGCGCCGCACTGTCGGAGGGTCAGTACTGAGGGAGCGCCGCACTGTCGGAGGGTCAGTACTGAGGGAGATCCGCACTGTCGGAAAGTCAGTACTGAGGGAGCGCCGCACTGTCGGAAAGTCAGTACTGAGGGAGCGCCGCACTGTCGGAGGGTCAGTACTGAGGGAGCGCCGCACTGTCGGAGGGTCAGTACTGAGGGAGCGCCGCACTGTCGGAGGGTCAGTACTGAGGGAGCACCGCACTGTCGGTGGGTCAGTACTGACGGAGTGCCACACTGTCGGTGAGGGTCAGTACTGAGGGAGTTCCGCACTGTCGGTGAGGGTCAGTACTGAGGGAGTTCCGCACTGTCGGAGAGGGTCAGTACTGAGGGAGTTCCGCACTGTCGGAGGGTCAGTACTGAGGGAGCACCGCACTGTCAGAGGGTTAGTACTGAGGGAGCGCCACACTGTCGGAGGGTCAGTACTGAGGGAGCGCCGGACTGTCGGTGAGGGTCAGTACTGAGGGAGTTCCGCACTGTCGGAGGGTCAGTACTGAGGGAGTTCCGCACTGTCGGAGGGTCAGTACTGAGGGAGAGCTGCACTGTCGGAGGGTCAGTACTGAGGGAGAGCTGCACTGTCGGTGAGGGTGTGCTTCGGATGAGATGTTAAACTGAGGTCCTATCTGCCCACTCAGGTGGATGTAAAAGATCCCTTGGCTACTATTGGAAGAAGGGCAGGAAAGTTCTCCCCAGTGTCCTGGGCCATCGTTTATCCTTCAACAAACATCACAAAAAAAAAATTATCTGGTCATTTATCTCTGCTGTTTGAGGGCGTTCTCACGGGGCCATACACCACCTCCCTCCAGTCTCTCACCGTCATCAGTTGCAGGTTCTCTTCCACTTGCTGAACCATTGATTCTAATGCTCGTGTCTCCTTCTCCTCTTTGATTTTCCTTTTCTCCAGCTCCTCCTCCAATCTCTTCGTCCTAGGGAAGTGGCCAGGGGACAAAGTGTTACAAATGCTGAGAGATTGCCCGTTTCAGACTCTTTTTGTGCCCCTGATGCATCTCGCCTTCCCCAATAATATCCCTCGCCACTTGGAACATCACCCCTATCCCTTTCCCTGGCTACCCCACTCGAACCCGACCAAACCCGATTACATGTGTCGGGTTCGGTTTGGGTTGGGTCTGTATTCTGTGTCCAGCATTCAGGCTCGGGCTGGACTGTACTGTTTTGTTTCGTATTGTTTTCGTTTTAACCTGTGATTTTTTTTCTGTTTCAATAATACGTTTGTTATTTTCAGGTCGGGTCAACCATGAAAAGAAATTAAAGGACTCGGGCCCAGGTTGGATTCAGGTTGGCTGTTGTCGGGCCGGGCCCGGCTCGGGTTTTTATTTTATACCCGAGCCAGGCTTTATTCCCAGCTACCCCAATGAGGCTTATGTTCTCACACTATCCATTCTGTGGCCCCTCCGAGACGGCTAAGAGGCACAAGAATGGTTGTGCCCAGGAATATTTCCAGACTCATTCCTGGGATGGCAGACCTGACGTATGAAGAGAGATTGGGTCGATTAGGCTTGTATTCGCTAGAGTTTAGAAGAATGAGGGGGGATCTCATAGAAACCTACAAAATTCTAACAGGACTGGACAGACTAGATGCAGGAAGGATGTTCCTGATGGCGGGGGAGTCCGGGACCAGGAGTCACAGTCTAAGGATAAGGGGTAAAACATTTAGGACTGAGATGAAGAGAGATTTCTTCACCCAGAGAGTGGTGAACCTGTGGAATTCTCTACCACGGAAAGCAGTTGAGGCCAAATCATTAAATATATTCAAGGAAGAGTTAGATATAGTTCTTAGGGCTAAAGGGATCAAGGGATACAGGGAGAAAGCGGGAACAGAATACTGAGTTTGGATGATCAGCCATGATCATATTGAATGGCCTACTCCTGCTCCTATTTTTCTATGTTTCTATTACAGCAACAAAGCTCCACTCAGACAGTATGGGAGGGGCACCAGGATCATGCTAGAAGGGGGTAGGGAAGAGGAGGGTACAAAGGGACAAACAACCAGTCATTGTGCACAGAAGATGGTATTCTGCAAATGCTGAAGCAGCAGTGTCGCTGAAGACTGTGCCTCTCCGGGGAGACGGTCGCCGAGCTGTGCGCCCCTCCGGGGAGACGGTCGCCGAGCTGTGCGCCCCTCCGGGGAGACGGTCGCCGAGCTGTGCGCCCCTCCGGGGAGACGGTCGCCGAGCTGTGCGCCCCTCCGGGGAGACGGTCGCCGAGTTGTGCGCCCCTCCGGGGAGACGGTCGCCGAGTTGTGCGCCCCTCCGGGGAGACGGTCGCCGAG
Source organism: Heterodontus francisci (assembly GCF_036365525.1). Classification (NCBI taxonomy): domain Eukaryota; kingdom Metazoa; phylum Chordata; class Chondrichthyes; order Heterodontiformes; family Heterodontidae; genus Heterodontus; species Heterodontus francisci. The sequence goes on along the minus strand of NC_090402.1, from coordinate 5,517,740 downwards.
CTGTGCGCCCCTCCGGGGAGACGGTCGCCGAGCTGTGCGCCCCTCCGGGGAGACGGTCGCCGAGCTGTGCGCCCCTCCGGGGAGACGGTCGCCGAGCTGTGCGCCTCTCCGGGGAGACGGTCGCCGAGCTGTGCGCCCCTCCGGGGAGACGGTCGCCGAGCTGTGCGCCATGATGGCGCAGGAGCTAAGCCCAATGGGAAGTGGTGAACATCCAATGCCTGTCGTGTTGAAGCTCACCATGGTACTGAATTTCTGAGCCTCAAGATCATTCCAGGGTTCTTCTGGAGATTTGTGTGGGATCTCCCAGTCTGCAGTTCATCGCTGCATCAAGATGGTCACCAATGTCATGTTCAAGAAGGCCAGCCAATACATGTGTATTTGCACCAATCCGGACAGTCAGCTTGGAAGAGCTGTAGGATTCGGGGCCATCGCTGGATTCCCCCAGGTGCAGGGTGTCATCGACTGCGCACATATGGCCACCAAGGCTCACAAAGACCAGGCAGCAGCCTTCATCAACAGGAAGGGCTTCCACTCACTCAATTTATAACTGGTCTGTGACCAAAGCAAACAGATCCTTCAGGTTTGTGCAAGGTTCCCGGGAAGCTGGCATGACGCCTACATAACAAGGCAGTCTCAGTGACCGACCTTTTCAGGCCCCTCACGTGCCTTCAAGGATGGATACTGAGTGATAAGGGCTACCCACTGAAGAGATGACTACTGACGCCAGAGCAGAACCCAAGCACTGATGCAGAGGAGATACACAACTTGTACTACGGGACAACTCGAGCGACCATCAAGCAGGCCATAGGGCTTCTGAAGACCAGGTTCAGATGCCTTGATAGATCTGGTGGAGTCCCAGCAAGGGTCTCGCATATCGTGGTGGTGTGCTGTGCTCTGCGCAACCTTGCGCTACACAGGGGAAAAGCTGTGAACAATGAGGACATCCTGGAACACGATACCTCCTCCGAAGACCAGGATACGGAGGGGGCTGCTGACCAGGCAGACTATGATGAAGACCCCGAGGGATGGCAGGCAAAGCACAAGGAGATACACGCGAGGGAGACTCGTGACTCATTAATACAGACATGTTTCTCATGAGCCTTCCTTACACACCCATTCAATCAAATAAATCTTCCATCTTCTACAGCCCTGTTGCTCTTTCCTTGAATGTCCTTTAAAATATCCCTGGACCTATCATCACATGAGACCACGGCACAGGAAATGCATTGACCTTATCCAGTGTGCTCATTCCCATCACATCCTTTACAAGAGCCACTGAACTGTTAATCACCCAGTACTGTTTAAATAACTGAAGGAATCTCTCTGTACTGCAGCAAATCATAATTCATTACAAACAAATAAACAGCAAGGTGACATCAAACTACATAATCGAACCCCGTAAAACTCAAATGCAGTTAGGTGGACTTTCTCACGCGCTTGCTGGTGCTCCCCTGCACTGTCAGCGGAGGTGGAGGAAGGCTGCTGACCATTCTGTTCCATGGCTTTCAGAGGCCGTGGTTGTCGTCCTCTGGTTGCTTGAGGTCTTGTGGGCCCGGAAGCTGCCTCTGTCATTGCAGCTTCTTAAGGTATCAGTATCACCGTCGGAAGGTGAGGGAGGGGGGATGACAAGGGCCCCTCCCATGCCAGGAGCATCCTGGGAGGAGCCCCCAGGTGCTTCAGACAGCCGTTTCTCTTCCCTTTCAGGGCACACGCCCCTCCCTGCCCACCCAAGGAGTTCAAGGACATGGTGATGACTTCAGGCTGCACTCATGGCCTGGATGGACTACTCCATCGTTCACGCATGGGTGTGCATAGGGTCTGGAAGCTCCACCAGATGTTCACACACCTCACGCTGCAGCTCCAGCATCTGCTTCCTTTGCTAATGACTCCAGAGGCATGTCATCAGACTGAAGCTCAGCATCGCCGGGGCCTCCCACAGTCTCCGAGCGTGAGTGGCCTCAATGTCACTGTCTCCGTCAGCTGCTTGGGTGAGTCTGTGCTGTGTTCACCAGATTGTGACCCTGTTACTACTCACATGCAAATACCCACTGATGTGAGAGTATCTGTGCTGGTGGAGGGTGCTGGGGAATGATGTAACATACACCCTCTGAGATCTCCTCCTCAGAGGTGGAGGGTTGTCCCTCAGGCTTGGCAGCTGGCTGCTCTTGTCCATGAGCAATAGAGAGAAGTGTGATGAGGGCAATGTGCTTTCCAACATGTCCTCCTGACTATTGCTCATCTGCAGCTTGATGTGACCAGTGGTACACACATGAGCACTGTGCTTTGTGCTCACCTGAGGGTCTCTCGCCCCCATCCATTAGGCTACTCATTCCCTGGGGACTCCACACCCGTCTCACCATCAGCGATTGCCTGCCCTGCCTCCAGGTCTCCCAGCTCCAACGCGTCTTCCTGTATAGGCATGAGGATGGCCACATAGGGCATGGTGCCTCCAGTCCTTGATCTTTCCCTTGCGTTGTAAATTCTTTTCTCCTGCAAGCACATAAATTTCCACTGTAACTCGCCCAAAGACAGGTATGTTGCCTATGTTGATGGCAGCCTGACTGCCCATCGTGGTGCCACAGGCATGCCACCTGCATGTGGCCAATTAGCACTGGCCGTGCAGGAGTCACCTCTGCCTGACCGGTGCCGTCCACAGAGAGGCTAACATGCGGATGTCTGGGCATTTCTGCTAACTGGGTGGGCAACCCCTTCTCCAATGTCATATTCACCTTTAGTCATAGTGTTCCGCAGGGATCAGTGCTGGGACCTTTGCTGTTTGTAGTATATATAAATGATTTAGATGAAAATGTAGCTGGTCTGATTAGTAAGTTTGCGGACGACACGAAGGTTGGTGGAGTTGCGGATAATGATGAGGATTGTCAGAGGATACAGCAGGATATAGATCGGTTGGAGACTTGGGCAGAGAAATGGCAAATGGAGTTTAATCTGGACAAATGTGCGGTAATGCATTTTGGAAGGTCTAATGCAGGTGGGAAGTATACAGTAAATGGCAGAACCCTTAGGAGTATTGACAGGCAGAGAGATCTGGGCGTACAGGTCCACAGGTCACAGAAAGTGGCAACGCAAGTGGATAAGGTAGTCGAGGCGGCATACGGCATGCTTGCCTTCATCGGTCGGGGCATAGAGTATAAAAATTGGCAAGTCATGTTGCAGCTGTACAGAACCTTAGTTAGGCCACACTTCGAATATTGCATACAATTCTGGACGCCACACAACAGAAGGACGTGGAGGCTTTGGAGAGGGTACAGAAGAGGTTTACCAGGATGTTGCCTGGTCTGGAGGGCATTAGCTATGAAGAGAGGTTGGATAAACTCGGATTGTTTTCACTGGAACGACGAAGGTCGAGGAGCGACATGATAGAGGTTTACAAAGTTATGAGCGGCATGGACAGAGTGGATAGTCAGAAGCTTTTTCCCAGGGTGGAAGACTCAATTACTAGGGGACATAGGTTTAAGGTGAGAGGGGCAAAGTTTAGAGGGGATGTGTGAGGCAAGTTTTTTTACACAGAGGGTGGTGAGTGCCTGGAACTTGCTGCCGGGGGAGGTGGTGGAAGCAGGTATGATAGCGACGTTTAAGAGGCATCTTGACAAATACATGAATAGGATGGGAATAGAGGGATACGGTCCCCGGAAGTGCAGAAGGTTTTAGTTTAGGCAGGCATCCTCTCTGGCACCGGATTGAGAGGCTTGCGGCTGCTGATCTCTGCTTGTTCCAGGTCCCGTTTACCGGGTGGTGGTGGCACCCCTCCACTGCCTTTGTTCGGCGGAGAGTTTCATCTGTTGACTTTTTTTAAATGAAAATAAAACCACCCTGTTTGTATATCCTAAACATATTCCATACACTGGTACTGCATTATGTCACAGTCGCTACAAGAACCATCAGAAAGATGCTGCCAGTATCTTATTATTCTGCAATAGTTTTAAATCCTTTTCTATTCATTTAGAAAAGGTGCAGGCTTGGAGGGCCGAATGGCCTGTTTCTGTGCTGTACTGTTCTTTGTTCAAGCTGCAAGCTTACGATTATGTGCTGCAGTCATCTTGCCAGAGTGAATCAGGTCATTGATCCTCTTTTGGCAGACTGCAGCCTGCTCACCTCCTCTGCTATCTCCATCCATACCTGTTTGGTTTGACAAGCCGGTCACCTCCTGCCTTGCTGCAGAAAAAGGATGTCCCTCCAAGCCCTTAAATCCTGGAGCAGCACCTCCAGGGGGGCATCAGTGAACCTAGGAGCGACTCTTCCTCTGCCTTCTGGCATGTCGCTATCTCTGCCATTGCCAGGCCTCCCTCACTGTTCCCCCCCAGGGCTGCTGTCTTTGAAAGTAATGCTGACTGCTTTTTAAATATGCCTTCACTGGTACTTCCGCCATCCACGCCTCCTAACTGTCTGGCTCCTCCGCCTGCCGGCTGTTAATTGCATCACGCTCCCAAATCCTCCTCCTGCCCGTGCGGCCACGCCACCCACTTTAGGTCCTGATGTCGGGATTTCATTGCTGCCAGTTAACGTTTCAGGTCAACGACCTGTCATCAGAACTCTTTCTTTCTCCTCAGATGCTGCCTGACCTGCTGTGTATCTCCAGCATTTTCTATTTTTATTTCAGAATCCCGGAATCCACAACATTTTGCTTTTATTATACAACATTGTGGAAGTTTGCTTCATGCCAGCTGTTCTGCACTTCGATCCCCAGCATCCCTTTGATGGAGGTGTGGATGTCAAGCCAGGGCATGACCAACTCAGCTGCGACTCCTCCACAGTCAAATAGCTGGCCAACACTCTGTAAAGACTCACACGATCAATGGCCAATTGAATAAAGTGTCATCAAGCTCGTTCAGAAGAGCGAAGACAGTTCCCGAAGGAAATTGAAGGGGGAAAAGAGAAAGCAAGGGTAGATTATTAAATGTTACAGCACCATTTCCTTTGCACATCACAATTCCTTTGATCCCTTTTCAAAACTCTTAAGCTGAGCTGTTCATACCTCTTTATGTGGGCTTTTATCAGTTGCTTTGCTTCCTTAGTTTGTCTTCGTAGTTGAGCATTTTCTTCTTTCAGCTGAAACAGAAACAAGAGTTATACCAAACGACTGCTGTTCTTGGTGCCCCTGGAGTTACCATGACTTTCTTACCTGCAGACTTCACCATTCCAGCACTCTCCTGGTCAGTCTCCTATCAGCCACCCTTAGCTCATCCAAGATTCTACTGCCCATATCCTAACTCGCATCAAGTCCCGTTCACCCTGTGCCCACTGACCTACATTGGGTCCCAGTCCAGCAACACCTCGATTTTAAAATTCTCATCCCGGTTTCCAAATCCCTCCATAGCCTCGCCCCTCCCTATCTCTGTAATCTCCTCCAGCCCCACAACCCTCCGAGATATCTGCGCTCCTCCAATTCTGGCCTCTTGTACATCCCCGATTTTAATCACTCCACTATTGGTGGCCGTGTCTTCAGCTGCCTGGGCCCTAAGATCTGGAATTCCCTCCTTAAATCCCCTTGACACTCTCTCCTCACCTAGAACAAAAACTTGCATTTATGTATTGCCTTGAACATAATAAAAACGTTATGTGCATTGGTGTTAAGTTTTGTTTGAGAATCACTCCTGTGGAGCACTTTGAGACATTTCACTATGTTAAAGGCGCTACATTAGTACAGGTTGTTATTGTTGTTATAATCGTTCTGCTGTATCTGCTAATATCTCCTCTGGACCCAACTTCTGTCATTCTTTTTTTGTCCCTTTATAATCCCTTTTTGCCTTACACCATCATCCCTTTTGTCATTTATGACTCCTCTCCTCTGCCCTCGCACTATCCTTCCTTTTGTTCTTTACTTCTTTCCCCTTCCCTTTCCCTGTCTCTGTAATTTTTTTAAACCTATTCAATACATCTCTAACTTCTTCCAGTTCTGATGGAAGGTCACTGTCCTGAAACAATAACTGTTTTTACTGTGCATTGATGCTGCCAGACCTGCTGAGCAATTCCAGCAATTTTTGTTTTTATTTCAGATTTCCAGTATTTTGCTTTTGATTGAACTTGCCTTCTCATTGGTCAGTAGTTGACTTTGATAGAGGACCTCACTGACCAAGTCAAAATGATCTCTTGGGGGGTCAGGTTTGTCGCAAGGGGGCGCAGGTTGTGGGACCGTGTCCCCCAAGAAAGAATCCTTTTCCTCCTCCTGACCCTCCTCCTCCACTAGCCACTCTGGTGGTGTGTACTGGGCACTGTCCTGCTGTGGAAGCTCAGTGGGGCTCAGTGTCAGCGGTGTGTAGGACACACCATAAAGTGAGTCGGAGAAGCTGAACTCGTGGGCAGCCTCGATAACGGCGGGTTGGTATGTTTCACTCCAGTTATCGTCCTCTTCTTCCAATGAAGGACTGTGGGCCGTTGACTCTGGGAAATAGCACTCCGGAAAATCCAGACTCAGGCTCAGTCCTTTGGGGGCAGTGGCTCCTCCCTCAAAGAGAATTCCTTCAGGGTTCTGTGGGAGAGAGAGGTCGGGGTTGGGTGGGGGGGGGGGTGGTGAAGAAAATATCCATTAGTGGAACTTCCAACACTGCCAGAAAATAAAAGCAGACTTTAAAAAAAAATCTAAACAGACAGTTAGCATTGCAAATTAGTTCGACATGACGATCAATATGGGGGTATGATTACAGTACAACGCGTCAGAATCATTGAATTTTCCAACATAGGAGCAGGCCATTCAGCCCATCATGCCTGTGCTGGCTCTTTGAAAGAACTATCCAATTAGTCCCACTCCCCCTCTGTTCTTTTCCCTTCACATATTTATCCAATGTGTTTTGGAAGTTACTATTGAACCTCTTCCAACCCTACAATCCTGTGAGATCTCTGCACTCCTCCAATTTTAGTCCCTTGCACACCCTCGATTTTAACTGCTCTACCATTAGCAGCCGTGTTTTCAGTTGCCTAGACCCCAAGCTCTGGAATTCCTTGCCTAAACCTCTCTGCGTCTCCCTCCTCATTTAAGTCACTCCTTAAAACCTACCCAGCTGCCCTAATATCTCTTTATATGGATTGTAGTCAAGTTTTGATAACTGCTCCTGTGAAGCACATTGGGACACAAGAATTTAAGGAATTGGAGCAGGAGTAAGCCATCTCAAGGGCAATTAGGGATGGGCAATTAACGCTGGCCTTGCCAGTGACGCTCACATCTCACGAACAAATAAAAGAATACGGCCCCTCAAGACTCATTCAATAAGATCACGGCCGATCTCCTACATGGACTCCATATCCTGACCTATCCCCATATCCCTTGAATCCCTCAGTATCCAAAAGTCTATGGATCTCAGTCTTGAATATACTCAGTGACTGAGCATCCACAGCTTTTCAAAAGATTCACAACCCTCTGATCGGTAATTTCTACTCATCTCATTCCTAAATGGCGGACCCCTTAGCCTGAGACTGGGAGCCCGAGTTCAGACTCTGTAGCCAGGGGAAACAGCCTCACACCATCTTTTTCTTACTATGTTAAAGACACTAAACACATGTAATTGTTGTAACTGTGAGAGCGTGGACTGGACAGCACCTTCAGTGGTTGATATGTCTGGTTTTTCACCTCTCTTCCCTTTGCTGTTGATTGAGTTTTGATCTTGACAAACTCCTTGAAGGAGAAGGGGTTGGTTTCATCAGCTCCCTCTTCCTTTAGACCTGGATGCAATAGACAGCAGTAAAAGATAACTGAATGACACAGTTCAATAAATGTACTGTAAAATGGTGCTAAATGTGCAGAATTGAGTTGGGGATATGCTGGACTACTAGATTTGTACTCAGTGCCCGGAGTTAAGGAGGGGAATAAAAGATCAACCTGGACTCCTACTCTGAAACACTATCCAGTGACTTGTGCTGGCAAGTACCCGAGTGGACAACAGGACCCTTGCCCCTTACCCACTCCGAAGGAGCAAAGAGCCCAATGCTATATGTTACAGTGTGAGCCAGGACTCAGTGGGTAGTGTGCTCTCCTGTAATGCACAAGGTTGTGGGTTCAAGACCCTGCTCCAGATATTTGAGCACAAAACTTAAACTGACACTCCAGTGCAGTACTGAGGGAGTGCAGCACTGTCGGAGGTGCCGTATTCTTACTGAGATGTTGAACCGAGTCTCCGTCTGCCCACTCAGGTGGACGTAAAAGATCCCGTGGCACTATTTCGAAGAGGAGCAGGGGATTTCTTGCAGATGTCACAGCCAGAATTTATCCCTCAACCAATACCTAAAACAGATTCTCTGGTCATTATCACATTGCTGTTCGTGGGAGCCTACAGTGTGCCAATTGGCTGCTGTGTTTCCGACATTACAACAGCGCATACTGTCCTCCAAAAAAAGATTTAATTGGCCATAAATCACTTCTCAACAACCCAAGGTCATGAAAGGAGCTGTAGAAATTACAAGTTCTTTATTTTCAAACATTTCTATATTGGGGTCACCCACCAAATATCAACACATCCCGGACACCCGCTTGTAAATACTGACACACTCCCCGGGTCCCCCTGTAAATACTGACACACTCCCCGGGGACCCCAGTAAATACTGACACACTCCCCGGGGACCCCCTGTAAATACTGACACACTCCCTTGGACTCCCTGTAAATAATAACACAAACCCCGGGTCCCCCTGTAAATACTGACACACTCCCCGGGACCCCCTGTAAATACTGACACACTCCCCGGGACCCCCTGTAAATACTGACACACTCCCCGGGACCCCCTGTAAATACTGACACACTCCCCGGGGACCCCTGTAAATACTGACACACTCCCCGGGGACCCCTGTAAATACTGACACACTCCCCGGGACCCCCTGTAAATAATGACACACTCCCCGGGAACCCCTGTAAATACTGACACACTCCCCGGGAACCCCCTGTAAATACTGACACACTCCCCGGGAACCCCCTGTAAATACTGACACACTCCCCGGGAACCCCCTGTAAATACTGACACACTCCCCGGGTCCCCCTGTAAATACTGACACACTCCCCGGGTCCCCCTGTAAATACTGACACACTGCCCAGGGAACCCACTGCAAATACTGACACACTCCCCGGGACCCCTGTAAATACTGACACACTCCCCGGGAACCCCTGTAAATACTGACACACTCCCCGGGACCCCCTGTAAATACTGACACACTCCCCGGGTCACCTGTAACTACTGACACACTCCCCGGGGACCCCTGTAAATACTGACACACTCCCCGGGAACCCCTGTAAATACTGACACACTCCCCGGGAACCCCCTGTAAATACAGACACACTCCCCGGGAACCCCCTGTAAATATTGACACACACCCGGGAACCCCCTGTAAATACTGACACACTCCCGGGAACCCCCTGTAAATACTGACACACTCCCGGGGTCCCCCTGTAAATACTGACACACTCCCTGTAAATACTGACACACTCCCCGGGTCCCCCTGTAAATACTGACACACTCCCTGTAAATACTGACACACTCCCTGTAAATACTGACACACTCCCTGTAAATACTGACACACTCCCTGTAAATGCTGACACACTCCCCGGGAACCCCCTGTAAATATTGACACACTCCCCGGGAACCCCCTGTAAATATTGACACACTCCCGGGAACCCCGTGTAAATACTGACACACTCCCTGGGTCCCCCTGTAAATATTGACACACTCCCGGGAACCCCCTGTAAATACTGACACACTCCCCGGGTCCCCCTGTAAATACTGACACACTCCCCGGGTCCACCTGTAAATACTGACACACTCCCGGGAACCCCCTGTAAATACTGACACACTCCCCGGGTCCCCCTGTAAATACTGACACACTCCCCGGGTCCCCCTGTAAATACTGACACACTCCCGGGAACCCCCCTGTAAATAACGACACACTCCCCGGGTCCACCTGTAAATACTGACACACTCCCTGGGTCCCCCTGTAAATACTGACACACTCCCTGTAAATACTGACACATTCCCCGGGAACCCCCTGTAAATACTGACACACTCCCCGGGTCCCCCTGTAAATACTGACACACTCCATGTAAATACTGACACACTCCCTGTAAATACTGACACACTCCCCGGGTCCCCCTGTAAATACTGACACACTCCCCGGGTCCCTCTGTAAATACTGACACACTCCCCGGGAACCCCCTGTAAATATTGACACACTCCCCGGGAACCCCCTGTAAATATTGACACACTCCCGGGAACCCCGTGTAAATACTGACACACTCCCTGGGTCCCCCTGTAAATACTGACACACTCCCCGGGAACCCCCTGTAAATACTGACACACTCCCTGGGTCCCCCTGTAAATACTGACACACTGCCCGGGAACCCCCTGTAAATATTGACACACTCCCGGGAACCCCCTGTAAATACTGACACACTCCCCGGGTCCCCCTGTAAATACTGACACACTCCCCGGGTCCACCTGTAAATACTGACACACTCCCGGGAACCCCCTGTAAATACTGACACACTCCCCGGGTCCCCCTGTAAATACTGACACACTCCCCGGGTCCCACTGTAAATACTGACACACTCCCGGGAACCCCCCTGTAAATAACGACACACTCCCCGGGTCCACCTGTAAATACTGACACACTCCCTGGGTCCCCCTGTAAATACTGACACACTCCCTGTAAATACTGACACACTCCCCGGGAACCCCCTGTAAATACTGACACACTCCCCGGGTCCCCCTGTAAATACTGACACACTCCCCGGGAACCCCCTATAAATATTGACACACTCCCGGGAACCCCCTGTAAATACTGACACACTCTCCGGGAACCCCCTGTAAATATTGACACACTCCCCGGGAACCCCCTGTAAATATTGACACACTCCCCGGGAACCCCCTGTAAATATTGACACACTCCCGGGAACCCCCTGTAAATACTGACACACTCCCCGGGAACCCCCTGTAAATATTGACACACTCCCCGGGTTCCCCTGTAAATACTGACACACTCCCCGGGTTCCCCTGTAAATACTGACACACTCCCCGGGAACCCCCTGTAAATACTGACACACTCCCCGGGAACCCCCAGTAAATACTGACACACTCCCCGGGAACCCCCAGTAAATACTGACACACTCCCCGGGAACCCCCTGTAAATACTGACACACTCCCCGGGTCCCCCTGTAAATACTGACACACTCCCCGGGTCCCCCTGTAAATACTGACACACTGCCCAGGGAACCCACTGCAAATACTGACACACTCCCCGGGACCCCTGTAAATACTGACACACTCCCCGGGAACCCCTGTAAATACTGACACACTCCCCGGGACCCCCTGTAAATACTGACACACTCCCCGGGTCACCTGTAACTACTGACACACTCCCCGGGGACCCCTGTAAATACTGACACACTCCCCGGGAACCCCTGTAAATACTGACACACTCCCCGGGAACCCCCTGTAAATACAGACACACTCCCCGGGAACCCCCTGAAAATATTGACACACACCCGGGAACCCCCTGTAAATACTGACACACTCCCGGGAACCCCCTGTAAATACTGACACACTCCCGGGGTCCCCCTGTAAATACTGACACACTCCCTGTAAATACTGACACACTCCCCGGGTCCCCCTGTAAATACTGACACACTCCCTGTAAATACTGACACACTCCCTGTAAATACTGACACACTCCCTGTAAATACTGACACACTCCCTGTAAATACTGACACACTCCCCGGGTCCCCCTGTAAATACTGACACACTCCCCGGGTCCCTCTGTAAATACTGACACACTCCCCGGGAACCCCCTGTAAATATTGACACACTCCCCGGGAACCCCCTGTAAATATTGACACACTCCCGGGAACCCCGTGTAAATACTGACACACTCCCTGGGTCCCCCTGTAAATATTGACACACTCCCGGGAACCCCCTGTAAATACTGACACACTCCCCGGGTCCCCCTGTAAATACTGACACACTCCCCGGGTCCACCTGTAAATACTGACACACTCCCGGGAACCCCCTGTAAATACTGACACACTCCCCGGGTCCCCCTGTAAATACTGACACACTCCCCGGGTCCCCCTGTAAATACTGACACACTCCCGGGAACCCCCCTGTAAATAACGACACACTCCCCGGGTCCACCTGTAAATACTGACACACTCCCTGGGTCCCCCTGTAAATACTGACACACTCCCTGTAAATACTGACACATTCCCCGGGAACCCCCTGTAAATACTGACACACTCCCCGGGTCCCCCTGTAAATACTGACACACTCCATGTAAATACTGACACACTCCCTGTAAATACTGACACACTCCCCGGGTCCCCCTGTAAATACTGACACACTCCCCGGGTCCCTCTGTAAATACTGACACACTCCCCGGGAACCCCCTGTAAATATTGACACACTCCCCGGGAACCCCCTGTAAATATTGACACACTCCCGGGAACCCCGTGTAAATACTGACACACTCCCTGGGTCCCCCTGTAAATACTGACACACTCCCCGGGAACCCCCTGTAAATACTGACACACTCCCTGGGTCCCCCTGTAAATACTGACACACTCCCCGGGAACCCCCTGTAAATATTGACACACTCCCGGGAACCCCCTGTAAATACTGACACACTCCCCGGGTCCCCCTGTAAATACTGACACACTCCCCGGGTCCACCTGTAAATACTGACACACTCCCGGGAACCCCCTGTAAATACTGACACACTCCCCGGGTCCCCCTGTAAATACTGACACACTCCCCGGGTCCCACTGTAAATACTGACACACTCCCGGGAACCCCCCTGTAAATAACGACACACTCCCCGGGTCCACCTGTAAATACTGACACACTCCCTGGGTCCCCCTGTAAATACTGACACACTCCCTGTAAATACTGACACACTCCCCGGGAACCCCCTGTAAATACTGACACACTCCCCGGGTCCCCCTGTAAATACTGACACACTCCCCGGGAACCCCCTATAAATATTGACACACTCCCGGGAACCCCCTGTAAATACTGACACACTCTCCGGGAACCCCCTGTAAATATTGACACACTCCCCGGGAACCCCCTGTAAATATTGACACACTCCCCGGGAACCCCCTGTAAATATTGACACACTCCCGGGAACCCCCTGTAAATACTGACACACTCCCCGGGAACCCCCTGTAAATATTGACACACTCCCCGGGTTCCCCTGTAAATACTGACACACTCCCCGGGAACCCCCTGTAAATACTGACACACTCCCCGGGAACCCCCAGTAAATACTGACACACTCCCCGGGAACCCCCAGTAAATACTGACACACTCCCCGGGAACCCCCTGTAAATACTGACACACTCCCCGGGTCCCCCTGTAAATACTGACACACTCCCCGGGTCCCCCTGTAAATACTGACACACTGCCCAGGGAACCCACTGCAAATACTGACACACTCCCCGGGGCCCCCTGTAAATACTGACCACTCCCCGGGACCCCCTGTAAATACTGACACACTCCCCGGGTCCCCTGTAACTACTGACACACTCCCCGGGGACCCCTGTAAATACTGACACACTCCCCGGGAACCCCTGGAAATACTGACACACTCCCCGGGAACCCCCTGTAAATACAGACACACTCCCCGGGACCCCCTGTAAATATTGACACACTCCCGGGAACCCCCTGTAAATACTGACACACTCCCGGGAACCCCCTGTAAATACTGACACACTCCCGGGGTCCCCCTGTAAATACTGACACACTCCCTGTAAATACTGACACACTCCCCGGGTCCCCCTGTAAATACTGACACACTCCCCGGGTCCCCCTGTAAATACTGACACACTCCCCGGGAACCCCCTGTAAATACTGACACACTCCCCGGGAACCCCCTGTAAATATTGACACACTCCCGGGAACCTCCTGTAAATACTGACACACACCCCGGGAACCCCCTGTAAATATTGACACACTCCCCGGGAACCCCCTGTAAATATTGACACACTCCCGGGAACCCCGTGTAAATACTGACACACTCCCCGGGTCCCCCGTGTAAATACTGACACACTCCCCGGGAACCCCCTGTAAATACTGACACACTCCCCGGGAACCCCCTGTAAATACTGACACACTCCCCGGGAACCCCCTGTAAATATTGACACACCCCCGGGAACCCCCTGTAAATACTGACACACTCCCCGGGTCCCCCTGTAAATACTGACACACTCCCCGGGTCCACCTGTAAATACTGACACACACCCGGGAACCCCCCTGTAAATACAGACACACTGCCCGGGGTCCCCCTGTAAATACTGACACACTCCCTGGGTCCCCCTGTAAATACTGACACACTCCCTGTAAATAACGACACACTCCCTGGGTCCCCCTGTAAATACTGACACACTCCCTGGGTCCCCCTGTAAATACTGACACACTCCCTGTAAATACTGACACACTCCCCGGGAACCCCCTGTAAATACTGACACACTCCCCGGGTCCCCCTGTAAATATTGACACACTCCCGGGAACCCCCTGTAAATACTGACACACTCCCCGGGAACCCCTGTAAATATTGACACACTCCCCGGGAACCCCCTGTAAATATTGACACACTCCCGGGAACCCCCTGTAAATACTGACACACTCCCTGGGTCCCCCTGTAAATAATGACACACTCCCCGGGTCCCCCTGTAAATAATGACACACTCCCCGGGTCCCCCTGTAAATAGTGACACACTCCCCGGGGTCCCCCTGTCAATACTGACACACTCCCCGGGAACCCCCTGTAAATATTGACACACTCCCGGGAACTCCCTGTAAATACTGACACACTCCCCGGGTCCCCCTGTAAATACTGACACACTCCCCGGGTCCACCTGTAAATACTGACACACTCCCGGGGTCCCCCTGTAAATACTGACACACTCCCTGGGTCCCCCTGTAAATACTGACACACTCCCGGGGTCCCCCTGTAAATACTGACACACTCCCGGGGTCCCCCTGTAAATACTGACACACTCCCTGTAAATACTGACACACTCCCCGGGAACCCCCTGTAAATACTGACACACTCCCTGGGTCCCCCTGTAAATACTGACACACTCCCTGGGTCCCCCTGTAAATACTGACACACTCCCTGGGTCCCCCTGTAAATACTGACACACTCCCCGGGAACCCCCTGTAAATACTGACACACTCCCCGGGTCCCCCTGTAAATACTGACACACTCCCCGGGTCCACCTGTAAATACTGACACACTCCCGGGGTCCCCCTGTAAATACTGACACACTCCCGGGGTCCCCCTGTAAATACTGACACACTCCCTGGGTCCCCCTGTAAATACTGACACACTCCCTGTAAATACTGACACACTCCCCGGGAACCCCCTGTAAATACTGACACACTCCCTGGGTCCCCCTGTAAATACTGACACACTCCCTGGGTCCCCCTGTAAATACTGACACACTCCCCGGGAACCCCCTGTAAATACTGACACACTCCCCGGGAACCCCCTGTAAATACTGACACACTCCCCGGGAACCCCCTGTAAATACTGACACACTCCCCGGGTCCCCCTGTAAATACTGACACACTCCCCGGGGTCCCCCTGTAAATACTGACACACTCCCCGGGAACCCCTGTAAATACTGACACACTCCCCGGGAACCCCTGTAAATACTGACACACTCCCCGGGAACCCCTGTAAATATTGACACACTCCCCGGGAACCCCTGTAAATACTGACACACTCCCCGGGAACCCCCTGTAAATGCTGACACACTCCCCGGGAACCCCCTGTAAATACTGACACACTCCCGGGAACCCCCTGTAAATACTGACACTCCCGGGAACCCCCTGTAAATACTGACACTCCCGGGAACCCCCTGTAAATACTGACACTCGCGGGAACCCCCTGTAAATACTGACACTCCCGGGAACCCCCTGTAAATACTGACACACTCCCCGGGAACCCCCTGTAAATACTGACACTCCCGGGAACCCCCTGTAAATACTGACACTCCCGGGAACCCCCTGTAAATACTGACACACTCCCCGGGAACCCCCTGTAAATACTGAACACTCCCGGGAACCCCCTGTAAATACGGACACTCCCGGGAACCCCCTGTAAATACTGACACTCCCGGGAACCCCCTGTAAATACTGACACACTCCCGGGAACCCCCTGTAAATACTGACACTCCCGGGAACCCCCTGTAAATACTGACACTCCCGGGAACCCCCTGTAAATACTGACACTCCCGGGAACCCCCTGTAAATACTGACACTCCCGGGAACCCCCTGTAAATACTGACACACTGCCCGGGAACCCCCTGTAAATACTGACACACTCCCCGGGAACCCCCTGTAAATACTGACACACTCCCCGGGACCCCCTGTAAATACTGACACACTCCCCGGGACCCCCTGTAAATACTGACACACTCCCCGGGAACCCCCTGTAAATACTGACACACTCCCCGGGAACCCCCTGTAAATACTGACACACTCCCCGGGAACCCCCTGTAAATACTGACACACTCCCCGGGAACCCCCTGTAAATACTGACACACTGCCCGGGAACCCCCTGTAAATACTGACACACTCCCCGGGACCCCCTGTAAATACTCACACTCCCCGGGAACCCCCTGTAAATACTGACACACTCCCCGGGTCCCCCTGTAAATACTGACACACTCCCCGGGAACCCCCTGTAAATACTGACACACTCCCCGGGAACCCCCTGTAAATACTGACACACTGCCCGGGAACCCCCTGTAAATACTGACACACTGCCCGGGAACCCCCTGTAAATACTGACACACTCCCCGGGAACCCCCTGTAAATACTGACACACTCCCCGGGACCCCCTGTAAATACTGACACACTCCCCGGGAACCCCCTGTAAATACTGACACACTCCCCGGGAACCCCCTGTAAATACTGACACACTCCCCGGGAACCCCCTGTAAATACTGACACACTCCCCGGGAACCCCCTGTAAATATTGACACACTCCCCGGGAACCCCCTGTAAATACTGACACACTCCCCGGGAACCCCCTGTAAATATTGACACATTCCCCGGGAACCCCCTGTAAATACTGACACATCCCCGGGAACCCCCTGTAAATACTGACACACTCCCCGGGAACCCCCTGTAAATACTGACACACTCCCCGGGAACCCCTGTAAATATTGACACACTCCCTGTAAATACTGACACACTCCCCGGGTCCCCCTGTAAATACTGACACACTCCCCGGGTCCCCCTGTAAATACTGACACTCCCGGGAACCCCCTGTAAATACTGACACACTCCCCGGGAACCCCCTGTAAATACTGACACACTCCCCGGGTCCCCCTGTAAATACTGACACACTCCCCGGGGTCCCCCTGTAAATACTGACACACTCCCCGGGAACCCCTGTAAATACTGACACACTCCCCGGGAACCCCTGTAAATACTGACACACTCCCCGGGAACCCCTGTAAATATTGACACACTCCCCGGGAACCCCTGTAAATACTGACACACTCCCCGGGAACCCCCTGTAAATGCTGACACACTCCCCGGGAACCCCCTGTAAATACTGACACACTCCCGGGAACCCCCTGTAAATACTGACACTCCCGGGAACCCCCTGTAAATACTGACACTCCCGGGAACCCCCTGTAAATACTGACACTCCCGGGAACCCCCTGTAAATACTGACACTCCCGGGAACCCCCTGTAAATACTGACACACTCCCCGGGAACCCCCTGTAAATACTGACACTCCCGGGAACCCCCTGTAAATACTGACACTCCCGGGAACCCCCTGTAAATACTGACACACTCCCCGGGAACCCCCTGTAAATACTGAACACTCCCGGGAACCCCCTGTAAATACGGACACTCCCGGGAACCCCCTGTAAATACTGACACTCCCGGGAACCCCCTGTAAATACTGACACACTCCCGGGAACCCCCTGTAAATACTGACACTCCCGGGAACCCCCTGTAAATACTGACACTCCCGGGAACCCCCTGTAAATACTGACACTCCCGGGAACCCCCTGTAAATACTGACACTCCCGGGAACCCCCTGTAAATACTGACACACTGCCCGGGAACCCCCTGTAAATACTGACACACTCCCCGGGAACCCCCTGTAAATACTGACACACTCCCCGGGACCCCCTGTAAATACTGACACACTCCCCGGGACCCCCTGTAAATACTGACACACTCCCCGGGAACCCCCTGTAAATACTGACACACTCCCCGGGAACCCCCTGTAAATACTGACACACTCCCCGGGAACCCCCTGTAAATACTGACACACTCCCCGGGAACCCCCTGTAAATACTGACACACTGCCCGGGAACCCCCTGTAAATACTGACACACTCCCCGGGACCCCCTGTAAATACTCACACTCCCCGGGAACCCCCTGTAAATACTGACACACTCCCCGGGTCCCCCTGTAAATACTGACACACTCCCCGGGAACCCCCTGTAAATACTGACACACTCCCCGGGAACCCCCTGTAAATACTGACACACTGCCCGGGAACCCCCTGTAAATACTGACACACTGCCCGGGAACCCCCTGTAAATACTGACACACTCCCCGGGAACCCCCTGTAAATACTGACACACTCCCCGGGACCCCCTGTAAATACTGACACACTCCCCGGGAACCCCCTGTAAATACTGACACACTCCCCGGGAACCCCCTGTAAATACTGACACACTCCCCGGGAACCCCCTGTAAATACTGACACACTCCCCGGGAACCCCCTGTAAATATTGACACACTCCCCGGGAACCCCCTGTAAATACTGACACACTCCCCGGGAACCCCCTGTAAATATTGACACATTCCCCGGGAACCCCCTGTAAATACTGACACATCCCCGGGAACCCCCTGTAAATACTGACACACTCCCCGGGAACCCCCTGTAAATACTGACACACTCCCCGGGAACCCCTGTAAATATTGACACACTCCCTGTAAATACTGACACACTCCCCGGGTCCCCCTGTAAATACTGACACACTCCCCGGGTCCCCCTGTAAATACTGACACTCCCGGGAACCCCCTGTAAATACTGACACACTCCCCGGGAACCCCCTGTAAATACTGACACACTCCCTGTAAATACTGACACACTCCCCGGGAACCCCCTGTAAATACTGACACACTCCCCGGGAACCCCTGTAAATACTGACACACTCCCCGGGACCCCCTGTAAATACTGACACACTCCCCGGGACCCCCTGTAAATATTGACACACTCCCCGGGAACCCCCTGTAAATACTGACACACTCCCCGGGAACCCCCTGTAAATACTGCCACTCCCGGTGTGAGGATGATTCCCCCAATCCCAGGATCCGCGCCTCCCTCACCTTGCGGTCCCCGGGAGCTCATCCTCACCCCGCAGGCCCGGTTGCCAAGGAGTGACTGACCCGGAAGCGGTTTGTTGGGCGGTGACAGGAAGTCCCCGGCAGCCAAGATGGCGGCGCACATGGCGAGGCTGCGGCCGTGGAGCCAATTCGGCAGGTAAAGAGACCGGGTCCCCCTCCCTGATCCCGCAGGTAGTTGGAGCTGGCGGAGTGGGTGGTTATTGTTCGATGGAAGCGGCCGCTAACCCTCTCTCTCCCCCTTTGTTCCGTGTTGCAGGTCCGGCCTTGCTGGAAGCAGGCGGTTCAGCAGCGCCGTTTACCCCGGGGTCTCGCTCTCTGTCCCGCTGCCCAACCTGCCCAAACCCTTCTACGCCACGGTCGGCGGCCACGACAAGTACGAGACGCGGATCACGGTGCTGGAGAACGGGCTGCGAGTGGCCTCGCAAGACAAGTTCGGCCAATTCTGCACGGTCGGAGGTCAGTGGGGTCAAAGGTCACCAGGCGCCTGATAGTTGAACTCAACCTGAACCATCAGGGGGTTTCAGCCCCAGAATCCAGGCCAAAGCTCCCCAGTCTTGAGCTAATACTTATCTCTTAATCAACATCAGTGTAAAAAGGTATAAAAACAAGAAATGCTGGAAATATTCAGGTCTGGCAGCATCTTTGGAGAGAGAAAGAGTTAACATTTCAGGTCAATGACCCTTCATCAGAACTGGTTACTGATGAATGGTCACAGACCTGAAACATTAACTCTGCTTCTCTCTCCACAGATGCTGCCAGACCTGAATATTTCCAGCATTTCTTGTTTTTATTTCAGATTTCTAGCATCTGCAGTATATTGCTTTTATTTTATTTATTTCGAGATGCAGCACTGAAACAGGCCCTTCGGCCCACCAAGTCTGTGCCGACCATAAACCACCCATTTTATACTAATCCTACATTAATCCCATATTCCCTACCACATAAAATAATCTGACAGTTAAACAAAATGCTGTTTGTGGGATCTTGCTGTGCGCATATTGGTTGCTGCATTTCCTACATTACGACAGTGACTACACTTCAAGAG